>NC_044991.1:77309202-77658547 GCF_008728515.1 Papio anubis
CTGGTACGAGTGTTATTCTGGTGAGAAGTTTCCCCCAGCAGTCTGGCCTGACTCAGAATCTCTCTTCTGGGAGTGCCTGGGGCAGCGTCTTGGTAAATGAATTGACTCAGCACTGTTCCAGCTGAAACCAAAATTGAGTAAAAGGATTCATGGTCTCCGCTATGCTGCAAGAAGACCCCACTGTTTTAAATGCAAAAGGCAGCAGCTTCTGGTGGGTCACTTCAGTCAGATCCCCCATATTCAATTTCTTTTATTCTCACCCCAACCATCAGACAAGTATGGCTCCTTGAGACCGCAGAGGAGCAACGCTGTAAAGAATTTCCCTCACCCTATTTCTCATGGATCACCAATTCCTTCCCAACACTGCCCCTGCTGTGGCCTTAAATACCCCAATGACTGCCGTACTCAGGTTCGTGTCCCTGCAGCCCCACAGTGGGGAACACTGTGGTCCTGTTTGCTTCCTCCATCAGAGGTAACCCATCTTCACCCCATCTGAGAGCACCTCCTTGGCCAACTTCACTGCCAGGCACCCGAGGGTGCAGCCTCACCCAAGAGTTTCCATTTCATCTATTCACCTCCCTACTCCCATCAGCCAGTGGGGAACTTCTGAGCTGAACCCACATATCTGTCCCAATTATCAAAGGAGTGGATGAGAGTGAGCGTCTCCACAGAAGAGACACTTCTAGGATATGCTTCCCTCACTCGATTCAAAAAGAGGAGACTTTTCTCGTTTACAAGAAACATCTCTGGAACCCGACCTTTTCCACTAACTCATTTCAGGGGCTTCCCTCAGTTGAATCCCCACTCCCAAAGAGACATCCTCGGGATTCCCAATTCACCTGTTCTTCCTCATTCAATATCAGAGGCTTCCACCAATTGCCCCACTCGGACCTGTCCCCTGAAAGCGAAATTGGAACAATCCATCTGTATCCTCGAATAGGAGACTGGTAATGATGGGGTCATTTCACTATCACTGCAATCAAGTCCCTGTGGCATTTGAATCCTTTCCCCTCCGCTCTCACTTATCATGCGGAGATTCCCTTAATTCTCCCCAAAAGCAGCCGCTCCAAGGCTCCTCCTTTCTAGTCAACACAGCTATTTCCTCGGCTAACCCCATCTCTAAAACTAACGCCGGAGCCGTCCCCTCAACCAATAGGGGATCCTCTCGAGTCACCCCCTCAGGATCCCGTTTCTTCCTCCCATCCAGCTTGAGGGGCTCCTCTGATGTCCCCTCCAGACATCCCAAGGCCCCCGCTCAGCCGCACCCCTGGCACCCAGTATGGGACTTCCATCCGCTGTGGGGCGCCTCCTCCTCTAAGGAACCCCTTGGTCGCCCCTTAAGAGTCGCCAGTCCCGGTCTCCTCAGGAGTGCCTTGGAGCTCGCTCCTCGCCCACTCCGGCTCCCCCAGGTAGCGCAGCGGGGCCCTCACGCCTCCCGGGGGAGCCTTAAGGCCTCGCCGCGCCGCCCACAGGCCCCTCAGCCCCCCGCCCGTGCTTCCGGCCACCGCCTGCCGGTGGCTGCAGCGGAGCCCACCGGACAGAGGCGGCGCGGGGACCCTGGCCCCCCTGCAGGAGCCTTTGAGAGTCCCCAGCCCCCGGCCCAAGCCCATGCCCCTTCGGCCGGCCGGGCCCGGCGCCCCCGCTCACCCGAGCCCGTGGTGGCTGCCATCTTGCGTCGCTGTTGCTTGAAGGCCGGCCCCTTCTTCACCCCCCACCCGTCCCCTGGCCCTGATGCGCAGGCGCGCGCGCACGCACAGACGCCGCCGCTGACGCCCGCTCCGGAGACCTGCGCGACCCGAGGCCGGGGAGGCTCTTTTCTTTCCCTTTTAGAGAAAGGAAATATCTGCGTGCTCGAGGGCTCAGCAACCTGCAAGTCCCCCCACATCGGGTGCGAGGGAGGTTGTGACGTGCTTAGTGAGAAGGGCAGGGGTGACTAGGCTTGGGAAGGCGCGATTGTGAAAGAAAAAGAAAAGATAGCTTCAAACAAAAGCGCCGAATTCACTTGGGGCTTTTTCCTGTCTAGTTCCTATCTAGATCCTCACCACATCTCCACAAGGTCAGAATTAATGTGAAAAATGCAGCCGAGAGAGATTAAACGATTTATCTAAACTCAGCTGTTAAGTGGCAGAGACAGACAGAATTTTAACCTCCAGGTTCAAATTTGAATTTGAATCGTCGCCCTCCAGGTCAGATGATCTGGCTTCTAGGATTGATGCTCCCTGGCCAGAGAAGGCTTGAAGTGGGTGCAGCTAAATGATTTGGGGGCAATAAGGTGGCAGGGAAAACATTTGCTAACCATCTGCCCAATTCATTCATTCATTCAACCAAACAAACATTAAGCACCTACTATGTACCAGACACTGTGCTAGGAGCTGGGGATGGATAGACATCTCTGAAGAAGCAAATCCTTGCTTTCAGGGGCTTACATTCTAGTCATAGATAGCAAGTAAATAAACAGGAAACTACAATTCTGATAGGCTAGAGATAAACCAAGAAAAGGGCAGCGGAGGATGGTCAGGAAAGGCCTCCTAACGTGGTCGTATTTCAACAGAGACCCTAACAATGAGGAGGTAGAGGGAACAGCTTGTGCAAAGGCCCTCAGGAAATATTTTTGCAAATAAACCCAAGAAGTTACTCCTCCTATATTATAAATTGTCTGAGAAGCCCTTATATGGATGTAGACCCTGAAGCTGAGACAGGTGAAGGGACTGGCTTAAGGTCACAGAGCAAAATACTGGCAGAAGGACTAGGACTGTAAACAAAGAGGGACAAGGAAGCTGGAAGCCCTCACCCAGCACATCCAATTCATCACCTTTGTCTGACAACAATGCCTACTCTGCATCTCTCCTGCTCCATTCACTTCTCCACTCAGGACAAGCTGTCTTTATCTCCTACTTGGAAGACCCCGGCAGCTTCCATTCTCTCCCCCATGGTCCATTCTCCATATGGACCAACATCTGCTCAAAACACCCTCCAGCTAAAGCCTTCAGTGGCTCCCCATTCCCTCTGGATAAAATACAAACTCTACAAGTTGAGTGACCATAGATTATCACCTAATGAGGACACTCATCAGATTAAAAGAGGACCTATTATAATCTCACCAGGGCAAGTGGAAACCAGGGCTCTCCAGGGCAAACCAGGATGCCTGGACACCCTGTGCACAAGGCTTTGCATCCAGGGCTGGGACGAGGATGGGGCCATCAGATTTAACGGGGCTTTCACTCAGGTCCTGACTCTGCACTTGTACAGCCCTGCAGGTGAGTGACTCCTTAAAATCTGCACCCTAGGGCAGGGCGTAGTGGCTCATGCCTGTAATCCCAGCACTTTTGGAGGCAGAGGTGGGCGGATCACCTGAGGTCAGGAGATCCAGACCAGCCTGGTCAACATGATGAAACCTTGTCTCTACTAAAAATACAAATTAGCTGGGCGTGGTGGCAGGCGCCTGTAATCCCAGCTACTCGGGAGGCTGAGGCAGGAGAGTCGCTTGAACCCGGGAGGCAGAGGTTGCAGCGCGATTCCATCCCTTCCTTGCAAACCGGGAAAGACAATGGAGACTCTGTCTAAAAAAAAAAAAAAAAAAAATTCTGCACCCTAGGTCCCTCACTTGCCTCATCATAGCCTTGGCACAGCCTGCGCCTCTGAGACTTTCTGTACCTCTGCAGCGACACTGGCCCTTTGCAAGCCCCCTGGAACGCAAGGCCTCTCCCACTTCAGGGGCTTTGCTTGTGCTGTCTCCACTCTTCAGTTCTCAGATCCAGCACCACCCCCTCAGGGAAGTCTTCCTCGATTCCTTCAACCACGTCAAATTCAGCTGTAATTAGCTCTCAAAGTGCCAGCACTGGCTACAGGTGAAGCAACTTGACTTTTCGTGTATCACGTGATACAAGTTTGCTTTGGGGAGCACAGAAAATACTTGCCCTGGACTTGGGGTCACTGTAAAGCATCAGTAGCAGGTGGAAGCATTTGGGTTTCTAAGGTGGACTCACTTTTGCAGTTAAATTTTCTACGTTCAAGTCTTCCTTCATCACTCAGTGTGCTTTGTGACTTCAGGTAAGACGCTTGAACCTCTCCTGGTATCAGTTTCCCCTTCTATGAGGATAGCAGTGTCAACCTCATAGGATTGCTGTGGAGATAAAATGCTTTCCTAAAACCCCTTGGCACAGGGAGGAGGAAAGGACACTAGAAGCGCTGATATTTACCAAGCCGTTACATCCAGTTTTTAATCCTCACAACTCGATGCAGCAACTCCTGTGACTATCCCCGTTTTAGAGATGAGAAAACAGACTCAGAGCTAACAGGTGGAGGATGAGGATTAAAACACAAGCCTTTTATCCATGATGCCCGTAAATGTCTACTCGCATGGATTCCTTGGCTCTTGTAGGAAACTTCTTGCAAGTAAAATTGACAATAATAATTACCGTGCAGAGCTCATCGCAGGAAGAGGTTAAGCGAGACAGCCCGGGGCATGCTGGTTATTGTAGGCTGGCGTTGGCGCGGTGCCTGGTGGGAGTTATAGTACGTCCCGTGCACACGCCCCCTCGAAGAGGCTCTGCCCCATTCCTGGACGTCACAACCGGTCCCCAGAGCGGGATTCCTCCCGGCGCCTGCGCCTGGTCGCCGCTGTGCGCTTGAGCTGATAAACTCAGCTGATGGGGATAAGAGTCTTGTTTCATCGGATTTTGGGGAAGATTAAAATGGTCAATAAAACTAGAGAATTTAGAAAAGCGCTTGGCACTAAGTGCAATATAAGTATTAGCTGCTATTATTACTTAATCCTCAATGACCCTTGCAAAGTAGCTGTTACCATTTCCATTTGTGAGATGAGAAAACTGAGGCTTAGAGGAGTTAGATGGCTTTTCCAAGGTCACACAAGGAAGGAGTAAAATCAGTTCTGGAATCCAGTTTTCTTTATCCTGTGTCACCTGCTGACTCTCCTGTGATGAGGGAGGTGGAGCCTGGGAGGTTTTGAGCAAAATGTGGGCAGGTTTGCCTTTTTGCAAAGTGCATCGTGCTGCCATGAGGAGACAGGGTGAGGACACCCAACTGGGCAGCAGCAATATTGGTGGCAGGGAACCCGGAGAGGTGTGTTGGGCACTGTTTACTGCCAGTCCAGTTGCCATGTCCCCACATGGCGGGGTGGGTGTTTGGAAACTTTGCCTCCCCTCATAAAAGCTGAAGAGAAGGTTGGGCGCCCTGGCTCACGCCTGTAATCCGAACACTTTGGGAGGCCGAGGCGGGCGGATCACCTGAGGTCAGGAGTTCGAGACCAGCCTGGCCAACATGGCAAAACCCCGTCTCTACTGCAAATACAAAAATTAGCTGAGAGTGGTGGCTCATGCTTTTAATCCCAGCTACCTGGGAGGCTGAGGCACGAGAATCGCTTGAACCTGGGAGGCAGAGGTTGCAGTGATCCAAGATCACGCCATTGCACTCCAGTCTGAGCGATAGAGTGAGACTCCGTCTCAAACGAACAAAAAAGCTGAAGAAAAAGCCTATTTTTGTCCCCTTTCCTCCTTCCTACCATATGAGGTTGTAATGATTAGAACCAGAATCCTGGGTGATATCGCTGAGCTGCTGAAGGAATCGCGGGGCTGCCCACCTGCAGACTTCTGAAGACGTGAGATAATGTGCCTGTTGCTTAAGTTGTTCTTAAAGGTAGGTTTTTGTTACCTACCACCAAAAAGCATACCTCATCGATACAGGAAGCTGATGCAGTGGTTCAGTTGAGAGGCATATAGACCTGACTGTTCTGCAGTGTTCATTCATGAACTCTGTTCTCAAGTGAGAAAACACTAGGGCTGGTTTGGAATCTCAGGGATGTGAAAGGCATGAGTAGTTTGAAAAAGTATATTCGAAAGGTGGAAAATCAAAAATTATATAATGTTATCCACAACTTCATATTTCCTATTTATAGTTAAGGAAAACCCCCAACCTCTTGCTATAGTTTTTGTAACATAAGCTACAGAAAGTAAAGCTGACAAACTGTTGACAGGAAGGGCTGTGGACTTGCAGAAGACAGAGAGGATAATCCCTGGGAAGGGATGTGTGGTTAACAGGGTGTGTGATGAGGCCAGGCATGGTGGCTTACACCTGTAATCCTAGCACTTAGGGAGGCTGAGGCGGGTGGACCACCTGAGGTCAGGAATTCGAGACCGGCCTGGCCAACATGGTGAAACCCCGTCTCTACTGAAAATACAAAAATTAGCCAAGCGTGGTGGCTCATGCCTGTAATCCCAGCTACCGGGGAGGCTGAGGCAGGAGAATCGCTTGAACCTGGGAGGCAGAGGTTGCCGCAGCACTGCACTCCGGGCTGGGCAACAGAGCGAAACTCCATCTAAAACAAACAAACAAAAAAACCCCAACAGGATGTGTGATGCATTTGCTAGTGAAATTCTATGGCATATATGTGGAGTCATGGTTCCCTGAGGTGTGTCTAGCCATAGCGCTGAGACATCTTATTTAATGTCTGATGTAGTTTTGAAATATACAGTCAAAAAGAGGTGGGAGTGGGTGGGCAGGGGGCCTTGGTGCACTTCATTAACTCACTCTATCAATGGACATCTCAGTTGTTTCCATTGGCTTCTTCTGATACAATTTTTGTAATGTCTGAATTTTGTATTATATGTTACTTTTGTGGTCAGGGAAAAAGGAATGAAAACCAGAGGTTTGAGGCGGGGAGGCAGGGGAATAAAAAGGATGTTTCCTTAATTTATAAAGAGCCCTTGCAACTCATTAAGAAAAAATAACTCAAAGATGACAGTTATAGCAAATATTTATTGAGCATTTGCCATATTCCAGGAACATGGTATTTTGCATATAATAATGTATTTAATCTTCACACCTATCCTATAAGGTAGGTACCATTATTATCCCCATTTTGTAGATGAGGAAACTGAGACACAGAACGGTTAAGTAACTTGCCCAAAGTCACAGGCTTGTAAGTGGCAGAACTGGGATTGGAATCCTACACTTTTAACCACTACTACCCTGCCTTGCAAGAAAAATAAGAAAAGGGCATGAACAGATGAGGAAATGCAAATGCATTTTAAACTCACAGTAAGATGCCCAATCTCACACAACATATTGTATTTCAGTGATTTGAAGATACACGTTTTTACTTTTTTTCTTTTTTTTTTTTTGAGACAGAGTCTCACTGTGTCGCCCAGGCTGGAGTGCAGTGGCATGATCTCAGCTCACTGCAACTTCCACCTCTCGGGTTCAAGCAATTCTCCTGCCTCAGCCTCCCAAGTAGCTGGGACTACAGGCGCCTGCCACCACGCCCAGCTAATTATTATTATTATTATTATTATTGTTATTATTTGTATTTTTAGTAGAGACGGGGTTTCGTTATGTTGGCCAGGCTGGTCTTGAATTCCTGATCTTGTGATCTGCCCGCCTTGGCCTTCCAAAGTGCTGGGATTATAGGCGTGAGCCACCGCACCCAGCCACATTTTTACACGTGAACATCTCTGAAATCAGGATGCACCTTAGAATCAGTGACATCTTAGAATCAATGAAATACAGTAAGAGAAATGCAAATTAAAACCACCTATCAGATTGGCAAAGAACAAAACATTTGATAACATGCTGTGTTGGCAAGGGTGTGAGGAAACAGGGACTCTGAAAACTTGTGAACTTAAACCGGCATGGCCTCTGGAAGACAATTTGGTATGCACTATCAAAATTTAAAACACACTCGTGGTTCAAGCCTGTAATCCCAGCACTTTGGGAGGCTGAGGCACGAGGATTGCTAGAGCACAGGAGTTTGAGACCAGCCTAGGCAACAAAGCAAGACCCTCGTCACTAAAAATAATAAAAAAAATTAGCCCAGCATGGTGGCATCCACCTGTAATCCCAACTACCTGGGATGGGAGGCTGAGGGAGGATAGCTTGAGCCCAGAAGGCAGAGGCTGCAGTGAGCTGGGATTGCACCACTGCACTCTAGCCCAGGTAATAGAGCAAGACCTTGTCTCAAAAAAAAAAAAAAAAAAAAAAAAAAAAGGCCAGTTGCAGTGGCTCATGCCTGTAATCCCAGCACTTTGGGAGGCCGAGGTGGGCTGGTCACGAGGTCAGGAGATCGGGACCATCCTGGCTAACGTGGCAAAACCTCGTCTCTACTAAAAAATACAAAAAATTAGATGGGCGTGGTGGCGGGCGCCTATAGTCCCAGCTACTTGGGAGGCTGAGGCAGGAGAATGGTGTGAACCCGTGAGGTGGAGCTTGCAGTGAGTCGAGATCACGCCACTGCACTCCAGCCTAGGCGACAGAGCAAGACTCCGTCTCAGGAAAAAAAAAAAGTCAGATCCATTCCATCCTGAAGTTGGAACACTATACAGCTGTAAAAAATAATAACGTTTTGTGAGCACTGATGATAACACTATCTCCAAAATATATTAAGTGAAAAAAGGCAAGGTGCAGAACTGTGTGCATAATATCCTACATATTGTGTGAAAAGGAGCGGGGCAGACATACCCCTCTGCCTACATAAGGCATTGCGAGTGTCTTGTCAAAGTGATGGCCTCTAAGGAGGGGAACTGAGTACCTGAGGGAACATGAATGGGGAGCAATTTACTCTTCCATCTAGGCCAGAGAGAGGTTGGTAACTTTTCTCTGTAAAGGACCAGATTGTAAATATTTTAGGCTGTGTGGACCATGTGGTCTCCGATGCAACTATTCAACTCTGCTGCTGCAGTGCAAAAGCAGCCTTGGACAATGTGTAAATGAGGGGCATGGCTGTGTGCCAATTCAGGTTTATAAACTGGAATTTGAATTTTCTGTGTTAGGAAATATTGTTCCCCCTCCCCCAGCCATTTAAAAAATGCTCATGACTGACATAGTGGCTCACACCTGTAATCCCAGTGCTTTGGGAGGTTGAGGTGGGAGGATCACTTGAGGCCAGGAGTTTGAGACCACCCTGGGCAACATAGCGAGACACCATCTCTGAAAAAAAAAAAAAAATTAGCTGGATGTGGTGGTGTCCATCTGTAGTCCTAGCTACTCAGGAGGCTGGGGTGGGAGGATCACGTGAGCTCAGGAGTTTGAGGTTACAGTGAGCTGTGAATGTGCCACTGCATTCCAGCCTGGACAACAGGGCAAGACCCTGTCTCTAAAATACAAAAAAACCCACAAAAGCTTCTGAGCTATAGAAAAGCAAGTGGGCTGGATTTGGCCCACTGTCCAGGGTCAGCTGATCCATACTCTAGCCCCTTTTATATTATTTGATATGAGCCACTGCGCCTGGCATGATTCTTATTCTTTACCTATGCAAGCATTACCTATTGCAAAAAAAAAAAAAGTGTATATACATACATATATGTGTATATATGGGTAGCTTGAAAATATTTTTGGTTGATCAAAAGGGGTGTTGGCTGGTCGCGGTGGTTCATGCCTGTAATCCCAGCACTTAGGAAGGCCGAGGTGGGCAGATCGCTTGAGCTCAGGAGTTCGAGACCAGTCTGGGCAACATGGTGAAACCCTGTCTCTACAAAAAATACAAAAAGAAACTAGCTGGGGGTGGTGGCACATGTCTGTCGTCCCCACTATTCGAGAGGCTGAAGTGGGAGGATTGCTTGAGCCTGGGAGGTTGAGGCTGCAGTGAGCGCAGATCATGCCACTGTGCTCCAGCCTGGATGACAGAGCGAGACCCTGTCTCAAGGAAAAAAAAGGGGGGGTGGTGACGGAGTTGAAGTTGGGGGTGGGCGCCCTAAGGTGTGTGCCCAGGCCGCCTCTAAAGAACAGTAAGCACAGAGGGGTATTCAAGTTCACTACAGCTCCCCTGGTGGAGCTGGAAACCCATCTGTTTGCCCTGCATGCCACTACCCTGTGCCACCACCAGATAGCAGCACATGCCCACCTAAAACCAAGCCATCCTGCAGCAGCTGGGAGGGAGGCTGCAGGCATTTGGCCCGTGCACCCATTTTGTTTTGCCCACAGTATGTTTTAAACACGGAGCCAGCATTTTTAAAGTTTAGATTTCTGGCGCCTGTTTAACCAGCTGCTGTGAGTAGCAGCTGCCCTTTGGGCCTGATGTCTCCAGGTTATCCCAGTCCGCAGCATCAGCGGCCCTTTTCTCAGGCATGCTGCATTGCCTCATAGTGGACACTAGTGGACACATTTCTCGCCTGCCACCTGCCTCACCTCCCTCTCCACAGTGGGAGCGTTAAAGCACAGGGGCTTTGGGTCAGATGCTGGCTCAAATCCTGATTCTACCATCTACCAGCTCTGTGACCTTGGGCATATTACATGACCTCTGTGCCTCAGTTTCCCCATCTGCAAATGGTGCAAAGAGTACTCACTTCTCAGAGCGGCAGGGACTGCTTGACAGGACCCGTGCCAGAGCTCTCTGCACAGTCTGACGCAAAGTTAAGTGCTCAGTAATATTAAGTAGCATTTTTCCCTGTCTGGCCCTCACAGGCACTTGTTTGCAAGTCCCTGATCTCACAAGTGGCCCCAACACTCTCAGACCCAATGCAGCACACCTTCTGGTTTTGAGAAGGACTTTTTTTCCAGCCCCCAGGATTCAGAAGTGAAATGGTCTGAGTCTGAGGCCTGCTCTACCCTTACTACCTGTGGGACCTTGGGGGAGTCACTTTACCTCTCTGGACTCAGGCTGAGGGCTTTTTTTTGTCGGCTCCAGGGGAACTGACACAGATTGGTGGGGCCTGGAAACCAACACCACAGTCGCGAGGCTACTCCTCTGGCCTCTAAAAGAATTTAGCTGCCTGTCCCATCCACCATTGACTTCTTTTTGTAGTAATGCCTTAGGAAGAGGTGATCACAACCCTGCAAATCCAGATGGACATTTTTCAGCCCTGGGCAACCAAAGCATTTCACCCCACTGGCCAATGTGATTGGTTCAAAGGTGGGCACATGACCCAGTCCAGACCAATGAGAGCCTGCCTTGGGACTTCCACTGCAACTATTGGGAAAGCACTTTCAACTGAGATTGCTGAGCTGGTCTAGTAAGTCTCAACTCAGAAAAACAGAGCGTAGGGAGACCACGTTTTGATGAATCATGTGAGCCCCTGGGTCCTGCCAAACTTTAAGTCAGAACACCTGTGGACTTTTCCATTTTATGAGCTGATACAATTATTTTAGCTGTTTGCCTTAATTTTCTATCATTTATGAGTTGTCGAATTCTAATACCCTTCCTTGTGTGGTCCTCTCAGGCATAGTCACAAAAGTCTAGTGGTGGGCAAAGGAAAATGGCATTATGGGTCACATTTAAAAAAATAAATGTCATGGCTGGGCATGGTGGCTCATGCCTGTAATCCCAACACTTTGGGAGGCCAAGGTGGGTGGATTACCTGGAGTTCGAGACCAGCCTGGCCAACATGCTGAAACCCCATCTCTACTAAAAATACAAAAATTAGCCGGGCGTGGTGGCGGGCACCTGTAATCCCAGCTACTCAGAAATGTCATTGTCTGTGACTGCTCTGGAGTCCTTTAGGCATTTCCCTGTCCCTAACAGGCTTTCTTTTTTCTGGCTAATATTGCAGAAACTAGCCAGCCTAGACTAGCTATTGACTATGTCTGTAGTGTTCACTACAGAATCACAGTACCTAGTTCATAGGAGATGCCTTATAATTACTTATTCAATGAATAACAAGTTACTAATTTGTCTACAATGTCCTGACCAGGTGCAGTGGCTCATATCCCAGTACTTTGGAAGGCCAAGGTGGGAGGACCACTTGAGGCCAGGAGTTCAAGACCAACCTGGACAACATAGTGAGACCCCATTTCTTTTTTTTTTTTTTTTTTTTTGAGACGGAGTCTCGCTCTGTCGCCCAGGCTGGAGTGCAGTGGCCGGATCTCAGCTCACTGCAAGCTCCGCCTCCCGGGTTTACGCCATTCTCCGGCCTCAGCCTCCCGAGTAGCTGGGACTACAGGCGCCCGCCACCTCGCCCGGCTAGTTTTTTGTATTTTTTAGTAGAGACGGGGTTTCACCGTGTTAGCCAGGATGGTCTCGATCTCCCGACCATCGTGATCCGCCCGTCTCGGCCTCCCAAAGTGCTGGGATTACAGGCTTGAGCCACCGCGCCCGGCCGGAGACCCCATTTCTTAAAAAAAAAAAAAAAAAAAACCCAAGCCAGGTGTGGTGGCACGTGCTAGTCCCAGCCACTCAGGAGGATCATTTGTGTCCAGGAGTTCAAGGTTGCAATAAGCAATTACACCTCTGCATTGTAGCCTGGGTGACAGAGCATGACCCTGTCTCTAAAAAAATAGTAATAAATACAAATAAATAAAATGACCAGCAGCTCCCCACTCACCTCAGCCTATGAGTCTCTGTATAACAAAGTCCATGTTTTCCCAACCTTGTCTTCCATTTTTTAGCTCATTCTAGTCCAGCCACAGTGGCTACCTCACCGTCTCTTAAAATCTCAAGCTTGTTTTTTTTTTTTTTTCTGAGCGAAGTCTCGCTCTTATCCCCCAGGTTTGAGTGCAATGGCTCGATCTCGGCTCACTGTAACCTTCGCCTCCTGGGTTCAAGCGATTCTCCTGCCTCTGCCTCCCAAGTGGCTGGGATTAAGTCGTCTGCCACCATGCCTGGCTAATTTTTGTATATTTTAGTAGAGATGGGGTTTCACCACGTTGGCCAGGCTGGTCTCGAACCCCTGACCTCAGGTGATCCGCCCGCCTCGGCCTCCCTGCTGGGATCATAGGTGTGAGCCATTGCACCCGGCCCCAAGCTTGTTCTTGCCTCAGGGCCTGTGTACTTGCTGTCCCATAAAGAGGCCTCTTCCCTCACTTCTTTCCTGTCTGGCCTCCTCTCCTCCTCCAGGTCTCAGCTCAGAGGCCCTTCATGACCACTCTGCCAAAGCAGCACTGACCCTGCTTTTCTGACGTGGTTCTGTCCTGTTTGATTTTCTTCACAAACCACCACCCGAATTTCCATGTGCATTTATTTGTTTATTGACTCTTTCCCCAGGAGGTCACCCCCACCAGGACAGGTCTTTGTTGGTTCTTTCACTGCTGTACCTGTGTACAGGAGAGAGCCTGGCACACACCAGGTGCCAGTGAATATTTGCAGACGGAAGTCACAAACAGGGATCAGCCATCGTTACTTTATCATCATGATCAATAAGAAAGACCACTGTCCTCACCCAATCCCCTCCAAAAGGCTTTGAAGCAGATGTCAACATTAATTCACTGTCTTAGGTGACAGCTCTCATCCTAAGGCCCGGGTTGGGGGAGCTGGGAATGGAGTGAGTTGGGCCTCACGTCTCAGGCTCCTTGATAACCACCCCACCCCACCCAGCCAGGAAACACCACGAGGCAGCCAAGGTTAAGTAGACTCTTGCTGCTTTGTTATAAATATATTATGTACATCCAAAACATGACATTAAAATATTACTCCGTGTTACAGAAAAGATATTAAGGCTTTCTATTATTTACATTAAACAAGCAAGCACCTTTAAAAAAAAACAAAAACAGAAACAAAAAAGCCCTACTCTTCCTTCTCTGACATACTCTGGCCAGAGGGGATACTGTGTCCTCTTCCAAATAACCAAGACCCTCTGCAGGGGCTGTGCCCTGTGAAGACATCCTGGTATTGGAAACATCAGCTCTGGCAGGGTGGGGGCAGCAGAGAAGTAGGGGTCTAGACGTGGGCAGGAGGTTCCAGCCTCTTCTGGCCGGCTACCCTCAGACCCCTGCTGAGCTTTGCCATCCTTGGGGGACAGGCTAGGCTGAAGGTGGTGGCTGGGGCTGTCCAGCCTTCCGGGGTCAGTATGCAGGGCCGTGGCAGAATAATGCTCCGCGACGCTTAGGTGTGCCTGGGGGCTCCCCAGACCACTGGGGCCACACAAGGAGGGAAAGATAGAGGCAACTCAGTGGCCCCAACGCCAGCCACACTGAAGGGCTGCCCAGCAGGGCAGAGGCGGCAGGCGTGCAGGGAGTGGATAAGCCTCCTCTCTACCAAGGGAGGCTGGCAGAGTCAGGCTTGTAGACAGAGCAGCTCAGGTGGCTGAGGAGGGGCCGAGGAGAAAAAAAACAAAAAAAGGAAATTAAAAATCAGTGGCTCAAGTATTCTGTGTCATGAGGGGTGGGCTGAGGGTACCCGGGCCCAGCCCAGGAGATGTCCTCTCCATCTGGAGGGGCCAGCTCGAAGAGGCTGGAATTTGGCAGATGGCTTCGGTTTGGGGGCTAGGGAAGGTTGGCAACCAGGTAGCAGGCTCAGAGAAGTTATTTGATCTTCTGGGCCCATTTCATGTCATCTGCCCGAGGCTTCTCGCCCGTCAGGCCCTGGATGAGGTCCTCCAGGCGTCGCCAGAAGCCTATCTTCTCCAGAGGGTAGTTGAGCCAGCCTGCAGTAGAAATGGCAGCGGGAGATTGAATGGGAGAGAGAGTCAAGGGGACATTGGAAGAGAGCTGACCTTCACTGGGCTGGAGGGGCCCAATGAGGAGTGAGTCAGTACAGGATAGGACACAGGGACCAGCCAAAGAATTGGAAGTGGGGGCCTCCCAACAATGGGCCTGGGGCTACTCAGGCCTCCAATCCCCATATTCATCTACTTTCTTACTATATACCAGGCACTTACTTATATTTGAGTACTTACTACATACCAGGCACTGTGGTGGCCTTATCACTCAGCTCAAATGCTACCTCTGCCAGGAATCCTTCCCCGAGCACCCACTCAAGCAGCACCCCAGGTTTCTCACATTACCCTTTCTTTATTTTGAGACAGAGTCTCACTCTGTTGCCAGGTTGGAGTGCAGTGGCGCGATCTCAGCTCACTGCAACATCCACCTCCCAGGTTCAAGCAACTCTCCTGCCTCAGCTTCCCGAGTAGCTGGGACTACAGGCATGTACCACCACGCCCAGCTAATTTTTGTATTTTTAGTAGAGACAGGGCTTCACCATGTTGGCCAGGATGGTCTCAATCTTTTGACCTGGTGATCCGCCCACCTCAGCCTCCCAAAGTGCTGGCATTACAGGCGTGAGCCACTGCACCCGGCTCTATTTCTTTCTTTCTTTTCTTTTTTTTTTAATACAGATGGGTCTTGTTTTATACAGGCTGGTCTTGAACTCCTGGGCTCAAGCAATCCTCTCGCCTTGGCTTCCGAAAGTGCTGGGATTACAGGCGTGAATCACCATGACAGGCCGCCTTCTTTCATTTCTTTATAGCCTTTATGATAACCTGTAATCATCTTCGTTAATTCTCTATTTTCCTGTTCTGCGTTTGTTTACCCCCCAATCCCCAAATGGAACATCATCCCCAAAATGCAAAACACCATTCCTTTCACTGCTGATCCTCAGTGCTTAGAATACAGCCAGGCACAGAGTAAGTGCTCTATAAATACTGCTCACAATCTTACAGCCTTCCAGCTCACCATGAGGTAGATACTAATATCAGTCCCATTTTCCAAATGAGCACACTGAGGCTTAGAGAAGAGTTTCCCAGTTAGCAGGTGGCCAAACCAGGATTGGAACCAAGGCCTGCCTAAGTAGTTAACCCATCTCTTAAATAGCCTAAATTCTAATCCCTCCACCTGCCCTCCGAGGAGCACAAGTTGAGGACATGAAAAAGAATTTTTTGTGTGTGTGGTTCTCAATTCTGTTTCCAGAAAGACTTCAAGAAAAATAGTAGCTGTAATTTATCAAGTACCTACTATACGCCAAACACTGCATTTGCCATTCCCACTATGGCCCTAAGAAGGTGATATATGAAGGAGGGGGCTGTAGTCCTACTTTGTGAGGAGAAAAGCAGTCCCCAGGGAGGTTTATAAGTTTCCTAAAGGTGCATATGGAGAAGCTGGGAGTTAGGCCTGAGGTGGCCCGACCTGACCTTGATACCCTGAAAGCAGCCCAGCTGGCCCCAGAGAAACCCCCCATTCACCTCACCGCTTTCACACTGGCCGCTGAGCATGGCATGTGGGCCTCCTTTCCCTTCCTCCACTGCACCGGGCATGTTCCTGCTTCTGGCCTGCGTGCTTCCTGTTTCCTTTGCTCTAATCTGTGCCCATCTATCTGCAGGGCCCTCCCACGCTTCTCTCCTCCCTCTTCCATTGCTCTGCCCCCAGCTCCACTCCAGTCAGGAGCGTCTGCCATTCCGGAAGCACCAAGCAAGCACAGGCCAGCCTCAGGGCCTTTGCACCTACTGTTCCTGCTGCCTAGAGTGCCTCCCACAGAGGTCTGCCCGGCTTTGTCCCTCAGTTCCTCAGGGTCTTTGTTGAAGTGTCACCTTCCCTGACCACCCCATTTAAGAGGTAAAGTCCCCCACTTCCTTCTCCCAGCCCCTGCTTTATTTTTCTCCATAGCAGTTAGCACCATTAGCTACATTACATATTTTATTAATTCGTTCCAGCTCCCTCACTAGATGGTAAGTGCCACAAGGGCAAGGATCTGTTTTTTTTTTTTTTTGAAACAGTCTCGCTCTGTCACCCAGGCTGAAGTGCAGTGGTATGATTTCAGCTTACTGCACCTCTGCCATCCAGGTTCAAGCAATTCTCTTGCCTCAGCCTCCTGAGTAGCTGGGAGTACAGATGCCTGCCACCACGCCCAACTAATTTTTGTTTTGTATTTTTAGTAGAGACAGGGTTTCACCATGTTGGCCAGGCTGGTCTCCAACTCCTGACCTCAAGTGATCCACCCGCCTTGGCCTACCAAAGTGCTGGGATTATAGGCGTGAGCCACCGCACCTGGCTGATTCATGCTATGTTGTTTGCTGCAGGAGCCTAAGCCCAGAGCACTGTGGCGTGTGGTAGGTACTCAATAAATACGGGATGATGGGTGGCTGGAATCACAACACCATGAAGTCGGGGGAGAGGACTTTGTCTGTCTTATTTACTGTGTCCTCAGCACCTAGAATAGTGCCTGGCACACAGTAGGTGCTCAATAAATGCACGATCTGAGAAACTGTTCCAGAGGGCAAGGACTGTGTGACCTCCCGCTGTGATCTCTGCCCCTCTGACCTCGAAGATGGTGCAGTGGTTGGGGTGGGGAACGCCCATTCCACGCCACCAGTGGCCGCACCTGTGGTGATGCAGAAGTAGGTCTCGTGGGGTGAGACGTGGTGGATGCGATGGTGTTTACGTGGCAGGATGACATGCCAGTCCTGCAGGAGCGTGACCCAGCGTGGCAGCCCAAAGTATGTGTGTGACCACTTGTGGATCTGGTTGGTGAAAGTGCCGAAGATGATCAGGCAGAAGACGAAGCACTCCCAGGGGTAGAGCTGCTCCAGGGCTTCTGCAGGGTGGGGAGAGGGGGGCTGGCACAGCTGTCACTCGGGATGGGGAACCCACCCCAACAGGCCCTCACCACCTGCCCCTGGGCGGCTCCTGCACTGGGCAAGCACCCAGGATTCTCTCCCACCCCCTGCAGGGTCACAGGAGAGCTCAGGTGCTGCCCTGGGCTTCAGGCTTTCCTCCCGCTCAGGAAGCAGGCATAATGGCCTAATAGGATAATGGCGTAAGCACGGCAATGGCTAGGAATGTGGACTGCAGTCAGCTGGAACTGGGTTCCAACCCCTGCTGACATTTCTTGGTGGTATGAGCCAGGGTCGGTGACTCCGCCTCTTAGAGGCTTAATTTCCCCATCAGGAAAATGGGAATGATGACTTCACCCAGGTTCCCTAGAAGCGGAGCCTCAAACAGGTTCTTGTGTATGTGATTTATCAAGGGAGCCTCTTCAGGAAAAAACCTCAAAGGGAGGGAGGGAAGCAATATATGGCAGGGGAAGAGGAGAGTGAAGAAGGGGTGGGCGTCCTATCTCAGCCTGTTCCTGTAAGGAGCTCTGAGGCTCTTTAGAATTAGACCCACTCAGAGGCAAAGGGACTGCTTCGGAGGCATTTTAGTCACTGGCTCCAGCCTTATCCCAAGGGGAGAGGTGGCACCTCCCCTCCATCCCTGGAGAAGCTGGGAGCTGTCAGCAGCCACCTCTCACAGAAGCAGAGGATGGGTGCACCCCCAGGGAAGGGGATGGGCAGGGTGCCACAGCACCCACTACATGACACTACACGTCCTCAGCACCTCTACCCACGGGAGGCTGCCTGAAGAACCAATGGGTGTTAAGGTGCCGGAACAGGACCGGGCCCCACTCTACCTCCATCTGACAGATAAGGCAACTGAGGCTCAGAGTGGTGAAATCACTTACTTTGGGACAAGTCCCTCTAAAAATAGGCAGGCCCTGTTTTCACAGCCTAGACGTTTTCCACTAGGCCACAGTAGTAAAACCCCAGAAGCCCTGCCAGGCAGGTAACACAAATGAATAAGGTGGGTTGGGTGCAGGGAAGCAAGGAATAGTGGGGACGGTGGTAGACTAGAAAGACGTGTCCTGTTAAAGGCAGTGGCTGCAGCTCAGCTCCCACCCAATGAGGCCAGGTGGGAACATGGACCCAGGGAGGCCAGAGCAGATTGTGCAAGAGAAGCTGGAAACCCCGATCTTTATGTCAGCTTTCCTGATTTTACATGAAGACAACGAATGAAAACTCTTTTAAAACACCATAAGGAGCCAAACACATAAGCCCCAGAAGGCTCCTGGGGGTGGGCCTCTGCCCCCAAGACCCCCTCCTAGCCCACCACTAGTTGGGCGTCTCACCAGGGCTGTGGGTGCGGAACTTGTAGGCCATGTTTAGCAGCGGCAGCAGTGTCACCAGGCAGTTGTCCCCGTTGGTTTCGATGAAGTCGTGCCGTGTGATAGCTGTCGGGTCAATGTGGTGCTCCCGGAAGGGTCGGATGAAAGCCTGAAGTTGGGGGGACACAGCTCCAGCAGTCAGCCTAAGGCGGTCAGCTGCTCTCCACGGCCCCCTAAACACACTCACCTTGGGCTCACCTCCCACCTTTGCTCCTAAGTTCCCTCCACCCTGGATGCCTGAACATTCCCGCCCCGCCCACTGCTGGACACAGACCCCATCCAGCCCTTGGGGAGATGAGCCAAAATGACCCTGGAGGGACTCTGGGTTGGCACTGTCTGCCTCTGGGCCTCAGTCTCCCTACCTGTGCTGTGAGGGGGCTTGGAGACAACCTCTGCCCTTACTCCCCAACCCAAGGCAGTTGAGGAGCTCCCTCCAAGTAAGAGGTGGAACCCTCTGGACCCCCTGCACCTCCTGGGGTAACAGCCTCCCCTCCTTAGTCCAAGCTCTTCTGACAGGGCTGACCCCGCCCCCTGGCTGAGAAAGAACATGTGACCAGGCCTGGCCAATGACAGCATCTCCTCCTTCTGGCCAGTGACTGCCTGATGACCCAGCACGTGACCCAATCTGGGCCAATGGGAGTGAGCCATGGGACTTCAGTTGTCAGAAACTACGGGAAGGAGAAATGCTGTTCTCCCGGGAGGACAGTTCTCTTTTCCTGGAAGCTGGAAGGATGGGTCTCTGGGCAGTGAGAAACCACACACACTGGCCACCTCATGAGGGGAAAGTAGAGACAGAGATGGAGGAAGACGGAGCCTGAAGAATGTGGTCTCTCTGTCCTACTGGATGCAGCCATACCTTAATTTGGCTCTAACCCTGAAATCTTCAGTTACATGAATCAGTACTCTTGTTTGCCTAAGCCAGTTTAGATTTTCTGTCAAAACCAAAAAAGTGTGACTAACACAGGATAAAATGAAGTTAAAACAGCAAGGAGCAGCAGGGGAGACAATGGAAAAGCAAGACACCCCCAAATTCAGGGGTTGTGGTGAGGCAGGCACATATCTAAACTCTCGGACCATCGCAAGCCTGATGCTTTTGCTTCCAAAATCCCAAGGACTCCTGTTCTAGTCTTGCAGGACAGGGGTGAGGGACAGGCTGGAATGATGGTTCCCATCTTTCAGATAGGTAAACAGCCTTAGAGAAGAAAGAGGATTCACCCAAGGCCATACAGCCCAACCTCCTTGAGGACATGGTTAGGTCAACATACTCACCTTCCCCACAATGGGCAGCTCCACGGAGCCCCACGTGTCAGCACCCCAGTGTACCAGGCCAGATAAGAAGTCAGCAATGAGAGCCCCTGCAACTGTGGACAAGAAGAGGGTGAGTGAAGGAACATCCCTGCACCCCCCCAATCAGAATAACTCATTCATTTACTCACTTGCCTGCTCATTCATTTGTTAGGAGGGGAAGGTGTCCCTTCTCTAGTTTGGATGTTTTCTTCCCTGAACATGGAGCCTCAGGCATAACACTCCTGCCTGTCACTTGCTGTGCCCCAGGGGAGATGCCAAGACTCATGTGCTTGGAGAGTTTGGAGAGCATAAACTGGGCATGCCCAGATCAGTCCAACCTTTCCCTATTAGGAGCTGGCTGGGCCCTTCTCTCTGCCCCACATAGGGAAGCCTGCTCTGCACCGGTGCTGCCTGGAACTGGAGCAATGTCCTTCTGGGTCTGGTGTTAGAAAGTACCTTGGCCAGGTGCGGTGCCTCACGCTTGTAATCCCAGCGCTTTGGGAGGCTGAGGCAGGCAGATCACTTGAGGTCAGGAGTTTGAGACTAGCCTGACTAATATGGTGAAAACCCATCTCTACTAAAATTACAAAAATTAGCCAGCTGTGGTGGCATGTGTCTGTAGTCCCAGCTAATTGGGAGGCTGAGGCAGTCGAATCACTTGAACCTGGGAGGTGGAGGTTGCAGTGAGCTGAGATCACACCACTGTACTCCAGCCTGGGCAGCAGAGTAAGATCCCGTCTCAAAAAAAAAAGAAAGAAAGTACCTTACCTGCAGATAGAAGCCTCGCTGCTCAACCCCCACCCCTCCAGCTTTTATCAGCAATAAACATGATCATTTGGTCTCCAGCAGCCTTTCCTTGTTTCTGTTCTCAGTCTGTTCGGAACTTGAGTAGGGTTCCCTCAGAGACTCCAACACCATTCACTCACTTGAGGGTTCAGTAGATATGGACTCAAATTCCAGTCCTGGCACTCACTAGCTGTGACGTTGCATATGTTATTTAGCCTCTCTGTGCCCAGCTTCCTCTTGTAAAATGGGAATGATGTGACTGGGCACGGTGGCTCACGCCTGTAATCCCAGCACTTTGGGAGGCTGAGGCGGGTGGATCACCTGAGGTCAGGAGTTCGAGACTAGCCTGGCCAACATGGTGAAACCCTGTCTCTACCAAAAATACAAAAATCAGCTGGGTGTGGTGGCACATGCCTATAATCCCAGCTACTCAAGAGGCTGAAGCAGGAGAATTGCTTGAGCGGGAGATGGAGGTTGCAGTGAGTCAAGATCGTGCCACTACACTCCTTCCTGGCCAACAGAGTGAGACTCTGTCTTGAAAAAAAAATAAATAAAAGGGAATGATGCTAACATTTATGAGCACTTTCTCAATGCCAAGCACAAGTGCTTTACAGGCTAAATGAATTCTCACCATTTGTTGGAAATTGGAAGCATTTTTATTCCCACTTTATAGAGGTGGAAACTGAGGCTTCCACCCCATGCCACCTCCCGTCACTCTCCTCTTTCACTGCAGCCCAGGCCTACTTTATCCCCTTTCCCTTGTATGCCTCTGTGTCTTTGCAGCTGCTGTTCCCTCTGCCTGGAACATTCTTTCCTAAGATGCAACACAGCTTACTTCCTCACCTCCTTCAGATGTTTACTCAAATGTCCTCCCTGGACACCTGATGGAAAATTGTAACCACCTCATCTTCCAGCATTTCCGATCTCCTATGTATATTGTTCTCCAAGCACTCAGGCCCTCTGACTGCTCTTTTGCTGGTATATTTTCTCCCCCAACAAGGAGGTCGGCTCCACCATGGCCAGGGCTTTAGTCTCTTGTTTGTGGCTGCATCCCAGTTCCTGGCACCTATTCAGAACTCAGTAGAGCACTACTAAGTGCACTGCTTGGCACATAGTAAGCCCTCAGGCCATATTATTGTTGCTGTCATTTAGTCAATCAACTAAGCAACACTCCACAAAGGCCTACTGTGTGATAAGCTCTAGGGACAGGAACATGTCGGACACTGAACTCATGTCCATGGGGACGCTGTAAAATCCAGCAGAGGATGAAGGCGGCTGTGAGTGATGACACGTGCAGCCCCCGGCTCATGGGGCTTCAGATAAACCCCTCCCCAGACTCAGTTTGTCTGTGTCAACTGGTTGTCCGAGGTTCTGAGTTCTGCTGGTGCTCTCAGCCCCTTGGTGACAGGGGACCAGGGTCTTGGGGTACTGTAGAGACTGCAGAAAAGCCCCTGGATGCCTCCTGGGTGAGTGAGACTTGTGGTTGAAGGGACAAAAGTAAGCACGCAAGTCACTGTGAATGTGCAATCCTGATGTCCGGGCCCGGGGTGAGGGGCAGCCGCTGGACTCAGACTTTCCAGAGGCCCTGTGGTATCCATCACAGATGCCAAGCATGGGAGGGGTGGCGGGGGTGGGGGCAGCACAGCTTCACGCAGGCACCTGCAAGTTCCTGGTGATAAGGGCGGGAGGGCAGGTGGGGACAGGTGGCATATATCTCCTGGCACACAGACGCCTCAGGACAGGCTGAAGGGTGTCGCTGCACAGTGGCTGGGCTGAGGTAAAGGGGCTGGGACTCAGCAAGGTCCCAGAGCCTGTGCACCCAGTAGTCCTGCTCTGGTCTGGGCAGTCCCTGCTCCTTGGTGATGGGGAGGGTGGACCCAGGCCAGGGGCAGGGGAGGGGGTGTAGAAGGCGAGGGAGGTGGAAGCCCAAGAAGGGCTTCTGGATTTTCTGTTCCTCTACCCAGCACCCCACCCCCACTCCAGATCCCCTGTGCTGGCTCCTCCTCAGCCTTCTTGCGCAGAGCGAAGGTCAGCCAACCCTTCTGGCTAAAGCCATCCTTCTGGGCAGCTGCTCTCGCTCACATCTCCCTGCTTCATTTATTTCATGGCACTTGTCATCCCCTGAGATGGCCTCATTTGTCATCCCTTCTTGGATGAAGAAAGAGGCCTGGAGAAGTTGAACCACTGCCTCCCAGTCAAGTGGCCTGGAAGTGGCAGTTATGGGATGGGAAAGGGCCTGTCGACCTGCCTCCAAAACCAGCACCCTTTTGTGTCCTTAAACTGCACCGCAGCAGGTCTAATAATAGCATTATTAGAGCCCCTACTGCATACTTTGGGATGCTGTGTATGCACTGCCTCTGTCTACCAGCAGGGACAAAAGGCCATGTTGCCAAGAGCTATGACAGAGCTAGATCAAGTGTTGGGGGCCTCAGCCCTTGCTACCATATTGCTGTGTGACACTGTGCCTACTGTAGGCCTCAGCATCTTTACTTGCTTAATGAGGTCAACTGAGGTATCTTGAGGTCCTGTCGCCATAGCTTGGCCTAATGACATCTCTAAATGCTGCCTTCAGGTCGGGCTGCAGTGCCGTGCAGAGTTGTAGAGCTCCCGCCATTGCACTCCTCCCAGCCAAGGTAGGCTTGGCTCCTGGGATGCCAACGTGGGTGGATTACCTGAGGTAGGGAGTTCAAGACTAGCCTGGCCAACATGGTGAAATCTTGTCTCTACTAAAAATACTAAAAAATTAGCCAGGGATGGTGGTGGGCACCTGTAATCCCAGCTACTTGGGAGGCTGAGGCAGGAGAATGGCTTGAACCCGGGAGGCGGAGGTTGCAGTGAGCCGAGATTGCGCCACTGCACTCCAGCCTGGGTAATGAGAGCAAAACTCTGTCTCAAAAATAAATGAATGAATGAATGAATGAATGAATGAATGAATTCTGCCTTCATGAAAGAAATAGCTACAGAGGAGAAGTGACTAGAGGTCATAAGGGTGGGGCCTTGCAAGGGATTCAAAGTTCAGGTTCCTTGTTCCCTGAGTTCTGGGCTCCTGATGAGATGGGGACAAGCCCCTTCCCCTCCCTAAACCTTGGCTCATTTTATGTTATAATTGAATATAACCTACAAACAGTAAAGGCCATAGGCCTTACATAGCTCACAGCCTTTTTATGCACAGACACACCTGTCTGACCACCCCCCAGGTTAAGATAGAAATTCTATACCTACACAGAACATAAGGGGTTGGCAAACTTTCTTTAAAGGGTCAGGCAGGCTGGGCGCGGTGGCTCACACCTGTAATCCCAGCACTTTGGGAGGCTGAGGCAGGAGGATCACTTGAGGTCAGGAGTTTGAGACCAATCTGGTCAACATGGTGAAACCCCGTCTCTACTAAAAACACAAAAAAATCAGCTAGGTGTGGTGGCGTGGACCTATAGTCCCAGCTACTCAGGAGGCTGAGGCAGGAGAATCACTTGAACCTGGGAGGCACAGGCACAGTGAGCAGAGCTCATGCCACTGCACTCCAGCCTGGGCAACAGATGGAGACTCCATCTCATAAATAAATAAATGGACAGTAAATATTTTGGGCTTTGCAGGCCAGGCAGTCTCCACTGCACCTCCTCAACTCTGCAGCTATAGCGTGAAGGCAGACATCAACAGCATTCCCAGAATACTTGTTTACAAGTATTTTTGGTCCTCAGGCCATAGTGTGCTGACCCCTGATAGAAAGCATTTCCAGGCCATGCACAGTGGCTCACGCCTGTAATTCCAGCACTTTGGGAGGCCGAGGCAAGTGGATCACCTGAGGTCGGGAGTTCGAGACCAGCCTGACGAACATGGAGAAACCCCATCTCTACTAAAAATGCAAAATTAGCCAGGCATGGTGGCGCACACCTGTAATCCCAGCTACTCAGGAGGCTGAGGCAGGAGAATCGCTCGAACCCAGGAAGCGGAGGCGGTGGTGAGCTGAGATCATGCCATTGCACTCCAGCCTGGACATCAAAAGCAAAACTCCATCTCAAAAAAAAAAAAAAAAAAAGAAAGAAAGAAAGCATTTCCAGCTCCACAGCTGGCTCTCCTGTACCCCAAGCTCCCTTCCGACCCTGTTCCATGCAACCATAGAACTGCCTTCTTTCAGCAGGGACTGATTTTGCCTATTCTAAAACTTTATGTAAACAAATTCATATGGTAGGTGCTCTTTGGAGCCTGGCTTCTTTTACTAGTATAATGCTTCTAGCGTGAGCCATGCAGTCATGCGGATCAGCAGTGGTTCATCATTTTTAGGGCTGAGTATCCCACTATCTGGATGTACAATGATGCATTGATCCACCTGGCCATGGTTGGCCATTTGGGCTGTTTCCAGTTTGGGGTTATTTTGAATCTGCTGCAGTGAATATTGGTGTACAAGTCTACGTATAGACATCCACCCTCATTTACTTTGGGTTAAGATGTCAACTACTTTAAAAAAAAAAAAAAAAGCCAGATATTTATTGAGCCCTTATAACTACCAGGCCCCGTGCCAACACCTTAAATGTTTTATCTCCTTTAATCCCTGAATGGCACCAAGGCCTTGCTTAGGCCACATCTTCTCTCTTTACTCATTCTAAACACTTACTCCTCACAGATAATGAGAAAGATGAGAATAATAAAAATGACACAGATGAGAAAACAGTACTTGGGTTAACACTGTGTACTGGGGCTTTGTGAAGTGTTAAAAAGTGCATCACTGAGAGCATAACTTGCCATTCCTTAAGTGTGGGCTGTGTACAGCGACCTCCTTCCAAAGAGAGCACAGTATGAAAAAGGAGGGAGGCTGGGCGTGGGGCTCACACCTGGAATCCCAGCACTTTGGGAGGCCGAGGTGCGTGGATCACTTGAGGTCAGGAGTTCAAGACCAGCATGGCCAACATGGTGAAACCCCATCTCTACTAAAAATACAAAAATTAGCCGGCCATGATGGTGTAGGCCTGTAATCTCAGCTATTTGGGAGGCTGAGGCAGGAGAATCACTTGAACCTGGGAGGAGGAGGTAGCAGTGAGCCAAGATCATGCCATTACACTCCATCCTGGGTGACAGAGTGAGACTCTGTCTCAAAGAAAAAAAAAAAAAAGAAATGGGAGGAAGGCTGGGTGCATTGGCTCACGCCTATAATACCAGCACTTTGGGAGGCCAAGGTAGGAGGATTGCTTGAGTCCCGGACGGAGTTCAGTACCAGCCTAAGCAACATAGGGAAACCTTGTCTGTATATAAAATAACAAAATTAGCCAGGTGTGGTGGCATGTGCCTGTGGTCCTAGCTGGAGGCTGAGGTGGGGAGATGGCTTGAGCCTCGGAGGTTGAGGCTGCAGTGAGTTGTGATCGAGTCACTGCACTCCAGCCTGGGTGACAGAGGAAGATTTCATCTCAAAAAAAAAGGCGGGGCAGGGGGAGCAGAGTAACTTTTGTTTGTTGTTTTTCTGAGACAGACTCTCCCACTGTGGCCCAGACTGGAGGGCGGTGGTGCCATTCACAGCTCACTACAGCCTTGAGCTCCCATGCTCAAGCGATTCTCCCACCTCAGACTCTCGAGGAGCTGGGACTACAGGCATGCGCCACCACACCCTGCTGATTTTTAAACTTTTTTGTAGAGACAAGGGTCTCACTATATTGCCCAGGCTGGAGTGTAGTGGCACGATCTTGGCTCACTGCCAAGAGTGAACTCCTGAGCTCAAGTGACCCACCCACAAATCCTAAAGTGCCTCCCAAAGTGCTGGGATTACAGGCGTGAGCCACCGCACCCAGCCGAGAGTAACTTGACTGTGGGGAACTCTGGTATCTGCTACCTTAGCCAGGGGATCAAAGTCATCACAGTGATAAATCATGTTGACTGTACTTTTGCTATGATGTGATGAAAATGGCACTTCACCTCTGAACTCTTCCTCCTCATGACCTGTAACCCCAGTCCAATCATGAGAAAAGCATCAGACAGATACCAACAGAGGGGCAGCCTACAACACACCTGACTAGCACTCCTCAAAACCGCCAAGGCCAGCCGGGCGCGGGAGCTCAGGCCTGTAATCCCAGCACTTTGGGAGGCTGAGGCAGGTGGATCACGAGGTCTGGAGATTGAGACCATCCTGGCCAACATGGTGAAATTCCATTTCTACTAAAAACACAAAAATTAGCTGGGCGTGCTGGCGCGTGCCTGTAGTCCCAGCTACTCGGAAGGCTGAGGCAGGAGAATCACTTGAACCCGGGAGGTAGAGGTTGCGGTGAGCCAAGATTGCGCCATTGCACTCCAGCCTGGCAACAGAGTGAGACTCCGTCTCAAAAAAGAAAAAAACCTGACAAGAGGATCCTAGAGGGGACATGACAACTAAAGGCCATGTGATACCCTGGACGGGATCCAGGTACAGAAGAAGGACATTAGGGAAGAACTAAGGCAATCTGAATAAGCCATGGACTCCAGCTCATGATAATGTATCAACACTGGCACACACTGTAACAAATGTGCCCCACTAATGTAAAATGTAAGATGTGAATAACAGAGGAAACTGTGCCCCAGGCATATGGGGACTCTGTACTATCTGCCCCATCTTTCTGTAAATTGAAAACTTGTTCTAAAAAATAAAGTCTATTTTTCAAAAAGTGCACAATCTCACTTCATGTCCATGGTAACAAGCCCCACCCCATCCTGACCTTCCAGAGGAGGGTAAAGACTCCCCAAGGTCACAGGGTGGCAGGAGCAAGGCAGGGCTGCTGGTGAGTAGCCAGAGACTCACTAGAGTCATTCAGGATGATGCAACCTTAGGGTTAGGGTTAGGGAGCCTTTGCACCCAGGTATGGAGAATGGGGACATTTACCTCCCTTAACTATGAGAAGTTACTAAAATGGGCTGCTGGGTAAAGAGCCCAGTGGGTCCCCCGACACAGCCAGCATCCCCCGCAACGCAGCTCCCGTGAGCTCTCTGCTGAGCCTCAGTCTTGCCATCTGTCCAATGGCCAAGCCCTGGCGCCCACAGGCTGCCCAGCACGGAGGGATGTGTGCTTTAGAGAGAAGTCAATAATTATTTTAGGAGACGAGGAGCCCTCCCCCTGGCTCCGTGATCTTGCGGCCTCTGCCGGTGGCAGTGACTCCAGGCTGCTGTCTGAGGCTGCTTTAACGGGGGCAGGGGTGGCAGACAGGCACACAGAAGCCTCTTTGTCCCAGCTCTGGGGTGGTGGCGATTGGCAGCCGGCTCCCCTGGGGGCAGCTTCGGCTTGGTTACCACCCCTCCCTGCAGAACACTGGGACAAGGAGACGGATGGGAGACGGCTCTCCCCAGGCTACCCTGACTCACGGGGGACCTTGAGGTAGTCTCTGGGCCTGTGGGGGCTTCCATTTCCCCAGAGGTCACCCAGCTGGGACTTCTTCACCCCTCTCTGCCCACCTCAAAGGCCTAGCATGGAGACGGAAGGCGTGGCTGAGGGGCCAAGTGAACGCACTGAGGGCAAATCCATGGGCTTTGGTCCTGGGTCCCAGTCCTGTCTTTCCTGCCTTCCAGCTCAGTCAAATCCAGACTCCACTTCCACATACAGGGCGGGCCACGACCTGAGCCTGGGACTTCTCCGACCTCATCCCCGACCTCTGGACTCACTGTGCCCTCTGCCCGGAAGGCCCTCTCCCAAGGTCCACGGAGGACTCTGACTGCTCCTTTAAGAGCCAACTCATAACCCAAACACTTCCTCCTCCTTCTCCACGTGGAACAAAAGCTCAGGGCTCCCACAGCCTTCACTTGTTCACCCACTGACTCATGACAATGATGTCCTTGTCAAAGTGGCTGACCTCCACGTGGCTAAATCCGAAGGTCCCTTTACTGCCCACCTTGCTGGTCCACTCGGTGGCTGTTCCCAGTGGACCCCCAAGACTCCTGGAAACACATTCTCCTCTTGGCCCCTGCAAGCCCTTCCTGGTACTCCCCTGACCTCCCTGGTTCTCCCCCGACCTCCTTGGCAGCGTCATCCCAGCCTCCCTTGCTGGCTCTTCCTCCTCCCCAGCCTGGAAACATGGGAGACTCAGCCCCTGGGGGTGCTCAGCCAGCTTAGGAGATAAGGAGCTCCATCTCAACACAGATGACCCCGGATTTCTTTTTCTTTTTCTTTTTTTTTTTCCAGAGGGAGTATCACTCTGTTGCCCAGGCTGGAGTGCAATGGTGCGATCTTGGCTCACTGCAACCTCCGCCTCCCGGGTTCAAGCGATTCTCCTGTCTCAGCTTCCCTAGTAGCTGGGATTATAGGCACGTGCCACCACACCCAGCAAATTTTTATATTTTTAGTGGAGACAGGGTTTCACTGTCCCAAAGTACTGGGATTAAAGGTGTGAACCACCATACCCGGCCCGACCCCCAGATTGCTACTTCCAGCCACCTCTCCCTACCTCCAGACCTGGATTTCCAGTTTCCTGCTCGACACCTCTCCTTAGCTCACCAGTGGCCATCTCAAGCATCTCCCTGAGGCCTGCTCTGCCGACCTCTCTCCATGTCTGTGAATGACAGCTTCATCCCTTCCACTCTCGAGAGAGAAACCTTGGAGTCAGGCTAATTCTTCCCCTTCTCACCTCCACAGCCAACCTGGAAGCACATTCTGGCAGCTCACCTTTCACAGCTCCTCCAGAATTTGACAACTCATCATCACCTCCACTGCTCCACCCAGGTCTGGGCGACCCTCGGGTCTGGGCTGCCATCTTCATGTAGCTGGACCATGGCAGGTGCCTCCTCCCTGGCTCTCCCCACCCCCAGCCATCTTCCCTGCAGCATCAGATGATGTCAGCTCCCTGTGGGAAACTCACCAATGGCTTCTCATGACCCCACATCCAGACCACGGCCCTCAAGGCCCCACAATGTCTGCTTCCAGTGCGTCGCTGGGCTGCCACAATTTTCCTTTGATCAATTTCCTCCAGCCACAATGGCCTTGCTCTGTTCCCAAACACAGCAAGCATGTGCCAACCTCGGGGCCTTTGCATTTGCTCTTCCCTGTGCCTTGGATGCCCCACTCCAAGATCTCTGCACGGTCCCTCCCTCATCTCCTTCAGGTGTCTGTGCAAACGTCACCTTTTCAGAGAGGCCTTTCCCGCCTACCCCCTTAGCTTGATTTTGCTTCCCAGTGCTGCGTCATGTGTGTCTGTGTTTACTGACTTGACACCTTTCCGTGCTTCTGCCTTCCTTGATTTCTGGGGCCTGCCTGGGACTATGGAAGCTCTGGGGCAGAGAGTGAGGGGTAGGGGGCAGGCTCTGCAGGCTGGCATGGTGCCCTTACTGCCTGCATGTTAACACACAAATCAGGGTGGCTATTTAAATCGATTAGGGACTGTGCAAACACCACTATCAGGGGATTGTCTACTCTTATCAGCCCAGAGGCAAAGGTGTGGGATGGGGAAGCTGGTGTTGTGCAGCCTCGAAAGCCAGAGAGTTCCTGGGCTGTGGCTGGAAGCTCAGGTCCCAACCAGGGAAGGGAGACAGTGACCTGCCTGGGACATTCACCCTCCCAGCCTGCACAGCACACACCTGGGCTCTGATAGAGCCCATCTTTTACCCCTGTAGAGGCCTGGAACGGCCTGGCCTCCCAATGTTAACTGGAGGCTATACAGGCCCTGGTGGGGAAGTCCTCATTTGAAAGCCAGGCAGGTCTGGATTTGTGATCTCAGACTCTGCTGCTGCCTGGGTGAGGACCAACAAGCGACTTACGTAGCCTCTCAGATGGTGATGGGAACCTCCTCACTAGGGTGGCACAAAGAGTGAAAAGTGCCCAGCATGGGGCTTGGCACATAGTAAGTGCTCACAAAACATCCGTCATTAAACTGACCAGTAAGCTAAGGTGCAAGCCTTGATCAGCGGTCTGGCAGGTGCTATCCCCTCCCGGCCCCTGTTTAGTCACTAGTTTTCTCAGCACCTAGGTACACCTGCATTTTGCCTTCACAACAGCCCTAGCCAGCAGCCTCATTTACACTGTGGAAAATGAGGCTCAGAGATGCAATAACACTTGCCCAAGACCACAGAGCCAGAAGGTGGTGGAGCTGGGACTTGAACCCAGGTCTGTAGAGACCTGCTCGTAACCATCCCCAGATGAGGCTGCAAAGCTCAGACTGTCTATATTCCTGCCCTTGAATATGGGGCTTGAGGCAGAGAGGCTTGGGGTGCAGGTCTCTCCCATCCCTGGGGGCAGGGGACATGCCTGGCTCCTGCCTGGGCTTCCCAGCAATGGACGGGTTCATCTCTCTCCCATCCTCAGCATATACCAACCCCATCCCAGACCCAGAAGGTTCAATTAGCTGGCCTGAGCACTATTGGCTTAAGCAGCTAGAATGCTTTTAATGAGATTGTGGGAGTTGAACCCTTAGGGATGGCCAGGCAGGACCAAGGGCACAGCCGCCCCCTTCAGTCTGAAAGTTGGGGACTGGGAGGGGACGGGTGGTGCATGGAGAGGAAGGAAACTGAGTCACCCAGGGCCTGGGAGTGGAGATAGTGTATTAACAACTATGTTGTGCTCTGCCTTGAAGTGTGACTCTGGACTGGTCCCTTCTCTGAGCCTTAGTTTCCTCATCTGGAAAATGATGACAACCTTAGCGTAAGAAGTGACCGACGGAAAACACCCAGGAGGTACTAATAAACAACAGCTCTCTCATTCATTCATTCATCGATTCAAAAAATACTGAGCACCGGCTGTGTGCCAGGCCTGAGGCTTGAGCTAGGGACACAGCGGTGAATGAAGAAAACAGACAAAAATCTCTGCTCTCAGGGAGCTGGCATTTGAGTTGGGAGAGATAAGACGATAAATAAAGACACTGTGGACACAGTGTAACAACAGAAAAGGGGGACGGTGTGTGACAGGACTGCTATTTTGAGACAGAGTCTTGTTCTGCTGCCCGGGCTGAAGTGCTGTGATATGATCTTGGCTCACTGCAGCCTCCGCCTCCTGGGTTTAAGTGATTCTCCTGCCCCAGCCTCCCAAGTAGCTGAGACAACAGGCACCTGCCACCAAGCCCGGCTAATTTTTGTATTTTTAGTAGAGGCAGGGTTTCACCATGTTGGCCAGGCTGGTCTTGAACTCCTGACCTCAAGTGATCCACCCCCCTCAGCCTCGCACAGTGCTGGGATTACAGGCATGAGCCACCACACCTGGCCGGGGCTGTTATTTTTTGTGGGGCAATCACACCTCCTCTGCTGTGAGGAGGTGACCTCTCAGCAGACACCTGGAGTGAGCCATGTAGGTGTCTACTGTCAGAGTTCTAGTCACAGAGAACGGCACATGTAAAAGCCCTGAGTAGGAATGTATCTGAGAGTAGGTGACAGAGGCATAGTCAGGGGGCCAGCATGGCAGGTGCAGGGTGACCTAGCATGAGGGTGGAGAGAGGAAGCTGGGGCAGGTACACTGAGAAGCGTGTGTTCTGTACGGCTGCAGGTGTATGCAGATAAGAGTAGGGGAGTGGCATGATCTGCCTGGGGCTCTAGCAGGATCCAGCTAGCCGTGTGGAGACTGGATGGTGCAGGGCAAAGGTGAAGGCAGGGAGACCAGGAAGGAGGCTCCTGAAACAGTCCAGGCGGGAGGATGGTAGCTGGACCAGCGTGAGGACCATGAAGGTACAGAGCCATGGCGGCGGTACTCCTCATGCAGTTTGAAAGTAGAGTTAACAGCGTTTGCTGATGGTTTGGATGTGCAATGCAAGAGGGAGGGGGAGGAACTGAGGATCATGTTTAGGTTTTGGGCCCAAGTGTCAGGCTGCAGGGAGATGCCGCTGACTGCGATAGGGAGGCAGGGTACCCAAGGCACATACTGGACTCGAGCACACACATCTGCGCATGCGGACACACGCACGCGCCAGTTACCCGGTGGGTCCCTGGCCCCTAGGGAAGTTGAGGCAGGCAGCAGTGCTTCGGGCACTCACCAACACCGACTATGACGAGGGGCGTGTGCTCCCAGCGGGCCAGCAGCAGGAGGTGGACCAGGTTGTGGGCGATGAGGCTGAAGCACAGGATCACAGAGCACCACTCCTGGAGGCGCTTGCCTGCAGGGAGCAGAGGTAAAGCAGTGAGACGTAAAGGCTGGAGGGTCAAGGCCAGGCAGAGTGTGGCCCCATGGGAACTTTTCTTTTCTTTCTTTTTTTTTTTTTCTGAGACAGATTCTCACTCTATCACCCAGGCTGGAGTGCAGTGGTGCCATCTCGGCTCACTGCAACCTCCACTTCCTGGGTTCAAGCAATTCTCCTGCCTCGGCCTCCCGAGTAGCTGGGATTATAGGCGCCTGCACCACACCCAGCTAATTTTTGTATTTTTAGTAGAGATGGGGTTTCACCATATTGGCCAGGCTGGTCTTGAACTCCTAACCATGTGATCCGCCTGCCTCAGCTTCCCGAAGTGCTGGGATTACAGGTGTGAGCCACCGCACCCGGCCAGGAGCTTTTCAACTGTGTTCAATGCGTCTATATTGCCAAACACAAGCTGAGCTTACAGACTCCCACAAAGGATTCTGTACCCATTTCACAGATGACGTCACTGAGGCCCTGGCCAAGATCAAACAGTCGGGGCTGGATGAATTAAACCAAGGAAGGGGCCCTTCAGAGAGTGGCCCAATTCTTTGACAGACAGGACCAGAACTCTGGTCTCCTGGGCCCCTCTGGGCTCTCTCTGGAGACGCCTAAGGGAACTTTAATGAGCTTCTTTTTCTTTTTTTAAACTAGAATCTTTGTGGCTTCACTTGTCCCCGTTTGCAGGTAATTATTTGAAGGCAGAGGCTACAAACAACCTTTAATCCTGGTGGCTCACACCCTGCCCAGTCTCCCTCAAGCAGGCTCCAGACAACGAGTCAGGAATTCATGGACAAATAGGGCTATGGGGACAGTGGGGCTTCTCAAAGTACGGCAGGTAGGCCAGGGAGGCAAAGCTTCTGATTCCCAAGAGGAGTCAGAAGTCAGGCTTTGGGTGTGCAATCTGTTTAAGTGTTGCCACATAGTTTTCATAGACACATGAGTTCAGACAAGCTGATTCACTCACTGCGGCTTTGTGGTGTCAAAACTTGGGAAATAACCTAAGTGGCCGTTGCCCGGGGATTGGCCAAATGAATTCAGTCCACATCATCTCTGCAGCCAGGAAAACGCCTGGGCAGTTGTCTATATGTGGACGTGAAGAGACGCCCAGGATATCTAGGTAAGCGCAAAAAGCAAAGCGCCAAATAGTAACCATTTATGTTAAAAAAAAAAAAAAAAATCTATATAGTTAAGACTGGCTTTTCCCTTATTCCCTTTTAAAGTACTAGCATATTACATTGTTTTCTTTTAATCGTAAATTAAAATAAAAAAATAAAAGGGGGCCATGTGCGGTGGCTCACATCTGTAATCCCAGCACTTTGGGAGGCCAAGGCAGGAGGATCATTTGAGACTAGGAGTTCGAGACGAGCCTGGCCAACATGGTGAAACCCCATCTCTACTAAAAATACAAAAATTAGCCAGGCATGGTGGCGGGTGCCTGTAATCCCAACTATTTAGTTATTTAAAAACTAAAATAAAAATAAAAATAAAAATAAAATAAATAAAAGGGGTTAGGCCCAGTGGCGTACTCCTGTAATCCAAACACTCTGGGAAGCTGAGGCGAGAGGATTGCTTGAGCCCAGGAGTTCAAGACCAGCTTGGGCAACACGGCAAGACCCTGTCTCTATTAATAAACAAAACAAAACAAAAAATTTTAAAAATTAAAGGAAATATGGCTGGACGCAGTGTTTCATGCCTGTAATCCCAGCACTTTGGCAGGCCGAGGCAGGCAGATCACCTGAGGTCAGGAGTTTGAGACCAGCCTGGCCAATGTGGCAAAACACTGTCTCTACTAAAAATACAAAAACTAGCCAGGCGTGGTGGCAGGCACCTGGAGTCCCAGCTAGGCTGAGGCAGGAGAATTGCTTGAACCCAGGAGGCAGAGGTTACAGTGAGCTGAGATCCAGCCATTGCACTCAACCTGGGTGACAAGAGCAAAACTCTATCTCAAAAAAAAAAAAAAAAAGGCCAGTGGTGGCTCATGCCTGTGAGACCAACACTTTGGGGAGGCCGGGCAGATCACAGGTCAGGAGGTCAGGGAAACCATCCTGGATTAACAGGTACGGAAACTCTATCTCTATAAAAATGCACCAAAAATTAAGCTGAGGCGTGGTGGTGCGACCTGTAGTCCCAGCTACTCGGGAGGCTGAGGCAGGAGAATGGCGTGAACCTGGGAGGTGGAGCTTGTGTGAGCCGAGATTGCGCCACTGCACTCCAGCCTGGGCGACACTGTGAGACTCCGTCTCAAAAAAAAAAAAAAAAAAAAGGAAATAAAAACACCATGTGGGTGACACAGAACATGTGACTAGGGTATGCCCCAGGCAGCTGCTCTGTAAGGCAGAGAAGACCTTTAATGACAATAATTTGATCATGGGTGTTTAAAATATACTGAGCAGTTACTACACGTCAGGCGCCTGCTAAAGTGATGTCCTTTTGCAGATGAGAAAACTGACCACCAGAGTGGTCAAGGAAGTAGCCCAAAGCTACCCAACTAGTCAGCAGAGACCAGAATTCCATGGCCAGAGGTCTGGCTCCTAAGATCCTGCTCTCGCCCGGCTCCATCCTGTTCCTGCTGCCCCTGGTCCCTCCCTCTATTCCCCATCACCCTATCACCTTGATGACATTCTGGGTGAGGAGCCCAGGTCCCCCTTAAGCAGCGGGGCCAGGCAGGTCCCTGTGAAGGGGTCAGGGCCAGAGCAGGTGAGAAGGGCTCCTCCCGTGTCCATCCTTTCTTCTTTTTAGGGCTCTGTGTATGCTGTTCCCTTCACTCCCTGTGCACCTGACACTGCTCCTGCTGATCTCACCCTGGAAACCTCCATCTCCAGGAAGCCATCCATGATGCCTCCTCTGACCCCACACTCCCCCAACACGAGACCCATCACTCATGCCTGTGGCCTTGTCTACGTTTGCCTTCCCTACCTAAATGTGAAGTCGGGAGGCCCAGAACCATGTCTGGCTCACTCACCAGGGCCCTGACACTCAGTAAATGCTTGCAGAATGAGCATTTGGGAATGAAATTCCCAACCACAATCCTAACGGACAACTCCACAGCTTTGTGTCTGGGTGCCGCTCACCGACATACCTTGGGAAGGAAGTACTGGGTTCCCCATTTGTCATGATAGGGAAACTGAGGCTCAGGGAGGGAGAGGGCCTTGTTCAGGTCACACAACAGCAAGCTGCTCCTGACCTACCCCGAACCAGAATCAGGATAGCTGCCCTCCCCTGGCCTATGAAAAGACCAAGGCTCAGAAGGGGAAGGGGAGACACCAAGGTTACATCCCTTTGGCCCCTTTTGTACAGAGGAGGACACTGAAGCCCAAGAAGGCGAAGGACCTCAACAGAGGTCACATAGCAGAGGTCACAGGGGCCTAGATCTCCTGGTTTCCCAATTCTCAGGCAAGGGCTGTTTCCCTTGAGCCACGCAGCACCCCCACTGCCCCGCAGCTGCCCCAGCCTGGGGATCACTATGATCAGGCCCAGCAGGGCCTTCCCCTTTCTGGTTCTTGTTTGTAGCCAAGGCCCAGGGCTCAGAAGCAGAAAGCCCCGAGCGGCTGAGGTGGGAGGACATGGAGAGGCGGTGAGAAGGAAAGAACAAGTGAACCCTCCCGATGGACCTGCCTGCCTGCCCCACAGCACACAGGGACAGGAAGTGGGCAGAGCCAACTGCAACACAATCAAATAAGTTACCCTAACAATGGCTGACACCCACTGAAGCCTGTCATGTGCTGGGGTGTGGCCCATATTGGAGACGTTGCAAACTGGCTCCCTCTGACATTTTGCCCTCAGTTTTAAAAAGTGAACTAAATTTGAAAATCACGTAAAATTCCTAGTTTCCTGCTTCCCTCAATAACACAGGGTTCTGGCCACCCTAGGCCTGAACAGTAATAGCTGCCCCCATCCGATGGGATACGAGCTCCAGGTTCACCCTGGTCCTCTCCCTTCCCTGGGGTCTCACACTCGGTGGCCAGATTTGGTGGTGGCCCTGGCTGGGCCCCTGTAGTCATCTGAGTTTTTGAGCCCGAGGCACAGTCTCTCATTCAAGTATCAGCCCCTCAAGGAAGGAACTGAGTGATCTCATTTCCTAGACAAGGAAACTGAGGTTCAGAGCTGGGTTTGGATCCCAGACTCATCAATGAGACATGTTAGCCTGGATGTTAGGGGCTGTCCTGAAACCAGAGATGATCCAGCTCTTTCCCCAGGCCATGGAGAACATCCTCCAAATCTGAATACTTTTCCGTCTAAACTCCATCTCTCTTTGGCCTCTGGAAGCTGGATCCTTCTGCAGACCAAATACCTTAATTCTGATCCATAAAAAATGCATACACAATGGCCAGGTGTGGTGGCTCATGCCTGTAATCCCAGCACTTTGGGAGGCTGAGGCGGGCAGATCATGAGGTCAAGAGTTAGAGATCAGCCTTGCTAACATGAACATAGTGAAACCCCGTCTTGACTAAGAATATAAAAATTACCCATGTGTGGTGGTGGGCACCTGTAATCCTAGCTACTCTGGAGGCTGAGGCAGGAGAATCGCGTGAACCCCAGAGGCAGAGGTTGCAGTGAGCCAAGATTGCACCACTGCACTCCAGCCTGGGTGACAGAGCAAGATTCCATCTCTGGGAGGGGAGGTAAAAACATACACAACGTAAGTAGCTTTCACTGAGCAACTAGAACATGCCAGGTACAGGGCTAAGGTGACCTCAGCACGCCTCATCACCTCCTGGGGCTAGGGATCCTCTGTCTCATTCTTCAGAGAGAGAAGCTGGGCCTGGAGAGGTGAAGGCACTTGTCCAAAGTCACTTGAGGGTTACCAAAGTCACAGCATGGACCATCAGCCTGGTAGGGCCTGTGGGGTCAACTGGCCTAAACTGTGTCACTTAACAGATGGGCAGACTAAAGCGGGGTCAGGGAGTGTGGCTGCTCAGGACACAGGAGGCCTGGGCTGTCCTCTGGCTGTAGTGCTGAGGTCCTGCTTTTAGAGCCAGCCCCTGGCTTGGCAGGGGTTGAAGATCTGAGCCAATAGTAGTGGCCACTTGTTGGCCAGAGGAAGGGCTGGCCTCGTGTGGTAGGTATGGAGGGCTAGGAAGAGCAGGGGAGGGCTGGGATCATGCCTTTGTCATCCTGCTTTCCAAGTGACAGGCTGCAGTAAAAGGCTTGGCGGGCCCAACTCTTCTGGTTCCAGGTAGAGACAAGCCCCAAATAAGCTGAACTTCGGAGGGCCCCTGGCCTCCAGCAGACCCTCAGCCTCAGGGAAATGGGGGACAAGAGGTAAAGAGAAGGCGGGGATGAGAGACGGACAGAGGGATAAATATGAGATGAGAGACAAATAAGGAATCAGAGCCACGGGAAGATGAGAAACAGGCTGAGTGCCGCGGCTCATGCCTGTAATACCAGTGCTTTAGGAGGCCAAGGTAGAAGGATCACTTGAGGCCAGGAGTTGGAGACCAGCCTGGGCAACATAACCAGATCCTGTCTCTACAAAAATAAAAATAAAAATTAGCTGGGCGTGGTAGCTTACACCTGCAATCTCGGCACTCTGGAGGCTGAAGCGGGAGGATAATTTGAGCTCAGAAGTTTCGGGTTGCAGTGAGCTACAATCGCTCCACCGCACTCCAGCCTGGGTAACAGAGCAAAACCTTGTCTCAAAAACAAACCAAAAAAATGAAAGAAACAAAGATGAGAAACAGAGACAAAATGAGCAAAAAACAGAAGGCCCATCTGGGGGACTGTGAACCCCTGGGCTCAGCTTCGAGAGTACAGGCCAGGACTCTCACCCAGTACTCCTGACACCCTCCACCTTTCCCCTCCCCCGGTGCCAAGAGCCTCTGTAATCCCCAGGGCAGGGGGCACCAACAGTTAGCCTGGGTTGGGGACAGGTGGATCAAGGACTCTTCAGGCTGCACCCTTGAAACCTGGGGCACCTGAGAAGCAGCACACACACATGGCCAGATTTCAGCTGGGACCTTTTGGGAAGTTGGACACCCGTCTCACCCTCCGGCCTGCCAAGCTGGCCAGGCCCTTTACAAATCCTGACATCTGGCATGAGGTGGGCTGCTGCTGCAAAACTCAAGCCTAGAACAGGACCCTTCATGGCTCCCAGGTCCCGCAGGACCAGGGCTCAACCTCTAGGCCAGACAGTTGGGGCTTGCAGAATCAGGCTGCGGCTGCCTCCCTGCTGCACCTGTCACCATTCCCTCGGCCCCATGCTGTTCTGGTACAACTACTCACAGTTCCCTATACACAGAGGCCCATTCTCTGCCACCTGCCCTGCACACATGCTGTTCTGATGATCTGGAATACTCGCCCCCGCCTCCCACACACTCACCCCTGGCTGGCTGACTTCCATAGTGAAGAGTAAGAACATAAGACCTAGGGCACCCGCTCCCTGCCCAGTCCCGGGTTCCAGGCCTAGGCCTGCTGCTGCCCGGTGCCCCGCCCTACGACCTCAGGCAGTCTCTCCCATTTTCTAAGCCTCAGGAAACATTCCGACAAAAGTGGACTGGGTGCTCGTGAGGGGCCAAGCACTTCAAGCAAACCAAATAGGTTCAGTCCCTGTCCTGCTGGCCTTCCCATCAGGCGAGGGCAGATGTGGGCCTAACCCCGATTAAGGTGAGCTTTAGGAAGAGCGTGCATGGGGTGGGGGTTGGGAGGGGTTGCAGCCTCCTCCTCTGTAAATGGGGTTAATATCAGGGTACAGCTCACACAGTTGTAGTAGGAATGCACTGAGAGCAGATGAGGAACATGCCAGCATAGTGAGGGCTCAATCACTCGGCTATGTTGATTGCCATGATTATGACTGTCAACTGTCACAGTGCCAAACCACCTCCGGCCCCAGTAATCTCAAACATTCCGCTCCTAGAACCCAGGAACTTCTCCCACTCTTCCCTCCAGCCTACATGTGTCCTCCATGTTCCCTAAATATGACTGGCAAGCTCCCACCTCAGGGTCTTTGCATTTGTTGTTTCCCTGGTCTGGACCAACCCTTCTTCAAATATCCTCAGGGCTCCCTCCCTCGGCCCTTCCTCCCTTCAGGCCTCCCTTCAGGCCTTCCTTCGAATGTCACCTGCTCAGGGAGGCCTTCACGCCCCCTCCCTAAAATGTCATCCCGTCCCCAACATTTCAGGTCCCCCTCTCCTGCTATATATTTGCTCCACAGCGCTTGCCACCACTGGGCATGTGAGACAGTTATTTGTCAAGTTTATTGCCTGGCTATCTACTAAAATGCCAGCTCCATTTTTTTCTTTTTCTTTTTTTGAGACAGAGTCTCGCTCTGTCATCCAGGCTGGAATGCAGTGGCACGGTCTTGGCTCACTGCAACCTCCGCCTCCCGGGTTCAAGAGATTATCCTGCTTCAGCCTCCCGAGTAGCTGGGATTAGAACTGCCCGTCACCACACCTGGCTAATTTTTGTATTTTTAGTAGAGTCGGGGTTTCTCCATGTTGGCCAGGCTGGTCTCGAACTCCTGACCTCAAGTGATCCACCCAATTTGGCCTCCCAAAGTGCTAGGATTATAGGTGTGAGCCACCGTGCCCAGCCAGCTCCATTTTTTTCTGTCTTGCTCACCACTCTGCCCCCAGAGCCTAGAACACGGGCTAGAAGATAGGTGTTCAACATACATTGCGCCTGGTTTCTCATTTTATCAGGCCCAGAGGGGTCAAGTACTTCCCCAAGATCACACAGTGAGCGGATAGAAGCAGAGAGGCCAGTGGAAAGGAAGTTGGAGAAACCAGTTTGGCAAGTCTCCTCCCCTACCTCCAGGTCTGGAGGAGATAAGAGGCCTTGACTGCAGATTTGGGGCACCAGGCTGTCTGCAGACTGTGATTCAGGCATGGCTGTTCAGAGAGTGAAGTGCACTTGGGGAAACCAGAAATGGACAAATATGCAATTGATCGTGATGAGGTGGGGAGACAGCAATCCCTGGGGAGGCTTAGAATGCCTGGGAATGATTTGGGCTGTCTGAAAGTAGGCAGGGTTCACAGGAGCAGGCAGAGCTGGACACTAAAGAGGGAGGCCCTTGAATCCTTATCCCCAATTCCCAGGTGGGGAGTTTGAGGACCAGAGAGGTGAGGTGGATCCCCCACAGCAAAGGTCAGACTACTGTTAACAACAGGGAGTGCCTACTGAATGCCTAGTGCCGCACCACAGTGGACGATCTCATTTCCACTTCCTAACACAAAGGGGCAGATAAACTTTAACTTGCAAGGAAACCAAGGGGAAAAAGAGACGGAAAGTGGCTTGGACCAGGTCATACGGCTGAGTAATAGAGTCAGGATGTTAACCCTGGCCTACCTCCAGGAGAGCGGGAGGTTGTAAGTCCGTAGGCTGGGTGCCTTGGGTACAGGCCTGAAGAAACCATAGCGGCATGGACCAGGTACCCAAGTCAGGAGTTAAAAAATCACATACAGAGAATGGAGTGGTCTAGGACCCAATGAGGAATCGCAAATGGCCCATGGCCATGCTGCCTTTTAAGGAAGAGAGAGCATGGAACCCAGACCAGTGAGGGTGGAAAGCTAAGGTGCTAGTGACCCAGATCCACTCCAGGCAAGGGCTGCGTGTGGTGCTTGGTGGCTGCCCCACAGCAAAAGGATGTCAGAATGTATGACAAACAAAGCTTGATGCAATGGTGACACCTAGGCAGAGGTGCCTCCCAGTAACCTGAATCTGGAGTTCTCAAAGGCGCTTCCTTAACCCCTGGGGACACAGGGCCCTTCTGAAGCCAAACAATAAAACTCCTAAGGCTCACCATAGGAGTCAGAGAAGGTGGGGGTGCCCCAGCGTGCTTACTGGAGCATATACAGTGAGCAAAGCAGGAAGAAGCTAGGGAGAAACCGTGGCCCGAGGGAAAGGGGCAGAGGGAGAGGTGAACTCCAACTTGTGATCTGGTCTGGGGAATATGGGGGTTCCAGTCCCAAGTCCTAAGGAAGGGGCTAATACATGGACGTGAGGAAGGGGCAAGAGCTGGAGTTGGGGCTTATGTACAGGGGAGCTTACACTGGGGTACGTTCAGTCCCTTCACTGCCTGGGATCCAAGAATATGGGTTAAGGACTGATGCTCCCCACTGGAGGGTTGAGGAGAGGATATCGGTCTGTAGCCACTGAAGCTATCACTAGGATGGGGTTTTGGGGGAAGGGTGTGGGGGGTACCGTGCAGCTGGAAGCCCCTGAGTTAGGGTTCCCTGGGCAGAGGAGCTGACATTCCCAGGTTAGGGAAGTGAGGTCATTGTCTGCAGCCCAGGGCCTGGGCTAGGGCACAGAGGAGGCACTAGGGTGTAGATTCCAGATTTGGGGAACCTGGGATGAGGTGTGACTTTTAGGGGCCTGAGGGCAGTGCTTATAGCTGAAGGGCAGCTTTGGGCTTGGACTGGGTCCTGCAGGGATGAGGGTGTGGGGTTCTAAGTCTAGGAGCACTCTTCGCAACCAAGAATGCCCCGGGGCTAGGATTCCGTATCTGCGGGTCCGATGGGAGCTCCATTTGTCGCCTAGGAAGCTCATGGTAGTTTCTTGATCTGGGGAGTGTCTTTGCAGCCAGGAAACCCCGGGGCCAAGGTTCTGGCTTGGGTTTGGAAGGGACGCTGGGGTGGGGTTCCCGAACTTAGGGGCGCTATTTGCAAATTAGACACCCAGGCTGGAGTTCCGCATCTGGGCCCGAGGTTGGGGCTCCAATCTACGGTCGCTGTCCACAGCGGGGGCTGGTGACCGCAGGCCTGGAGGGGGGCCCGGAGGTCTTACCTGGCGAGTAGAGCGCAGCCAGCTCGCGGGCCCCAGCGTGCTGCGCGCCCCAGCGGCAACAGGACGCCTCGTCCTCGTCCAGCTCCAGCTGCTGGCCCGGCCCATTCTCGGCGCCCGCCATGGCCACTCGCCCGACCGGCCCGGTGCGCTTTGCTGGCGGCGGCGGCAGGGCCGCGGAACCGCGGCGAGATCACGCCGCCCAATGACCGCCCAGCGCCGGGCGCGGCGGCGCCGCGGGCGGGGTCCTCGCCCGGCCGCGCGTCACAGCCAATCGGGGCTCGCGCTGGAGCTGCGCAGGCCAATCGGATGCCGCTGAGCCGCAGCCAACCGCCGCGAGCCGGAGGCTGGGCCGCAGCTGGACGCAGCTGGGCGCGGAAGCGTGGGGCGGAGGCGGGTGTCCGCCTGACCCGCTCAGCCGCGGCTGGGTTCCCGGCTCCAGCCCACCTGGAGCTCGCGGCGCGTCGCCGCCCACCTAGGCTTCGGTTCACTGGCCCTTGCAGTGGGCCGAGGCTGGGCCCAGAAATGGGCATTTCTTGAGCCCGCAGCGTTAAGCGCCCACTATGTGCAAGGGACGCGAAGGGAGGGCGCCGGGCCAGGGCGGAGGCCAGGGAGCATTTGGCGGGTGCTTTGCACAATGCTCCCTGGCGAGGCCGATGGACGGTGGGCTGGTTTATGAAGCCCTACTGTGTGCAGAGGTTTTGGGGGCCGTGCGTTCATCAGCTGTGTGCCAGCTCTGTGCTGTGCGCCCAAAGAGGAGAAACCTCGAGCCTGTCCCACATCTTCCCCAGCTCAAGTTCTCCCGATGGAGAGGACAGTCAGCTAATGAAAATGACAGCTAGGGTCACTATGAGATTTGCTGAGCGCTTAATATCTGTCAGGCGCTGGACCAAGAGCTAAACGAGCAACATTTATTTGACTCTTAAACACCAATGGTATTGCCTCCTCAGAGAGCCCCACCACCACCACCCTGCTCAAAGGTGCCCCCTCCTCCAGTCACTGTGACATCACCCTGTTTTGTCTTCACAGCGCTTGTGGTGGGGATTGAGCTTGCAGTCCCTGTCTCTCCTATCAGAGAGCAAGCTCCTGAGGGCAGAGAACAGCTTTGGTCACAGCAGAGCCCCCATGCCAAGATTGGGGCTGGCACATGGTAGAAGCTCAATAAATGCCTGATGAATGAATTAAGGCTCAGCCAGATGCGTTTAATACTTCAGCAGATAAATGACAGCAGCAGGGATTTACCCCAGGTCTAACCGACAACAAAGTATGCAATAATTGCTCATAGAAATTCCATACAGGCTGGACGCGGTGGCTCACGCCTGTAATCCCAGCACTTTGGGAGGCCAAGACCGGTGGATCACCTGAGGCTAGGAGTTTGAGACCAGCCTGGCCAACATGGTGAAACCTTGTCTCTACTAAAAATACAAAAATTAGCCAGGTTACTTATCCCAGCTACTTGGGAGGCTGAGGCAGGAGAATCACTTGAACCTGGGAGGTGGAGGTTGCAGTGAGCTGAGATGGTGCCATTGCATTCCAACCTGGGTGACAAGAGTGAGACTCGGTCTCAAAAAAAGAAAAAAAAAAAATCCATACAGTGAGATCACATAGGAGCCTCCCTGGAGGCTGTGGAAGGTCCTGAGAGGTGCTCAGGGGAGCAGAGAGGGGAGGTAAGAGCCTGCTCCAGAATCCAGGTTCTCTGAGGGTTTAAGTCCTGGATTCCTGCACTACCAGTCACCCCAGGGCTGTTTCCTGAGTGTTCCTGCCATAGAGAGCCACTGTCCCCCACCAGGCCTATGCTCCCTCCGTTTCTTTCCCACACCTCCTCCCAGGAAGGAAAAGCCACCTTTCAGTGGCAGGGACGGGTTGCAACCCAAGTCCTGGTGAATTCTGGTGAAGCTGGCTGGTTTTGCATCATGTATTAACAGCACAGTTAATCCAACAGTTGGATTTTTTAACCCAGGAGCTTAAGGCTGGAGATGGGGGTTGGTGGCTTTGGTGGGGGCTGGTTGTCAGATTTCAGGTAAACACCTTGTAAAGCTCTCTACTCGCATCCCACAGCCTCCAAACAGGGTAGGGTGGCTGGTTACTGCTGGTGACCCAGGGAAACAGCAGGGAACATGGCAGAATCCCTGCTTTCTTGGGAGGTGGGGGTGAAGGTTAGGGAAGTCCTGTTTAAGAAGATGACATTGGATCCAAGACCTAAAGGGCATGGGGGAGCCGGTTACTTAAAATGAACTGGGAAGTCCCTTCCTGTGGGGTTTTGAGTAGAGGAATGACATGATGACATGATCTGACTTACTTTTTCTTTTTTTTTTTTTGAGATGGAGTCTCAGCTCTATCACCCAGATTGGAGTGCAGTGGCGTGATCTCGGCTCACTGCAACCTTTGCCTTCTGGTTTCAAGCAATTCTCCTGCCTCAGCCTCCTGAGTAGCTGAAATTACAGGTGCCCGCAATGCCTGGCTAATTTTGGTATTTTTAGTAGTGATGGGGTTTCACTATGTTGGCCAGGCTGGTCTCGAACTCCTGACCTTGTGATCTGCCCGCCTTGGCCTCCCAAAGTGCTGGGATTACAGGCATGAGCCACCGTGCCCGGCCAAGAGATATAAATTTCATACCTTTTAAAGTATAAAGTGAACCCTATTAAAGTAAATTCCGTGGTTTTTAGTATATTCACACAGTTGTGTAATCATCACGACTATCTAGTTCCAGAACATTTTCAGTACACCCAAAAGAAACCCCATATCCATTAGCAGTTACTCCCTCACTTCCCTCTTTCCCCAGCTCCTGGTAACCATTAATCTACTTTCTACTTCTAAGGACTTGCTTCTACTGGACTTTTCAATGTAATGGGATCATATAATTATATGAAGCCTTTTGTGTCAGGCTTCTTTCACTTAGCATAATGTTTTCAAGGTTCATCCATGTTGTAGCACATGTCAGAATTGCCCTTTTTTTTTTCAGTAGCTCAGATTACAGGCATGCACCATCAGGCCCGGCTAATTTTTTTGTAGAGACGGAGTTTCACCATGTTAGTCAGGCTGGTTGTGAACTCCTGACCTCAAGTGATACACCTGCCTCGGCCTCCCAAAGTGCTGGGATTACAGGCATGCACCACTGTGCCCAACCACGTATATCTTTTTTGGAGAAATATCTATTAAAATCCTTTGCCTTGGCCAGATGCGGTGGCTCATGCCTGTAATCCCAGCTACTTGGGAGGCTGAGGCAGGAGAATCATTTGATAATGGGAGGCAAGTGATCCAAGTGAGCCGAGACCACGCCATTGCACTCCAGCCTGGGCAGCAAGAGCGAAACTCCATATCAAAAACAAACAAACAAAAAAATCAAATATTCTGCCTTTTTTCAAATTCAGTTATTGGTATTTTTCTTGAACTGTAAGAGTTATTGATATATTATAGCTATTAATCCCTTATCAGATATAAGATTTATGACATATTTTCTGTCATTCTGTTGGTTGCCTTTTAACTTTCTAGATCATGTTCTTTGACATATACATTTTTTTTTTATAGGGTCTCATTCTTTCGTCCAGGCTGGAGTGCAGTGGTGTGATCATGGCTCACTGCAGCCTTGAACTCTCGGGCTCAGGTGATTCTCCCACCTCAGCCACCCAAGTAGCTGGGATTACAGGCAAATTACAGGCATGGGCCACCACACTCAGTTAATTTTTTGTATTTTTTTTCTTTTTTTGAGTGGAGTCTTACTCTGTTGCCCTGGTTGGAGTGCAGTGGTGTGATCTTGGCTCACTACAACCTCCTCCTCTTGGGTTCAAGCAATTATCCTGCCTCAGCCTCTCAAGTAGCTGGGATTACAAATGTGTGCCACCACACCAGTTAATTTTTTGTATTTTTAGTAGAGATGAGTTTTCACCATATTGGTCAGGCTAGTCTCGAACTCCTGACCTCAGGTGATCCAACCGTCTTGGCCTCCCAAAGTGCTGGGATTACAGGCGTGAGCCACTGCGCCTAGTCCAGACTTGATTCTTTTAAAAAAACTTTTTTATTTGTGACAGGGTCTCTCTATTTGTCTTCCTGGCTGGAATGCAGTGGCACCGTTATGGCTCACTGTAACCTCAACCTTTTAGGCTCAAACAATCCTCCTACCTCAGCCTCCCAAGTAGCTCAGATTACAGGTACACACCACCATGCCTGGCTAATTTATTTTTTGTACAGATGGGGTCTCACTATGTTGCCCAGGCTGGTCTTGAACTCCTGGGCTCAAGCAAACCTCCCACTTCAGCCTCCCAAAGTGCTGGGATTACAGGCGTGAGCCACTGCCCCTGGCCTCCGAGTAGTACATTTGTTAATTGATAAAGCTACATTGACCCTCCATTATCAGCCAAAGTCAATAGTTTGCGTTGGAGTTCACTCTTGGTGTACATTCTGTGGGCCTGGGCAAATGTGTAATGACGTGGATCCACCATTGTAGTTACCAGACAGAGAAGTTTCACTGCCCTAAAAATCCTCTATCACAGATGTATTTTAATGATTTGATTGAATATGTGGGCTGCTAAGAAGTGGGCTTTGAGCCCACAGGAATTGTGGGCTCAAAACATCTCAAAAAATTAAAAAAAAAAAAAAAGCCCTGAATTTTTGGAGGAATCTCTCTTGCTGCCCCTGTTCTCAGCCCCTGAAGTTAGCGCAAGCTAAGCAACATCGTCCAGTCCCCTGGGATGCAGTGATTGATTCAGAGATGAGCATGTGACTTAAGATGGTCTATCACAGTGGACTTCAGGATCCTGGTATGGAATTGGGATGTGAATAAGGAAGCAAGTCTCATCAGAATCTGCTGGCAGACATGAAGGCATCATCCTCAGAGTGAGTCCAACATTACAGGAAGCAAAAAGGAGAAACCAAGAGAAATCAAGTCCTTGCTGAGACCGTTAAGTGGCTGGATCAAGCTTCACCTGAAAGCAGCCCTACCTTTCTAGTCAGACAGACTTAGGTTAAGTCTCAGCTCCATCACTTGTGTGCTGTGTGACCATGGGCAAATTATTTACTCTGTTAGGATGTCAGTTTTCTCCTGTAAAAATGGGGATCCTAGCAGAATGCCTGCTTCATAAGGTTGTTATGAAGATAAACAAGTTAATATATACATAGTTGTTAGAAGTGCCTGGCATATTGTAAACCCTCAATAAATTTTATTTTATTTTTTTGAGACAGAGTCTCGCTCTGTCACCCGGGCTGGAGTGCAATGGCTCGATCTTGGCTCACTGCAACCTCCGCCTCCGAGGTACAAGTGATTCTCCTACCTCAGCCTCCCAAGTAGCTGGGATTAGAACTGCCCGTCACCACACCTGGCTAATTTTTGTATTTTTAGTAGAGATGGGGTTTTGTCATGTTGGCCAGGCTGGTCTCAAACTCCTGACCCCAAGTGATCCACCTGCCTTGGCCTCCCAAAGTGCTGGGATTACAGGTGTGAGCCACTACACCCGCCTTCAATAAATTGTAGCTATTACGGTTAGCACTGAGCCACTAGAACAAACCTTACCTGAACTGCAACTCTCCTTTGAACTTCACTGTTATGGGAATCCAATAGATTCTGTTTTTTTTGTTTGTTTGTTTGTTTGTTTTTTTTTTTTGAGACGGAGTTTCGCTCTTTTTGCTCAGGCTGGAGTATAATGGCGCGATCTTGGCTCACAACAACCTCCGCCTCCTGGGTTCAAGCGCTTCTCCTGCCTCAGCCTCCCGACTACCTGGGATTACAGGCATGCACCACCACACCCAGCTAATTTTGTATTTTTTAGTAGAGATGGGGTTTCTCCATGTTGTTCAGGCTGGTCTTGAACTCCCGACCTCAGGTGATCCGCCCGCCTCAGCCTCCCAAAGTGCTGGGATTACAGGCATGAGCCACCGCACCCGGCCTGGATTCTCTGTTTTTATTTTGTTATATTTTTTCTTGCTTGCAGAGTGTGGGGCCTGAGATCAGGGAAGGATCAGGGAGAAAGGTGTGGGGAACTGTGTTTGAAGGTGGCTGTTACTCTGTGTCAGGCACTTTGCATACAACTTGCTATTTGGCCCCATTTTCCAGAAGAGGAAACTGAGGCTCAGAGAAGTTAACTTGTCCAATGCTTTTTTTTTTTTTTGCTGTTTTGAGATGGAATCTCACTCTGTCGCCCAGGCTGGAATGCAGTGGCGCAATCTTGGCTCACTGCAACCTCCGCCTCTGGGGTTCATGCCATTCTCCTGCCTCAGCCTCCCGAGTAGCTGGGACTATAGGCGCCCGCCATCATGCCCGGCTACTTTTTTTGTATTTTTAGTAGAGACGGGTTTTCACCGTGTTAGCCAGGATGGTCTCAATCTCCTGACCTTGTGATCCGCCTCCCAAAGTGCTGGGATTACAGGCGTGAGCCACCTCACCCAGCCAACTTGTCCAATGTTTTTACCAAAGAGGAAAGGTAAGGTAAAGGGCCAGGCGTGGTGGCTCACACCTGTAATCCCAGCACTTTGGGAGACCGAGGCGGGTGGATTACTTGAGGCCAGGAGTTCGAGACCAGCCTGGCTAACATGGGGAAACCCCATCTCTACTAAAAACACAAAAATTAGCTGGGTGTGGTGGCACGTGCCTGTGCCTGTAATCTCAACTACTGGGGAGGCTGTGGCAGGAGAATGGCTTGAACCCGGAAGGTAGAGGTTGCAGTGAACCGAGATCGTACTACTAATCTCTAGCCTGGGCGACAGGGCAAGACTCCGTCTCAAAAAACAAAACAAAACAAAAGATAAGGTAGGGAAGTTGGACAGTGGGTATGGCAAGAGTAAAGGCCAGGAGGTGTGACTGTACCTGATGTGCATGCAGGGAATGGGAGTCATTAGGAATCTAGAGGAATTAGCGAGCAATAAAAGGCCAGGAGGCCAAGAAGGGCGGGGCCGAGCTCAATCCATGTTGGTGGTGGTTGGAGCTATCTTTGTGTTATGGCCACAACTGCGGTTCCCTTGCATCAATCTTATCTGTGAGGGTGACATAGAGGTGCATTTGTTTGGATTAGATCTGATAAGCCACAGATATTCCAAAGTTATAGTGGCTTAAACATGGCAGACACACACACACAAACATGGCAGACACACACACACTACACAGACACACACACAAACTTAGCAGACACACACATACTACGCAGACACACACACACAAACTTGGCAGACATTTCTTTTCCTTTCACGTAGATATAGGGGACCAGAGGTAGTGTGGCAGAATCCACAATCGCCAGGCCCCTTCTATCTGGTCACTCCTCCATCTGGTCAGTCAACCAACAGGTGGCTTCCACCTCAGGGTCCAAGAAGGTCACTCATGCTCCAGCCATTGTGTCATATACTAGCCAGCAGGAAGGGGCAAAGAAGGCAACGTTTCCCTGCTTTGATCCTACTGGTTAGAACTTGGTCTTAGTCACATGGCACTCTCTGCTGTACAGGAGGCTAGAGAATGCAGTTGTCCTCTGTGGAGACCAACTAAAAAGCTGGGGTTCTATTAATAATAAGAAAGGAAAATGATATTATTAATAGTTGATACTCGGAAGCTTCTGCCGCACACATGGCAGGCACGAGTCCTTCTTTTTGGCCTCCAGTGTCCAAACTGCTTTCCTAGGCTCTCTAGCCATCCTGGTGTTCCTGAGAGTTCCCCAATTATTTCCCTAGTAAATTACTTGTTTCTTGCCTGTCATCACGAGCCCTCATAGTGAATGGCATAGGGGACGAGATCAGAAATGCATGATCAACAATAATGGTGAACATTTATTGAGCACTTACTGCATGCCAGGCCATGTTATAACCTTACCTCAGCCTCCCGAGTAGCTGGGATTACAGGCATGTACCATCATGCCTGGCTAATTTTGTATTTTCAGTAGAGACGGGGTTTCTCCATGTTGGTCAGGCTGGTCTCGAACTCCCAACCTCAGGTGATCTGCCAGCCTCGGCCTCCCAAAGTGCTGGGATTACAGGCATGGGCCACCGCACCTGGCCAGGCCTGGTTCATTTTAAAGTTGTTGTCTTAATCTGAGTTGCTTAAGAACACCGAGTTGTTACTGCTTGCAATTCTGTGTGTTGGCTGGTGGTTCCTCTGTGGGTTTCACCTGGGCTTGTGCATGTGGCTGCTTCTGGCTTTCAGCTGTGCTGGCCAGGCCAAGGTGGCCTCACTCATGGTGACATGGGATTCAGATGGGATTCAGATAGCTGGTTGTTGGCTGCGGCATCTCAGTGCTGCATCTGGGCTCTTATCATCCAGAAGGTTAGACTAGCTTCTGTATGTGGTGTTTTCAGCACAGCATCCAGGAGCCCTAGGCCCAGATGTCCCATAAAGTCTCTTTCTCCCATTTATTCTATCTCAGAGCAAGTCAAACATCAGCCCAGGGCTTCCAGGAAACTGCTCCTTGCTCCTTGTTGGACCCTAGACCTCATTTGTACTCACTAGCAGAGGGATAAGATTACCCTTTGACTTATCCGGCCCTCCAAGGTGGGGCAGGGAATGGGGTCACTTCCCTGAGGCACGTGGGCTGCCTGGGGAAGGGGTGGACCTTTGAACAAAACTGGGGAGGGGCAGATGCAGGGAGAGGGTGGTTACAGAGCGGAGACAACAGACAACAGGACTATGATCACCCACTGTCAATGTTTGGTGGAATTTCTTTCCAGGCATTTTACAAATACTCAAGAGATATTCCTGCCTGCCACACTTATACTGAGAACCCGTTTCTGGAAGCCTCTTGGGACTGTGCCCTGATTGTGCCTAGATCCTGAGCACAATCATACAATGATGTTTTTCCTTTTCCTGGGAGCAGGTGGGAATGACAGATTAAAACTATGCTGTAAAAACTAGAACAAAACATAGGTGAGTTTCTAAAAAATGCCTTTAAAAAATAATAATTCAATTTTTTTTCAAATGTACAGAAAAGTTGCAAGAACAGTACAATAAACTCTCAACACCCTAATTATCAACATTTTGCTACACGTGATTTATCCTTCTATCTCTCTGTGTGTACTATTTTTCGGAACCATTTGGGAGTCAGTTACAGACATCATAATGCCTTTTTAGCCTAAATTCTTCAGTGTGTATTTCTTTCTTTTTTTTTTTTTTTTTGAGACAGAGTCTTGCTCTGTGGCCCAGGCTGGAGTGCAGTGGCCAGATCTCAGCTCACTGCAAGCTCCACCTCCTGGGTCTACGCCATTCTCCTGCCTCAGCCTCCCGAGTAGCTGGGACTACAGGCGCCCGCCACCTCGCCCGGCTAGTTTTTTGTATTTTTGGTAGAGACGGGGTTTCACCGTGTTAGCCAGGCTGGTCTCGATCTCCTGACCTCGTGATCCGCCCGTCTTGGCCTCCCAAAGTGCTGGGATTACAGGCTTGAGCCACCGTGCCCGGCCCAGTGTGTATTTCTTAAGAACAAAGACATTCTCTTACAGGAACTCTGTATAGTTTTTAAGATCAGAAAATGTCACATTGGTACAATGTTATAATTTAATTTCTTTTCTTTTCCTTCTTTCTTTTTTTTTTTGGAGAGGGAGTTTGGCTCTTGTTGCCCAGGCTGGAGTGCAATGGCGCGATCTTGGCTCACCGCTACTTCCGCCTCCCAGGTTCAAGCGATTCTCCCGCCTCAGCCTCCCGAGTGGCTGGGACTACAGGCACACACCACCACACCCAGCTAATTTTTGTAATTTTTTTTAGTAGAGATGGGGTTTCACCATGTTGGCCAGGATGGTCTCGGTCTCCTGACCTCGTGATTTGCCTGCCTCGGCCTCCCAAAGTGGTGGGATTAGAGGCGTGAGCCACTGCGCCCTGCCTGTCCTGACTCTTTAATCTCTTTTTTCCCAAGGCAGCTCCTCAGCCTTTCTTTGTGCATATGGAATGCATAAGAAATGCTAGCAGAAGAGCCTCACATGTAGGAAAGGGCCAATAAATGGTGGGTCATCATCTTATTACACACAGCAGAGTGAAAGGAAGGGAGGGATTGGAATCCATTTCCCAGGGTCTGCGGCAGTCACAGAGAGTGACAGAAGATTCCCTGGGCTGGCAGGTGGAGCGGCAGCCCTGCTCATGGTGTGGGGAGTGGGGAGCCCTGGACCTGAGGAGACCCAGCTCTGGGTGGCCTTAAGCGAGCCACTGTCTGGGCCTCAGTTTCCTCATTTGGAAAACAGGGCCGATAATGCCCACTTTGTGAAACTGGGGGTGCCATGGGCTGAATGATGACCCCTCCAAATCATTATGTTGAGATTCTAACCCCCAGTACCTCCGAATGTTATTGTATTTGGAAATAAGGCCTTTAAAGGGGTAATTAAGTGGCTAGGCACAATGGTTCATACCTGTAATCCCAGCACTTTGGGAGGTCGAGGAGGGCAGATTACTTGAGGTCAGGAGTTTGAGACCAGCCTGGCCAACATGGTGAAACCCTATCTCTATGAAAAATACAAAAAGTAGCCGGGCGTGGTGGTGCACATCTGTAATCCTAGCTACCCAGGAGGCTGGGGCAGGAGAATTGCTGGAAACTAGGAGGCAGGGGTTGCAGTGAGCCGAGATCGCGCCACTGCACCCCAGCCTGGCCCACAAAGTGAAGCTCCCTCTTCGGGGGAAAAAAAAAAAGAGGTAATTAAGTAAAAATGAGGTCATTAGGGTGGACCCTAATCCAATATAATCGTTGTCTTCATAGGAAGAGGAAATTTGGACACAGACACAGAGGGAGGGCCATGTGAGCCCAGAGCAAGAAGGCGGCCATCTACAAGCCTCCGGAGAGGCTGCGGGAGAAACCAGCCCCACTCACACCTTGACAACAATCTCTGTTGTTTAAACCACACAGTCTGTAGTCCTGTGTTAAGGCGAGCCCTGCAAGCTGAGATGGGGTTGATGTGGAAATACGGCTGGGCACACAGGAGATCCTCAGTGGAGGCTGATTTCTGTGGCCCAGTGCCACATGGAGCCCGACCATTGGCTGAACTGGAGGCCTGATTGTGACCACTCAACGTCTCTGTTAAGCTCAGGGTCTGCCTTGAGATCCTGCACTTACCACGGAGTGGCCCTGCCTTGGGGACCCATCTCACCTCATTTCTGCTCTCCTTTCTGGTTCATGACTCAGCCATCCACTAACGTCTCAGGGTAGCACTGTGGCCACTCTGTAAACGACAGCACCACTGGCGTCTCACTGGGGGCCAGTCTGGAAGAGGGAGACCACTGAGGCATTTCAGACAGAAGGGATGGGATACAGGCGTTGCTTACACAGAGGACGGATGAGCCGAGATGCAGAAAGGCCAGGTGAGGCACTGGCCACAGCTGGAGGCGCTCCGCCCTAGGCCAGCGGGACAGAAGGAAGCTGGGTCCGAGGTGGGGGCTGCCTGGTAGGAGCCGACCAGGGAGGGAGGGTCTGTCGGGCGGGGGCAGGCGCTCTTTGCTTTCCGATCCAAGCCCCGCCCTCTGCAGCTCTGTTCTGTCTGCCCCGGGGCTGACCCTGAGGCGCCTTTCCCAGGCTCCCGTCCGCTGAGTTCCTATTGGCCAACGGGAGGCCCCAGTCGGAGAGCGCCCCGGGACAGGCCCCTGTGCCTCCGGCTTTGCGGAGTGACGCAAGCCCTGGGCTACAGCAACCCTACCAGCCCCTCCAGCTTAGATGTGGCAGTGGCTCTTTGCAGCTGCGATTTCTTTCTCGGAGCGTCCTCCCCATCCCGTTCGGTCTCTGCCTCCACCATCGTCTCTGTAACCCGTTCCCTGTGGGAGAGTCCCTGCTGCAGCGTTCAGAGGTTTCGGTTTTCCGGCTGAACTTAACGCGAGGGAAGGCGCTGACGGCAAGGTGGCAGGTGACCAGCCCAGCAGGCCGCCCAGGCCTCCCCTACCTACAGACAGAAGCGCCGAGGACTGCGGAGGGGAGAGGCAGGTGGGTGTAGGGGATCGGGGGCAGCCCTGGAGTCCAGACAGGCCTTGTTTTGTCCCAGGAAGAAAATTCCAACACAGACCACAACACCGATGGACCTGGAAAACACTGTGCTCAGTGAAAGAAGTCAGACACACAAGGACAATGTTGTATGAGGTACCTGGGATGGGCAGATTCTGAGAGATGGAAAATAGAATAGAGGTTACCTGGAGAGAGGGGGGAATTGTTGAATGAGGACAGAGTTTGTGTCGGGGATGACAGAAAAGTTTTGGATACAGAGAGTGATGACAAGTATACAGCATTGTGAATTTTCTTTTCTTTTCTTTTCTTTTTTCTGTGACAAGGTCTTATTCTGTTGCCCAGGCTGGACTGCAGCGGTGCAATCCTAGCTCGCTGCAGCTTCGACCTCCCGTGCTCAGTGATTCTCCCACCTCAGTCTCCTGAGTAGTTGGGACTACAGGTGCATGCCACCACGCCTGGCTGATTTTTCTTGTATTTTTTTTTTTTGGTAGAGATGGGGGTATCGCTATGTTGCCCAGGCTGGTCTTGAACACTTGGGCTCAAGTAATTCTCCGGCCTTGGCCTCCCAAAGTGCTGGGATTACAGGTGTGAGGGTGTGAGCCACTGTGCCTGGTGTGAATGTATTTAATGCCACTGAATTTTACACTTGATGGTGAAAATGATAAATATTCTGTTAAATATTTTACCACAATAAAAAAAATCTGTGACAGTTGTCAGAATGAAAACCTTCACAAATAGAGAAAGACCATGAAGAGGGGAGTCTCATGCTTATATGCCTGATAAAGAATGACTGTAAGAACTACAACCCTTGGCTGGGCGCAGTGGCTCACATTTGTAATCCGAGCACTTTGGGAGGCCGAGGCAGGTGGAACACCTGGGGTCATGAGTTTGAGACCAGCCTGGCCAACATGGTGAAACACTGTTTCTATTAAAAATACAAAAAAAGATTAGCCGGGCGTGATGGTGGGCGCCTGTAATTCCAGCTACTCAGGAGACTGAGTCAGGAGAATAGCTTGAACCTGGGAGGCGGAGGTTGAGATAGCGCCACTGCACTCCAGCCTGGGTGACAGAGTGAGACTCTGTCTCAAAAATTAAAAAAAAAAAAAAAAAGAAGAAGCCGGGCACGGTGGCTCGCACCTGTAATCCCAGCACTTTGGGAGGCTGAGGCGGATGGATTACCTGAGGTTGGGAGTTTGAGACCAGCCTGGCCAACATGGAGAAACCCCATCTCTACTAAAAATACAAAATTAGCCAGGTGTGGTGGCGCATGCCTGTAATACCAGCTACTTGGGAGGCTGAGACAGGAGAATCGCTTGAGCCCAGGAGACCGAGGTTGCGGTGAGCCGAGATAGTGCCACTGCAGTACAGCCTGGACATCAAGCGCAAAACTCTGTCTCAAAAAATATATATATATATTTATTTTTAGAGACAAGGTCTTGCTCTGTTGCCTAGGCTGGAGTGCAGTCATGGCTCACTGGAGCCTTGAACTCCTGGGCTCAAGCAATCCTCCTGCCTCAGCCTCCCAACTATCTGAGACTACAGGCAGGCACCACTATATCCAGTTAATTTTTAAATTTTTTCATAGAGGTGGGGTCTCACTATGTTGCACAGGCTGGTCTAGAAAATTTTAAATTAAATATGTAACTCACATTTACAGTTCACATTATTTATTTATTTATTTATTTATTTATTTATTTATTGACACAGAGTCTTGCTGTGTTGCCCAGGCTGGAGTGCAGTGGCATGATCTCGGCTCACTGCAACCTCTGCCTCCTGGGTTCAAGTGATTCCCCTGTCTCAGCCTCCTGAGTAGCTGGGATTACAGGTGCCCACCACCACGCCCAGTTAATTTTTGTATTTTTAGTAGAGTCAGGGTTTCACCATGTTGGCCAGGCTGGTCTTGAACTCCTGGCCTCATGATCCACCCGCCTTGGCCTCCCAAAGTGCTGGGATTACAGGCATGAGCCACCATGCCCAACTGCAGACATCTTTTTGTTTTGTTTTTTCTTTGGAGATGGCATCTCACTCTGTCACCCAGGAGGGAGTACAGTGGCATGATACCTGCTCACTGCAGCCTCGACCTCCTGGATTCAAGCGATCCTCCCACCTCAGCCTCCTGAGTAGCTGGGGCTACAGGTGTGCAACACCACGCCTGGCTAATTAAAAAGGTGACAGAGAGACCCTGTCTCAAAAAGCAAACAAACAAAAAACCACATGTGTGCAGGTGTGTGTGTGTGTGTGTGTGTGTGTGTGTGGGGAGAGAGAGAGAAAGAGACGAGGAGGATATGATACATCAAATGTAGTAAAATGAAAACATTTGGGAAATATTTGAAGTATTTGTAACTTTTCTTTAAGTCTAAAAGTATTTTAAAATTAAAAAAAAGAAATAACATAAAAGGTAAATAGTGCCAGGTGTGGTGGTGCACGCCTGAAATCCCAGCACTTTGGGAGGCTAAGGCAGGTAGATCACCTGAGGTCAGGAGTTTGAGACCAGCCTGGCCAACATGGTGAAACCTCATCTCTACTAAAAATACAAAAATTAGCCAGGTATAGTGGTGGGCACTTGTAGTCCCAGCTACTTGGGAGGCTGAGGCAGGAGAATTGCTTGAATCCAGGAGGTGGAGGTTGCAGTGAGCTGAGATTGTACCACTGCACTCCAGCCTGGGTGACAGAGCAAGACTCTGTCTCCAAAAAAAAAAAAAAAAAAAGAAAGAAAGAAGAAAAAGGGTGAGTAGTACCAAGTGGTGGTGGAAGATACGGGATATAAAACCCTTGGGCACAGCTGGTGTGAGTGGAGAGGGGATAGCCTTTCTGTAGGGCACCTGGTACTTAGTCAGATTAGTCCCCCCATCCCCTACAACCCATTCCCAAGCCAAAGTCCCAGAGACATCCTCACGCCAGCCCTGGAGGGTGCAAGGAGGCGGCAGCTGACCTTATCTGTGGTGGGGCAAGTTGGGGGTCACTTGGGTGTCTACCCCAGGGACTGGGCGGCTGAGACTGGGGACTGCTCACAGAAAGGACCGTGGAGGAGCCACAGCCACAAAACCCTTAACACAAGTGTTCATGCACAAAGTAGCCACATGGGTTTTGCAGGGACACATTCCAGCAAAAAGACACAAAGTGACAGAATGGCTGCCTTTGAGTGGGGGTGAGAAGAGGTGGATGGCAGGTACCAGAAGAGAAGGGAATAAATATATGAAGAAAAACGACCCCCTCAGGCAGTGCCTGGCACAGCATAAGTGCCCAGGAAACAGAGGCCCAGCTGCTCACGTTCTGGGCAGCAGGGCTGGGACCAGCGCCGGCTTCCTGGTTAAGGAGGTCACCCTTTCCTCTTGAGGGGTCTGAGTATGCATGTCAGTACCTGGTGGGCATGTAGCACCCAGCTGACCAGGGGCCTTCCCCTCTGTGGGTGTCACCAGCCTGGCCCTGAGAACTGGATGAAAGCTGGAATAATTCTTCCTGTAATAAAGCAAACGCGACCATGTTCAACCTTTCCCTTCATTTCAGAGGCTTCCCGCACCCGATGCCTCCCACAGCCTCAGGCTGAGTCCCCAGGTGCTCCAGTGGGGGTGGCAATGCTGAGCACTGAGTTGGTTTCCATAGTTTTCATCATTAAAATGTTTAAATGACTAGGCTGGGCACGATTGCTCAGGCCTGTAATCCCAGCACTTTGGGAAGCCAAGGTAGGTGGATCACTTGAGCCCAGGAGTTTGAGACCAGCCTGGGCAACATGGCAAAATCCTGTCTCTACAAAATGCAAAAAAATTAGCTGGGTGTGGTGGCACTACAGGTACCTGTAGTCCCAGCTACTTGGGAGGCTGAGATGTGAGGATTGCTTGAGCCTTGGGAGGTTGAGGTTGCAGTGAGCTGTGATCGTGCCACTGCACTCTAGCCTGGGTGACAGTGACAGACCCTGTCTCCAAATAAATAAATAAATAAAATTAGCCTGGCATGGTGGCACATGCTTGTGGTCCCAGCTACTTGGGAGGCAGAGGGAAGGGCATCTGAGTCTGGGGGGTTGAGGCTGCAGTGAGCTGTGATGGTGCCAATGTACTTGAGCCTAGGCTACAGAGATCTTACCTAAAAAAAGCCTAAATGAAAGTGTGGTGAGGAGCAGGCTTGAGTTATATTCACGCTGAGCTCTTCAGGATAGATTCTCAAAAAAAGTGGCATTGGTGGGGCTCTCCCTCTGTTTATTCACTAATCTGTTTTATTTTTTATATATTTTTTTTAATCTACTTTTTTTGAGATGGAGTTTCACTCTGTCACCCAGGCTGGAGTGCAGTGGCACGATCTCGGCTCACTGCAACATCCATCTCCTGGGTTCAAGCGATTCTCCCACCTCGGTCTCCAAGTAACTGGGATTACAGGCATGCGCTACCACGTTCAGCTAATTTTTAGTAGAGACAAAGTTTCACCATGTTGGCCAGGCTGGTCTTGAACTCCTGACCTCAAGTGATCCACCCGCTTTGGCCTCCCAAAGTGCTGGGATTTCAGGTGAGAGTCACCACGACCCACCCATTTTAACATTTAATTGGGTAAGCTGCAGATACCCCTCAAGATGTCAGTGTGCATGTCATTAACTAGAGTCCAATACTTGTTTCTCTGTCTGTAAAGCTTACATTTGATGAATTGCACAACTCTTAGGTGTACTTTTGATTACTTTTTTTTTTGAGATGGAGTTTTGCTCTGTCACCAAGACTAGAGTACAGTGGTGTGATCTCTGCTCACTGCAACCTCTGCCTCCTGGGTTCAAGTGATTCTTCTGCCTCAGCCTCCTGAGCAGTTGGGATTACAGGCGCCCGCCACCGCGCCTGGCTAATTTTTTGTATTTTTAGTAGAGATGGGGTTTCACCATGTTGGCCAGGCTGGTCTTGAACTCCTGACCTCAAGTGATCCACCTGCCTCAGCCTCCCAAAGTACTGGGATTACAAGTGTGAGCCACCGCGCCCAGCCACTTTTGATTACTTTTGACAAATGCATCTAGCTGCACTGCCCAGACTCCCTCCAAGATATTAAACATGCGGTGGGTTGAATTGTGTCCCCCAAGAAGATATGTTCAAGTCCCAACCCCTGGGACCTGTGAATGTGACCTTATTTGGAAATAGGGGCTTGCAGATGTAACCCAACTGAAGACGAGCTCATTCTGGAGTAGGGTGCACTGTAAATCCAATGAGTGGTGTTTACATAAGAGAAAGGAGAGGGAGATTTGGAGGTGAACACACACAGAGGGAAGAAGGCACTGGAAGGAGGCTGTTGGAAGATGAAGGCAGAGATTGGGGTCATGCAGCTAGAGCCAAGGAACATGGTGAATGGCAGGCAAGCACCATGGACGAGGCAAGGAAGGATTCGTCCCCAGAACCTCCAGAGGGAGCAGGGCCCTGGTTTCAAGGGAGAATAAATTTCTATTGTTTTGGGTTTGTGGTATCTTATCATGGTGGCCCTAGGAAACCCACACGAAACACGTACCATCACCCCAATGAGCACCCTTGTCCCCTCCCCAGTTGTGCTCTCCCGCAACTGGCAACCACTGTTCTGATATTTTCCTCATGGGTGAGTTCTGCCTGTTCTAGAGCTCTATACAGATGGGATCACACAGGAGGTTCTTGGTGTCTGGTATCTTTCACTCACACAAGATCTGAGATCTACTGTTGCAGCTATCAGTGCTGGCACGCCTATAATTAAAGTCCATTTACTTGAAGAGGAAGTAAAATTTGAAGTTGAGGAGGAGGGGAGTAGGCAGTAAGCTTTCTCTTTTTTTTTTGAGACTGAGTTTCGCTCTTGTTGCCCAGGCTGGAGTGCAATGGCGTGATCTTGGCTTACCGCAAGCTCCGCCTCCCGGATTCAAGCGATTCTCCTGCCTCAGCCTCCCGAGTAGCTCGGATTACAGGCATGCACCACCACGCCCGGCTAAGTTTTGTATTTTTAGTAGAGATGGGGTTTTGCCATATTGGTCAGGCTGGTCTCGAACTCCCGACCTCAGGTGATCCGCCCGCCTCGGCCTCCCAAACTGCTGGGATTACAAGCGTGAGCCACCGCTCCCGGCCTGTAAGCTTTCTCTTTAAAGCTGGGCTTGAGGCCCCCTCTTCCCGGGGGTCTCTGGCCCTCAGGCGCCTCGACCTGAAGCTGTTTCCCAGTTCAGACAGAGGTTGCAGAGATCGCAGGCGGGGCTTCCGCGCCACCTTGTGGCCATTCTAGGCAGTGCAACCCGTGATGCCTGTGGTGGGGCGTGGGGGTGGGGGTGGGGTGGGGAAGGTGGCGTGGGCCCTCAAGTCACTGAGCACCTACTCAGCGCCTGCATGATTCCACTGTATGTGTGTGGGGGCAGAGATGACCTAGATTGGGCAGACCCTAGAGGGGTTCCCAGGAGAGGGAGATTGCACAACACTAACTCCAGTAGGGTGGATGGAGTGAGGCCCAGAGGCCTGAAGTCCAGCTAGAGCCTGGAGGAGGGGAGAGTAATGGACTTGGGCATTCAGGGAACATTTCCCTGGGCATCTCTACAGCTGGGGATGGAAAGGAAGGGTGTTAAAGGCAAGGGAACAGCACAGGCAAGGTGTGGAAACAGGACCCGGCAACATTCTGCACCCAACCAATCATAAGGTAATACGTGTCCATGGTGAACATTTTTTTTTTTTTCTTTTTAGAGACAGGGTCTTGCTCTGTCACCCAGGCTGGAGTGCAGTGACACAATCATGGCTTACCGCAGCCTTGACCTCTTGGGCCCAAGAGATCCTCTTGCCTCAATCTCCTGAATGTCTGGGACTGCAGATGCACACCACCATGCCTGGCTAGTTTTGGACTTTTTTTTTATAGATGGGGGTCTCGCTGTGTTGACTGACTTGTCTTGAACTCCTGGCCTCAACTGATCCTCCTGCTTTGGCCTCTCAAAGTGCTGGGATTACAGGCGTGAGCCCCCACGCTCGGCCCCATGGTGAACTGTTTTTTTTTTTCTTTTTTGAGACAGGGTCTTGTTCTGTTGCCCAGGCTGGAGTGCAGTGGCATGATCTCGGCTCACTGCAGCCTCCACTTCCCAGGCTCAAGTGATTCTCCTGCCTCAGCCCTCTGAGTAGTTGGGATTACAGAGTCGCACCACCATGCCTGGCTAATTTTTGTATTTTTAGTAGAGATGGGGTTTCACCATGTTGGCCAGTCTGGTCATGAACTCCTGAGCTCAAATGATCCACCCGCCTTGGCCTCCCAAAGTGCTAGGCCTCCCAAAGGCTAGCAGCTATATAAGAAGTCTGTGCTGGTTGCAAAAAGTGCAAGGTTTAAAAAAAAAAAGACTGTTCTGAGACCACATGGCAAGGCCACGAGGCAAGAGAGGCCACTTGAAGGGACAACTTGCAGCATGTGCAGAGGCCACATGGGGAGTAAGAAACTGCCAGAGGGAGCACTGAGGAACTAAGGCAGCAGACACATGATCCAGCCAGCCATCTGCCACTCGGGCCAGCCGAGCTGAGGTGCCACACATGCAGCACAGAAGCCACTGTGGACACTTGGAGCAGAGACAAGCTGTCCCCTCATGCTCTGTCCTAATTCCTCACCCACAGGATTATGAGTAAATACATTGGTGGTTATTTTAAGCCCTTAAAAGACAGAATTACTGGCGGGGTGTGGCAACTCACGCCTGTAATCCCAACACTTTGGGAGGCCGAGGTGGGTGGATCACTTGAGGTCAGGAGTTTGAGACTAGCCTGGCCTACATGGTGAAACCCTGTCTCTACTAAAAATACAAAAAAATTTTTTATTTTGTATTTTTAGGGCATGGTGGCAAACATCTGTAATCCAGCTATTTGGGAGGCTGAGGCACAAGAGCTGCTTGGACCTGGGAAGTGGAATTTGCAGTGAGCTGAAATCTGAGATCATGCCACTCCACTTCAGCCTGGGCAACAAAGTGAGACTCTGTCTCAAAAAATAAACAAACAAATAAGTAAATTACTGTATAATCCAGTAACCACCACTGGGTATATATCCCATGGAAATGAATCTAGTATGTTGAAGAAATACCTGCGTTCGCATGTTTATTGCAGCATTATTCACTAAGTTTTGAGGTGTGTCATCACATGGCGGCAGCCAGAACCCCTGGCCCTCGGCTACTACTGTTGCTGGTTTCTTGTGACCCTTCCAACACGAACCTCTGCATCCTCAAATACATGAAGCTGGGCACGGTGGCACACGCCTGCAGTCCCAGCTACTCAGGAGGCTGAGGTGGGAGGATCACCAGAGCCCAGGAGTTTGAGGATGGGGTGTGCTATGATCTCACTGTGAACAGCCACTGCACTCCAGCCTGGGTGATACAGTGAGACCATTTCTAAACAGACAAACAAACCAAAAATAATATGTACATTCCCACTCCTCCCTTCATTTATGTGGGGTTCACACACCACACATCTGGCCTGCTCTTGGCTTTTTTTTTTTTTTTTTCCAATTAATGATAGATCTTGGAGATTGTTCTAGGTGTGTACTGTTCAATATAGTAGTTACTAGTCCAGGAGGTGATTTAAATTTATTAAAAAAAATTAAGTTTTATGTATTTTTTAAAATAGAGCAATCCTCCTGCCTCAGCCTCCCAAGTAGCTGGGACTACAGGCACACACCACCATGCCTGGCTTATTTTTTTTTGAGACGGAGTCTCACTCTGTTGCCCAGGATGCAGTGCAGTGGCACGATCTCGGCTCACTGCAACCTCTGCCACCTGGGTTCAAGTGATTCTCCTGCCTCAGCCTCCTGAGTAGCTGGGATTACAGGCACCTGCCACTGTGCCTGGCGAATTTTTTGTGGGTTTTTAGTAGAGACGGGGTTTGACCATCTTGGCCAGGCTGGTCTTGAACTCCTGACCTCATGATCCACCCGCCTCGGCCTCCCAAAGTGCTGGGATTACGGGTGTGAACCACTGCACCCGGCCTTAACTTAAATACAATTCAATAAAATTAAAAATTCAGTTCCTCAAGTACACTAGCCACGTTTCAGGAATTCAACAAACACACATGGCTGATAGCTGCCATATCAACCCAGATAGAGAACATGTCCATCATTCTAGAAGGTTCTGTTGGACAGTGCTGGTCTAAATCCTCTCCCATGGAGCTGCCTTATTCTTCTTAGTGTTCTTTGGTAATGACAGCCACTGACGTTACCTCACAAGCTTTGCTATTGTAAAGCATTTGCCATTGTCCATTTGTCTTTAAGCAAGTATGAGTGTCTTGGTGGCATAAATGCCTTGCATTTCTGGGTCCAGTGACATTTCCCATTTTGATGGGCATGGCCAGATTGGAACTGGAGGTTATACCACTTTGCACAGCTACTGAAACTGTAAGAGTGCCTGTTTTTCCACACCTTCATCAACACTGTGTCATTCACATTTTAAAAATATTTTAGTTAATGGCAAAGGTTTTCCAGACAAACATGGCTTTACCAGGCCCCTGCCCTGCCTGTTGCCTCTCAAGTCACAATGCCAGTGGGCACCTTTCCACAGGTGAAGATCTTTTGTTTGTTAGAAATGAGATCTTACTGTATTGCCCAGGCTGGTCTCGAACTCCTGGGCACAAGGGAACGTCCTGCCTCAGCCTCCCAAAGTGCTGGGATTACAGGTGTGAACCACTGCGCCCGGCCCATGTTGGCCTTTTTTTTCAAATTGGGGTAAAATATGCAGAACATAAAACTTACCATATTAACCATTTTAAGTGCACAGTTCAGTGCCATTAAGGACATTCACGCTGTTGGGTAATCATCACCACCATCCATCTCCAGAGCCCTTTCCATCTTCCGAAACAGTAACTCTATATCCATTAAACAAGAACTTCCTCCCACCTCAGCTTCTGGCAAGCACTGTTCTATTTTCTGTCTTTGTGAATCTGACTACTCAAGGTACTTCATGCAAGTGGTATCATGCAGTATTTGTCCTTTTGTGACTGGCTTATTTCACTAGCACAATATCCTTAAGGTTCATCTGTGTTGTAGCCTGTGTCAGAATCTTCTTCCTTTTTAAGGCTAAATAACATTCTATTGTACAGACACACTGCATTTTGTCCATTCATCCATCGATGGACATGAGTTGCTTTCACCTCTTTTTTTTTTTTTTTAAACAGAGTCTTCTCTGTCACCCAGGCTGGAGTGCAGTGGTGCGATCTTGGCTCACTGCAACCTCCGCCTCCAGGGTTCAAGCGATTCTCCTGTCTCAGCCTCCCGAGTAGCTGGGATTACAGGTGCCCGCCACCACACCCGGCTAATTGCTTCTACCTTTTGGCTATTGTGAAGAAGGCTGCTATCAACATGGGTGTACAAATATCTCTTCCAGATCTTGCTTTCAATTTGTTTGGGTACACACCCAGAAATAACATTGCTGGGTCATTTGGTAATTCTATTTTTAATTTTTTGAGGAACCACCATACTATTTCCTACAGTAGCTACACAAGCATTCCAGTTGCTACACATCCTCCCCAACGCAGCAGCCATCCTAAGGGGCGTAAGGTGGTAGCTCACTGTGTTTTATTCCTTTTATTTTTAGTTGACACATAATAATTGTACATGTTCATGGGACACAGAACGATATCTCAATACATGTATACAACATGTAATGATCAAATCTGGGTAATTAGGATATCCATGACCTCAAGCATTTATCATTTCTTTGTGTTGGGAACATTCAAAATCCTCCCTTCTCATTGCGTTTTTTTTTTTGTTTGTTTGTTTGGTTTGTTTTGTTTTGTTTTTGAGATGGAGTCTCACTCTGTCGCCCAGGCTGGAGTGCAGCGGTGCAATCTTGGCTCACTGCAACCTCCGCCTCCCAGGTTCAAGCAATTCTCCTGCCTCAGCCTCCCAAGTAGCTGGGACTACTGGCACGTACCACCACGCCCAGCTAATTTTTGTATTTTTAGTAGAGATGGGATTTCACCATGTCGGCCAGGCTGGTCTCGAACTCTTGACCTCAGGTGATCCACCAAAGTGTTGGCGTGAGCTACCGCACCTGTCCTCATTGCAGTTTTGGTTTGTATTTCTTTAATGGTTAGTGATGTTGAGCATCTTATCATGTGATTATTAGCCATTCACAGTTTTCTTTGGAGAAATGTTTATTCAAGTCCTTTGCTCATTTTTAATTGAGTTGTTTTTATTGCTGTTGAGTTGTAAAAGTTCTTTATGTATTCTGGATATGAACCCCTTATCAGATATATGATTGGCAAATATTTTCTCCCACTCCATGTTTCCATGTTACATTTTTTTTTTTTTTTTTTTTTAAGGCAGAGTCTTGCTCTTGCTCTGTCACCCAGGTTGGAGTGCAGAGGCACAATTTCGACTCACTGCAACCTCCGTCTCCTGGGTTCAAGTGATTCTCATGCTTCAGCCTCCTGAGTAGCTGGGATTACAGATGCGCGCCACCATGCCTGGCCTTTTTTTTTTTTTTTTTAATTTTTAGTAGAGATGGGGTTTCACCATGTTGGCCAGGCTGGTCTCAAACTCCTGACCTCAAGTAATCCATCCACCTCGGCCTCCCAAAGTGCTAGGATTACAGGCATGAGCCGCCATGCCTGGCTGATCCCCACTATTTCTATGACACAAATTCCTGCTACTCTGTCATCACCGCAACTACGTGCTCCTACCTCAGGGCCTTTGCACTTGCTGTTCCCTCTGTGTGGTCTGAGGTCCCTGCAGATACCTGCTTCACCACATTCAGGTTTTTGCTTAAATGTCACCTCAGTGAGGCCTTCCCTGACTACTCTAACATAAAGTTAAAATGAACTCCCCTAGCTTGGGCAATATGAGACCCGATCTCTACAAAACATTAAAAAAAAAATCTGCTGGGCATGGTGGCATGTCCCTGTGGTCCCAGCTACTTGGGAGATTGAGGGGGGAGGATCACTTGAGCCCAGGAAGCAGAGGTTACAGTGGGCAGACATCGCGCCACCGCACTCCAGCGGTGAGGCCCTGTCTCAACAAACAAACAAAATAACCCGGAAAACAAACAATCAAATTTTCGAGAACTCCCGCTCTGCTCCCCTGCTGTATTTTCCTCCGTAGTGCTGACCAGAATTGAACACAATCTATACTTTAATCATTGATCTTGTTTAGTGCTTGTCTTCCCCCAGGACAATTTCAGCTCCATGAGAACAGAAATTGCTTGTCTTGTCCATGAATGTGTCTTTAGGGCTGGAATTACATGATGTGCCAAGGAACATCTGATGAAAGACTACATGAAGGTTGAGCACTATTTTCTGTTCGTGGGACACTCTGGTTCCTCTCGGCAGCCTGCTGATGCCCTGTGTGCATCTGTCACATCCATGGCACTGGCCTCCCCTGATCCCAGAATAAGGGCGCCCAGCGGGTCTTCACGCATGTGAATGGCTCCTGCAGCCCCAGAACCTACCACCTGGGGGCACTATATACTCAGGCAAGTTTCACTACCAGGCCTGAGCACCTCCCGTCTCCAAAATCCTGGATCCCAGTACCTCAGAGCCTGGCAGCCCTCGGGGATCTATCTCTGCCAGCCCCATTTGGCAGATGGGGGAATCGAGGCCTCAGAGAGGAGGCATGATGGGGAAAATCTCAAACATTGGAATCAGGGAATCTGACTTTTAAGTCTGGCTCTTGTACCCATTCACAAGGGTATAAGGGGGATTTGGAGGGGGAAGTAGGAAGTACTAACCTCTTTGGGCCGCAGTTGCCCCATTTGCCTGCTTTGTGGGGTGAAAGGGACATCTGATTCACTCTGATGTGTCGGGGAAGGCCAGCGGCGAGGGGGAACAGCAGGCCCAGAATCCCAGATAGAAGATTGTCACCCCATTTTATATATCAGGGAATGAGGCCCAGAGGGGACATCAGACACAGCCGGAGAGCCACAGCATGGAAGGCACAGGGCAGGATGAAAGGCCAACCCCTGCCATCCCCCTGCCCCATACCCACTAGAGACGTCCCCCATTCATGTTCTGATGGTTCTCCTTTCTGCCGTATTTTCCCGCCTGCTAGTTCTAAGCCCCTTCGCAGAACACTCGCTGTCAAAGCAGCCACGTGGGTCTCCCCTTGGCGAGTCGCCTCAGTTTTCTCCTCTTGAAAATGGGATAGGGAAAAGCTGCAGAGATGGGGAGGAGGAATTGTGAAAGCAGTTTGGGGGCAGAGGAGGACGTGTGTCCCAGGTAGGAAAGTGCCTGTTCCCTCCCCGCCCCCGCCTGGCTTCTGCCCACCACCATGTGGCCACGTGGGCCCAGCCCACAGCTTCAGGTTTTAAAAGAGGAGCTGGAAATTTGAATTTCGATGTGAAATCTCCTGATTTTTAAATGTTGGCAATAAATTCACTTAAACATACATACATCAAGCAAAACGCTATGGGGTCAAACTGAACACATCTGTGGTCTCGATTTGGCCACTGGCTGCCAGTTTGAGACCCTTTCCAGTTCTAGGTTCTGAGGGCAGGTGACTGGGAGAGGTGGCGCCAGGGGGATCCTGGTTTCCTGGGCCCACACAGCCACTCGCGTGCTCTGGGCCTCTGGGCCGTGGTGGTTCAAGCCCCCACCATCCCCGCTCCTTGGGGAAAGGCTGAAAAGTACTGGGGTGGGGGTGGGGGAGCAGCAGGCGTGGCCTGTTGAGCAAGAGCCTTGTAAAAACAAGGGCTTACGTCACCCTAGCTTGCAGCTTCCCTGCAGGACACCTGGCTTGGCACTGGGGTGGGACCTGCTCTGAGAAGGGATGGGTCATCCCCGGCAGGGGGTGGAGGGCGGGGAAGGGTGGCAAGCATGTTCCACCCCAGAGGCCAGAGGGCCTAGACCCCTGCTGGGGCTGAGTCTTTGGGGGCTGGCCTGCAAGGTCCGAGTAACACCTTAGCGCACTGTGTGACCCCAGGTCTACCATTCTCTGGGCCTCAGTTCTTCTATCCAGAAGATGGCACTCACATTGCCAGGCCTGTTATGCCAAACCCAAGGGGGTAAGTCTGGCTGGAAAGATGTTATTCCTTCTCGTCCTTTCATGTGACCTGGAGCAGATGCACTTAGCTCTTTTGGGCCTCAGTTTCCTCATCTGTAAAGTGGAGATAATTATAAGACTTTGGCCAGGTGCAGTGGCTCATGCCTGTAATCTCAGCACTTTGGGAGGCTGAGGCAAGAGGGCCACTTGAGGCCAGGCGTACGAGAAAAGCCTGAGCAACACAGTGAGATATCCATCTCTACAAAACATTGAAAAATATGAAAAAAGAAGAAAAAAAGACCTGCCTCCCACAAATTATCAGTAGGATTAAATGAGTTAATACATGCAAAGAGCTTGGAATGTGGTTCGGGGAGGTGGAAGGTTGGCCTGAGGATAAACAGCAAACCCTCCAATTAGCTTCAGTCCCCCAAATCTCCCTGCATCTCTTCAGAATCCAGAAGCGGGCCATGGGCGAGTGCCGTGGCTCAGAGAGGGGAGCCATTTTACCTAAGGTCACCAGTCCAGCTAATGAGGAACCTCTCCTCCTTCTCAGCCTCCTCCATTTATTCACTCACCATTCATTGAGCACCTTCTGTGTACCAGGCTCTGTTCTAGGCACCAGGGACACAATAGTGAAGGCTGTGGGGACAGACAGCAAGACAGGCAGGCAAGGTAATTGTGATTACAATGAGAACGGTGACAGAAATGAAGCAGGGGTGTGAGAGGAGTGACTGAGGGCCTGGATTTCCCATGCGGAGGTCAGGGAGGGCTTCCTGGAGGAGACAGCTTTTGGGCTGAGACCTAGGAGCTGCCTTGGGCAGAGGTGGGGGGACAGTGTTCTTGTTGCAGAGGGAACAGCAAATGCATTCATTCACTGGTAAATGTTGAGCGTGCTGTGCTCAGGAGTCCCTCGTGGGCCAGCCCTCCCTAAGTGGCAGCCTAGAGGGAGACTGAGGTAGATAGCTAGGATAATGGTGGCTGGCGATAGGGAAGGAAATTCACTAGCAGGTAGGACAGGGAGGGCCTCTCAGAAGCTGTGGCCTCTAGCTCAGCCCTGAGTGTCCCATTTTGCAGTGAGGAAGGCCTGGCTGGGTGGCCCTGGGGAAGCTGCCGCACCCCTCTGGGCCTTGATCCCTCCCCAGCCCAGAGGCTGCTGGGAAGGCCCAGAAAGCCAGCAGGCTGGGCCTGTGTTTTATCCCCTCCCTCCCTGCCTCCTACCCACCAAGGGTGCCCGGAGATGTCATTTCTCCAGCCTTTGGGGGCAGAGGTCACCCCAGCTCAGCAGATAACACCAAAGGTTGAGCAATGTCTGCCTGCCCACTGAGGCCAGGGCTGGGGTCAGTGGGCCAGGGGTCAGCCCCGGGCAGGCTGAGAGCTCCTGCCGGGGCGGCCTGGGCTAGGAGTGGCAGAGAGGTGGGCCCAGGGAGCTGCCCCAATGGCCTAGGAATGGGTCCGGAAGGGCAAAGCAAAGGGCCCTCTAACCTGAGCCTAGGGAGCAGAGGCCGGCCGGTAGTTAGAGGGCCTTGGGTCTGTGTTCAAGTCCAGGCACGCCGTTGTCACTTTCCCATCTGTGAAACGGCAGCAGCAAAAGCATCTTCCTGGTGGGGTGAAAAAGAACCTCGGGTCCAGGCCCACCCTGAGCACAGGTCAGGGACTTGGTAAAAACTTCTCTTTCTCTTTCCTTCTCTGTTTCCTGCATGCCACCCCGCTCCCGTAAGGCCTGGCTTAAGCCCCTCCCCAGCAGCTTCAGAAACAGAAGCTTTTTGGCCTCTGGGGCTGGCAATAGGTCTTAGGGCCCAGATGAGGGCATTTCGTTTGGGATGAATGGGGGACATGCGGCCATGTGACCTTGGTATGCCATGCCATGCTCCCTCTGGGCCTCCACTGGCACAATCCATGGGGGTCCCTTTCTCTCTGATGTGCAGCCCACAACGTAAGCCTTAGGTTTGGGAGTCTGGTGGGAGCAATGCCACCACCGCTGACAGTAGCGACACACTTCATGGACTGCAGCTGGGAGAAGTGACTCATCCAAGGTCACACAGTGTGGCAGGGCCCAGCACCCCCCCGCCCCTGCACCATCCCAGGGCCCAGGTCGGATGGCGCGGCGCGGGGCAGGAGAAGACCCGGGTGTGTACCAGCCGCAAGCAGGCGGCAGGTGCGGTGGGCGGGGCTAGGGGCGGGGCGCCGTGGACCAGGGTCCAGCTCCCAGCGCAGCGCGATCCTGCTCCGTCCCCTCGACACCCGGGGTCCTCATATTGGCGGTGGCTTAAGAGGGGAATCGTCACAGGCATGGAGTCTCCTCCTTTCTAGAGCCGTGGACCTGGGGAAGAGGTGGGAGTTTAGGGGGAAGGGCCACGGAGATGGGTCGCTTCTCCTGGAGCTAGAGTTGCGGGCTGGGGTCTCCAGGGTTTGGCCCGGGGAGCGGCCCCTGGTCCGCCGTCGGGGCTCTGCTCGGTCCTCCTGAAACCTCCGCCTCCTCCAGCAGGGGGCGGGCCGGGGCCGCATCTCCGGGGGAAGGCGATCAGGTCGCCCCCTCCTCCGATTCCCCCGCCTTCCAGGACAGCCTCCAGCCCAGAGGGGCGGTCTGGGGGCGGGGTCGCACCGCCCCCTCTCGCTCCCAATCCCGGGGCGGCCGGGCGGGGGTGGGCAGGGGGCGTGAGGCCGCCCCCTGCGGCCCGGGGACCCCCCCCGAAAACGCGCTCCGGGTGCCCGGTCCCTCCGCTGCGCCCTGCAGCCGTCCTCCTGGGGGTCTCGGGCGGCCGCGGCGGTGTCCTTCGCGTCCCGGCGGCGCGGCGGGAGGGGCCGGTGTGACGCAGCGGTTGCTACGGGCCGCCCTTATAAATAACCGGGCTCAGGAGAAACTTTAGCGAGTCAGAGCCGCGCACGGGACTGGGAAGGGGACCCACCCGAGGGTTCAGCCACCAGCCCCCGCACTAATAGCGGCCACCCCGGCAGCGGCGGCAGCAGCAGCGACGCAGCGGCGACAGCTCAGAGCAGGGAGGCCGCGCCACCTGCGGGCCGGCCGGAGCGGGCAGCCCCAGGCCCCCTCCCCGGGCACCCGCGTTCATGCAACGCCTGGTGGCCTGGGACCCAGCATGTCTCCCCCTGCCGCCGCCGCCTGCCTTTAAATCCATGGAAGTGGCCAACTTCTACTACGAGGCGGACTGCTTGGCTGCTGCGTACGGCGGCAAGGCGGCCCCCGCGGCGCCCCCCGCGGCCAGACCCGGGCCGCGCCCCCCAGCCGGCGAGCTGGGCAGCATCGGCGACCACGAGCGCGCCATCGACTTCAGCCCGTACCTGGAGCCGCTGGGCGCGCCGCAGGCCCCGGCGCCCGCCACGGCCACGGACACCTTCGAGGCGGCTCCGCCCGCGCCCGCCCCCGCGCCCGCCTCCTCCGGGCAGCACCACGACTTCCTCTCCGACCTCTTCTCCGACGACTACGGGGGCAAGAACTGCAAGAAGCCGGCCGAGTACGGCTACGTGAGCCTGGGGCGCCTGGGGGCCGCCAAGGGCGCGCTGCACCCCGGCTGCTTCGCGCCCCTGCACCCGCCACCCCCGCCGCCGCCGCCGCCCGCCGAGCTCAAGGCGGAGCCGGGCTTCGAGCCCGCGGACTGCAAGCGGAAGGAGGAGGCCGGGGCGCCGGGCGGCGGCGCAGGCATGGCGGCGGGCTTCCCGTACGCGCTGCGCGCTTACCTCGGCTACCAGGCGGTGCCGAGCGGCAGCAGCGGGAGCCTCTCCACGTCCTCGTCGTCCAGCCCGCCCGGCACGCCGAGCCCCGCCGACGCCAAGGCGCCCCCGGCCGCCTGCTACGCGGGGGCCGCGCCGCCGCCCTCGCAGGTCAAGAGCAAGGCCAAGAAGACAGTGGACAAGCACAGCGACGAGTACAAGATCCGGCGCGAGCGCAACAACATCGCCGTGCGCAAGAGCCGCGACAAGGCCAAGATGCGCAACCTGGAGACGCAGCACAAGGTCCTGGAGCTCACGGCCGAGAACGAGCGGCTCCAGAAGAAGGTGGAGCAGCTGTCGCGCGAGCTCAGCACCCTGCGGAACTTGTTCAAGCAGCTGCCCGAGCCCCTGCTCGCCTCCTCCGGCCACTGCTAGCGCGGCCCCCGCGCACGTCCCCCTGCCGGCCGGGGCCGAGACTCCGGGGAGCGCCCGCGCCCGCGCCCCCGCCTCCGTCCCCGGCGGCGCCGGCAAAACTTTGGCACTGGGGCACTTGGCAGCGCGGGGAGCCCGTCGGTAATTTTAATATTTTATTATATATATATATCTATATTTTTGTCCAAACCAACCGCACATGCAGATGGGGCGCCCGCCCGTGGTGTTATTTAAAGAAGAAACGTCTATGTGTACAGATGAATGATAAACTCTCTGCCTCTCCCTCTGCCCCTCTCCAGGCGCCGGCGGGCGGGCCGGTTTCGAAGTTGATGCAATCGGTTTAAACATGGCTGAACTCGTGTGTACACGGGACTGACGCAACCCACGTGTAACTGTCAGCCGGGCCCTGAGTAATCGCTTAAAGATGTTCCTACGGGCTTGTTGCTGTTGATGTTTTGTTTTGTTTTGTTTTTTGGTCTTTTTTTTGTATTATAAAAAATAATCTATTTCTATGAGAAAAGAGGCGTCTGTATATTTTGGGAATCTTCCGTTTCAAGCATTAAGTAAGAACACTTTTAATAAACTTTTTTTTGAGAATGGTTACAAAGCCTTTTGGGGGCAGTAATTGGCTTTTGTTTTTTTTTGCTTTATTTTGGATTTGTAGGATTTTGTTTTTGCGTTTCTGGTGTGTAGTGGGTTGTGTGTGGGGGGCTGCTGTTATTTTTGGAGGTTTTGGTGGTTGGTGGGGGTGTTGCAGCTGGTTTTTCTGCCTCCTCTGCTACACCCTCCCCCCACCCACAGGGTCTGCTTGGAGATGGGGTTCCAGCCCTGGGGGAAAGGGGAGAAGAGTAATGGGTCAGGCTTTCAGGCTGACTCAGAGCTCCTGGGCGCCGGGACCGGTGGCTGGGAACCCTGCTTGAGAAGAGATTCCGGGGCCTCTGACTGGTCCCGAGTGTCAGGCTTGGGTTTGGAAGGGCTGGGAGGTCTGTGACCCCTGCCCTGTGTTTGGGGACTAGATAGGCAGGCCTGTGACTGTAGGAGGAGGGGTTCAGGTCTTGGTCCTGCTGAGCCCGAGTCAGGGCAGATGCTTTTAGTAAGTGTAGTTGGGTGGGTTGTTTAAAACACAGTTTGTGTATACATGTGCATTTTAAAGAGGGGATCCTGGGTGCGTGGGCGAATCTGTTTGTGTGTCCCTGGCCAGCAGGAGGGGAGAGGCCAGGCCAGGTGGAGGGAGGTGGGGGAGGGGTTCCCACACTTTGATTCCCTTTCCTGGGGATGGTAGGCTCATCACTTGCCCTCTTTGCCCAGACGTGGACACTGAGCCCACCTCACCTGCCCGCTCAAGGTGGCTGAGCCCAGGCACAAACTTGGGGCTGCTAGCCCTGATTCCCTGGGACAGGCTCCTCTTCCTCGCCCCCTGATCCCTTTGCCCCTTCCAGCTTCTCACTGCACCCCCTACTCCTATCCAGCCCTGGATGGCATTCCTGAGAGTTGAGGATGTAGATGGATGTGAGTGGATCCATGTACAGCGGCCCACAGTGCCTGGCACGCAAGAGGTGTTATATAAGCGCTTGCTCTTGTTATTATTTTCACTGGGAAGCTGCTGGCATTTGGCTCCCCAGTCTCCAGTGCAGCGCCAGTGTGGCCAGTACTTGCCAGGGGCCGGCATCTGGTAAACACTGGACCTGCCCCATCCCATTTAGACCTCACAACAACCTTTGGGAAGGTGGGGACTGTGGTGACGCCTGTTTTTAGAGATGGGGAGCAGCTTTGGGCTGTCTGATCCCTATGGGCAAGACACTGGTTGGGGGTTGCCCTGCCCTGAGGAATTTAGGGGCAGCAGGCGTCGTAGACTGGCTTGCCAAGGACCCGGGGCTATCTGGGATCTCAGGAGCAGCTGCTGATACCGTGGTTGAGGAATGGGAAATGCTTTGCCCCTCCTTTTCCTTTTGGGGGCCTGGTTGTGCTTTCCCTGTGGGAGCCTGGGGTGTAGGGAGCAGACAGCGACACTCATCCCCCACCGTCACAGAGCCGAGGATTCCTACAAGCTCCACCTCCCTAACGCCAGTGTCTCCTGATGGTGGCTTGAGGGCTATGCAGCTTGCTGGACACAGATAACCTCACTTCAACCTGAAACCTGCAGTATGGCCCTGACCACATCTCCTCCCAGCCCTGGGCAACTGGACGACTGGCCAGGCATGCCTTCGAAGCCTTGAAGTCAGTCCAGTCCTAAGCCCCACTGGTCTTGATGGTTTCTGTCAGTAGCAGCAACAGCAACGTGGGCTCGACCTCGAGGATTTACTTGCTGAAGACAGAGGCTGGGGGGCTGAACCTAGGGAAGATGGGCGGTGGGGAGGGTTGAAATTCAGGAACAAATCTCAAATCCCTGCTCCCTCCTTTGTCACCGAGAGTTGGCTGGTGGCCACTGCTCACCCAAATGAGGTGAGAGGGAAGCAGCCTGGTGCCCCCCATCTGTCCCCGTCTGCCCCACAGCTTCTGTTTCCCCAGCGCTGTCCTGGAACCAGCGTCGAGTCAGTTTTTCACACACTCACATCTTGCTCTCATCCACATAAGCGCCCCACAGAAGGTACTACACCCATTTCTAAAAGCGCACATTGAGGTCCACAGAAGTGAGGTTTGTGCTCAAGGTGGACTGGGTGGAGCAGGTTACAAAACCATCCGACTCCCAGGTCTGTGGGGAAAGTCTGGGGCTGGGAGCCTGGCTTGTAATCCCGGTTTCTGTTTCAAATCCCAGGCCCTTCTTGGAGGGCTCCTTGCCTGGCCTCAGGTTCAGGCACTCCAAGCCCCAGAACTGCAAACATCAGTTTCACAGTTTGGAAGCAACAGAAAGTAAATTTGAACCTGAGCCTCTCAGGCTGCCTCTAAAGAGGGCTGGGAAAAGGAGTTTACAGGTTGAGGGCTTTGACGGTGGCCTGGTGTGGGAGCACTGTGGATGGAGCTGTGCCCAAAGGACTTGGGGAGATGTCATAGTTGGGGTGACACCCGCCCCATGGTTCACCAAACTGCGAGGGTGGAGGGCTTGCAGGGAGGAACCAGTCCATTCAGACATCCAGAAACAGGAGTGGGTGGGATTGGGTGAGGGGATCCCAGGAGGCCAGGGATGAGCCTCGAGGAATCATGATAATAGTGGGTGCGAGACAAGTGCTTAGATGTGCAAAGCACCACTCCAAGCCCTTGGCACAGATGAAGTTGCTGGATCCTTAGATATGTGGGAGAAAGCCAGTCATGTTAACTAACCACAGACCCATTTAGTGTGTTTGACCTCTGAGGCCAGCTGGGAGGTGGGAGCCTGGAACCCCAACTAATGTTTGCTCAGGACAAGAGAGTTCACAAAACAAGACACATTCATACCTCATAATCTTATGCAATTGTCCCATGGCCTGGTGATTTTAGCGAGGAGACAAGTGGATGTCAGAAATGCACGCTGGAGACAGTGCTGGGTGCCGGCCGGCGCTGACACTGTGCTCCTTGTTTTAATCAACTCAACAGCTTTTTGGAGGCTGCAGCTTTTGTTACCAACATTTTCCTGCCGAGCAAACCAGCTTAGAGAAGTGAACTGACCTAAGGTTGCACAGCTAAGAATGGCAGAAGCTGGGGTAGGAGTGAGAAGGGGAACCGCTCCTTCTGAACACCTGAAGACTATTCCCCTGCAGGCCGGGCGCGGTGGCTCACGCCTGTAATTCCAACACTTTGGGAAGCTGAGGAGGGCAGATCATTTGAGGTCAGGAGTTTGAGACCAGCCTGGTCAAAATGGTGAAACCCTGTCTCTGCTAAAAAAATAAAAATAAAAATTAGCCTAGTGTGGTGGGTGCCTGTAGTCCCAGCTACTCGGGAGGCTGAGACATGAGAATCACTTGAATCACGGAGGTGGAGGTTGCAGTGAACCAAGATCGCACCACTGCACTCCAGCCTGGGTTCCAGAGTGTGCCTCTGTCTCAAAAAAAAAAAAAAAAAAGCCGGGCGCGGATATCCCCCTGCCTTCCAAGTTTTGTCCAGACCTCTCTGAAACTGTTTTGTCCTAGTTTCTCAGCCATTTTTTTGCCCAGTTATATTTTTCATTTATTTGACAAACATTTATTGAGCACCTGCTGTGTGCTAGGCCACTTACTGGGTGTTGGGGACATGTGGTGGCCAAGATGGAGGTGATTATTTTCAGGGAGACACAGATGCTAAGTACCCAGTGACTGGAACAAGATAATGGCAGGTGGAGTCAAGGGCTCTCCAGGAAGGAAAGTGGGGCAGAGGTGAGTGGGAGAGGGCCTGCAAGGCTCCTCCTAGGAAGTGGCATCTGAGCAGAGATCCCTGAGCCCGGGGAGTCAAGAGTACAGTGGGCTGCAGTTTATTGGCAGCTCACTTCGCACCAGCTGCTGTCCTGCATGCATTATTCTTAAAATCCCAACACCCATGTGGGTGCTACTTTTTTTTTTTCTTTTTTTTTGAGAAGAGTCTTACTTTGTCACCCACGCTGTAGTGCAGTGGCGTGATCCCGGCTCACTGCAAGCTCCGCCTCCTGGATGCAAGCACTTCTCCTGCTTCAGCCTCCCAAGTAGCTGGCATTACAGGCTTGCTCCACCATGCCCGGCTAATTTTTGTATTTTTCATAAAGATGGTGTTTCACCATGTTGGCCAGGCTGATCTTGAACTCCTGACCTCAAGTGATCTGCCCACCTCAGTCTCCCAAAATGCTGGGATTACAGGCCTGAGCTACCACACCCAGCCGTGGGTACTACTTATTACTCCCCTTCCCCAGATGGGGAAAATGAGGCAGAGAAAGGTGAAGTCACCAACCCCAGACCTGGTGAGTGGCCAATGTGAGGTTTGAATTCTCGCCTTGCATTTGAACCTGAGAGACCTTCTCTGCCTGTTTTCCCCCATGGCCCTGAGCCTCTCCTTTGCTGTTTTCCTGTCCTGCCCTTCGACCCCCACTCGCGTTCTTTCTCAGCTTGGCCAATCTCCTGCGTGGCCTGTGATGCTGTCCCAGCAGTCCCCGCTCCTTGCAGGATTTTTGACTGTGCATTGGCCGGGGCAGGGTAGTGAGGGAGGCCTGGGCTGGGCAGACCCAGGAGAGGCTGGGGAGTGGGCTGGGGAAGCCAGGGGCTTACTGGGCTGGTGGTGTGAGCCCGTCCCAGGTGTCTTCCGAGACAGGAAAGAGTTCCATTTTACAGAGAGGAGACCAGAGGCTCCGAGAGGGGATCGTTCCTGTCCCAAGAGCAGCAAGGTTGGGATTTGAATCCAGGCCTGCCTGAGCCCCAAGCTCAGCCACTTTTCTGTCTGGTTGGCTGCTCTGGGGAAGAGACACGGACAGAACACAATCAGACACCTCCGAGGGGCAGGATGCTTGAGCAAAAAAGCTCTGGGCCTTGTGCTTTGCTTGCAGAGTGACCTTGGGTGAGGCACTTAGCCTTGCTGAACCTGGGCTTCCTCACCTGTGGGCACGGAGTACAGGTGTATCAGCCAGTGTCGAGCGATCGCCCACTGTGAGCCCAAGACGGTCCCTGACCACCAGAGCTGTCATTCTGGTGGAGGAGACAATGTGCGGCTAGCAAATTGGCAAGCTCATTGCAGACTGTGATAAGGGCCCTGAAGAAAATTAAGTGGGGGAAGTGGAGGAGGGTGATTGGGGAGGAACGCTTAGGGAGCCTACCAGGCCAGGGGAACAGCACATGGAAGGGCCCTGAGGCAGGACCCAGCTCCAAGCGTGAGAAGAGCCTGGAGCCAGCATGGCTGGAGCGGAGGCAGCAAGGGGAGGAGTGGGGAAGAAGAGGAGGGGGGGGGGGGGGGGGGGGGGGGCAAAGGGTTCCTCATGCAGGGGAGGGGAGGATGGGGAAGGGGAGCTGGGTAGGCCACATCTTTCATGCAGGGCATTGGAGGCTGGGCGGGCTGTGAGGTGACCTTGAGGATGAGAGAGTGGGTGTCCCTGCCAGGTGTGGCACCCAGAAAGGCCTTGACAAGCCTGTGGAGGGAATGAAATAGGCCCCTGGGCCTTCGGGACGAGGTAAAGTGCAGTGGGTAAAGGGCACAGGGAGGCCTGCCTGGGCCCAGGAGACCTCGTAGGCGAGGAGCCTGTGACCCAGGGCCTGGAGCCACGGGGAGCAGTTCATCGGGCAGGAATGAGGGGAGGGCTCACCAGGAGGGGTGCCCGAGGAGCCAGGGCCAGGAGCCAAGAGAGGGAGAGTTCTTTGGGAAGCCCTGACTGCAGGGAAGAGGGCACCAACCCGTGTGGGGAAAGAGGCAAGGCTGGAGAGGGAGGGGTCTTCGGGGTGGGATTGGTGAGGGACGGGGGACAGGCAGAAGACAGGACTCTGCAGGGGTGTTTGCTTTTTATTTGATTTCCCAAGTAATGCATGATTGTGATGGGAGGATCAGAGACGGCAGAGTATCAATAAAAGAAGAAAATAAAGAGCACTACTCAGAAATAAACCCATTAACACTTGCTGTGTGGTCTTGGGCAAGTTACTTCACCTCTCTGTGCCTCTGTTTTCTTGTTTATTAAATGGAATAATTAATAGTACCTGCCTCATAAGTTTGTTGTGAAGCTTAACTGAGATAACACAACAAATTTAAAGCAGTGCCACACACAGTAGGTATTAACTGTCATCGTTATTCATATCATCATTACCATTTTGCTGGGTTAGGAGCTTAGATGCTAGAATTAAAATGCTGGTGTTCTGAATCCAACATTTTCTTTTTTTTTTTTTTTTCCCCTCGAGACGAAGTCTTGCTCTGTCATCCAGGCTGGAGTGCAGTGGCATGATTTTGGCTCACTGCAACCTCCGTCTCCTGGGTTTAAGCAATTCTCCTGCCTCAACCTCCCAAGTAGCTGGGATTACAGGTGCTCACCACCATGCCCGGCTAATTTTTGCATTTTTAGTAGAGACTAGGTTTCACCATATTGTACAGGCTGGTCTCGAACTGACCTTGTGATCTGCCTGCCTCAGGCTCCCAAAGTGCTGGGATTATAGGCGTGAGCCACTGTGCCTAGCCCGAATCCACCATTTTCTAGCTCTGTAATTTGAGGCAAGTGAATGTGTCTTGCTGGACCTCAGTTCCCCCATCTGTAATAAGAAGATAATAAAATTCCTCATAATGTTTTGCAAAGATTTGACAGGTTAACTCACGCAGGGTGAGTTGTTAACTTCCAGAATTTTCATGCCATGTGTATTTTTCCTCATTGTGGCTAAAGTGGCCAATCCAATACTCATTCCCCTCCCTCTTCTTTACCAATGAGATCCTTCTATTTTGTGGGGGCAAGTACCCTACTAAGAGACTACGGTTTCCAGCTTCTCTTGCAGCTAGGGATGACCACTGAGATTAAATACAAGTTTTAGGTGGGGCTTCTGGGAGAGCTCTTTAAAGGGGATTGACTCGGCTGTGAGGCACATTCCCTTTTGTGTTCCTTCTCTGCCACACCCCAGCCCCTGCTTCTTTCTACTTCCTGCCTGGAAGTAGATGGCCAGAGCTCCAGGGACCATCCTGAATCATGAGACAAACTCTGATGCATGGAAGCCACATGCTGAGGTTGGTGAATCTGAAAGACAAAAGGCACTGGGGTTCTTGATGGTGGTGGAATAGCCGTACCAGTCTTTACCTGCTTTGCTCTGGGCTTGTTTACATGAGAGAAAAAGAAATCTCTGCTTACTGAGGTCTCTGTCATTTGGGCTTCCTGTTACTGGCCACTGAATCTATTTCTAACTGATACATTTGCCAGAACGGAATCAACTTGTGTGAGCTGTTTCACGACCTGCATTTTTTAGTGATGGACCAGTGCTTCCTTGTTACAGACACTATTGTACATGAGCGCAGAAATGTACGCTTTGCTCAAGAAAAATAATTTCCATCAGATGTGGTGGAAGGATTTCTTTTTATTCATTTTAATTACAGAGGTAATACACAAAGACCTCCTGTCATGAAAATACCCTGCCTGTCCTCAAGTGTCTCTCTTGTGACTCTGAAATGTCATTGTGCCTCAGCTCAGGCTTAAACCAAGCCCTTGAAATGGACAGAAATTTCTCTGCTGACCTCAATGAGCTCCGCATTTTGTAGCCCCAGCCTGCATATGTGATCCACTGAGGGACTCCTCCATTTGGAAACAGAGAGGGTCAGGCCCTGCTGCAGCTCACAGAGCCTGTTGGCAACTGCATTGGGACCAGATGCCCCATGCCACCCTGAATAACCCTTCTGACCCACGCTGCCCGCCACCACCTGCTCCACTGAGGCCTTGGCCTGCCAGGGCTGGGAGGCACCTTTGCCAGCCTTCCTGGGGCCAGCCCAGCTGAGATCTCTGCGAGGTGAGTCTGGAGGCCAGGGAGCCAGGCTGGGTGAACTTTTATTTTTATAGCTGTCATCAGATCCCTGCCCCAGCCCTGGAGCCCTGGCAGGGACAGGGGTGGCCAAGGAGGAGGAAGACTCCTCAGAGAGGCTGGCGGGTGGGAGTCAGCAGGCTGTGGAGGAGAGAGAACTGGGGTGGGGGTCAGGGCAGCCTGGTGCACCTGACTCCAGCCAGGCCTCAGTCCTCTCATGCCACATGGCACCAGTCATCAAGCTCACCCCTCTTGTGGGGTGGTGAGGGACAGAGGGACAACAGGGACACTTTCCTGCCTTTATTCTTGCAGGTCAGGTGCAGAGCTAATTATGCTTTCCAGTTCTTAGGACTGTCATCAGTCCTTGCAAAGCCTGCATTGCACTTTGGTCTGTTTTCCCGTGCATCATGTTTTTTTCTGTCTTTCTTAGTGAAATATACACACACAGCAATGTGCACATAACACAGATATACAGCTCTGTGAATCTTGCTGCTGTTGACCCACCAATGTCCAAATCAAGAAGATATCATTCCAGCACCCCTGAAGCCTTTTGTATCCCTTCTAGCCACCCCCTTCCACACCTAAGGGTAATCATTATTCTGATTTCTAACAGCAAGCATTAATTTTGCCTATCTCTATGCTTTTGTAGAAATGAAATCACACAATAGATACTGTTTATGTCTGGCTTCTTTTATTCAGTATTGTAACTAACATTCATTCAAGTTATTGCGTGTATCAGTATTTATGCCTTTTTATTACTGAGCAAAATGACATTACATGGACACACCACAATGGAGTTACCCATTCGATCCCTCATGGACATTCAGGTTGTTGCCAGTTTTGAGCTCTTTAGAATTGAGCTGAGATGAATATTTGAGTCTTTTTTTTTTTTTTTTTTTTTGAGACAGAGTCTCGCTTAGTCGCCCAGGCTGGAGTGCAGTGGCGCGATCTCGGCTCACTGCAAGCTCCGCCTCCCGGGTTCACGCCATTCTCCTGCCTCAGCCTCCCGAGTAGCTGGGACTACAGGCACCCGCCGCCTTGCCCGGCTAATTTTTTGCATTTTTAGTAGAGACGGGGTTTCACCGTGTTAGCCAGGATGGTCTCGATCTCCTGACCTCGTGATCCGCCCGCCTCGGCCTCCCAAAGTGCTGGGATTACAGGCGTGAGCCACCGCGCCCGGCCGTCTTTTTTTTTTTTTTCTTGAGGCAGAGTTGTGCTGTCATCCAGGCTGGAGTGCAGTGGTGCAATATTGGCTCACTGCAACCTCCGCCTCCCAGGTTCATGCTCAGCCTCCCGAGTAGCTGGGATTACAGGTGCCCACCACCACGCCCGGCTAATTTTTTTGTAATTTTAGTAGAGATGGGCTTCCACCATGTTTGCCAGGCTGGTCTTGAATTGCTGACTTCAGGTCATCCACTCGTCTTGGCCTCCCAAACTGCTGGGATTGCAGGTGTGAGTCACCGTGCCCAGCGAGGGGACATGTCTTCTGATGAACATATTCACATATTTCACTTAGAAGTGGCTTGCTAAGCCATCAGAAATCTAAAAGTATGTGTTTTAATTCCTGTTACTAGTATTCAAACTTAGCTCTCATTCTGTTTTTTACTTTTTTACTGTGTATTTAAAAAAATTTTTTAGTTTGAGAAATATCTCAAATTGGTAGAAAAGTTATAAATACAATACAAAGAACATTTTCTCTTGAATTATTTGAGAATAAATTGCTGACCTGTTGCCCTATCACCCCTTAACGTTTTGATACATAGTTTCTATAAACCAGGGCATTTTCCTAGATAGCTACAATATAACCATCATAATCAGGAAATTAGCAGGATACACCCTGACTGTCTACCAAGACCCTTTAGGTTTCACCAGTTGCCCTGATAACATCCCAAACCCAGTTTGGGATCATACTTTGTATTTATTTTTAATTTTATTTTATTTTGAGACAAGGTCTAACTCTGTCACCCAGGCTGGAGGGCAGTGGTATGATCACAGCTCACTGCGGCCTCAACCACCTGGGCTCAAGCGATCCTCCCACTTCAGCCTCCTGAGTAGCTAGGACTACAGACATGTGCCACCCTACCCAGCAAATTTTTGTATTTTTTGTAGATATGGGGTTTCACTATATTGCCCAGGCTGGTCTGGAACTCCTGGACTCAATCAATTCTCCCACTTTGGCCTCCCAGAGTGTTGGGATTACAGGCATGAGCCACTGCACCTGGCCTACATGTTGTGTTTAGTTGCCACATCTCTTTAGTTGCCTTGATGGTAAAACAGTTCCTTAGTCTTTCCTTGACCTTCATGACCTTGACACTTTTGAAGATACAGGGCAGCTGTTGTACAGCATTACAGCATGTCTTTCCCTGTGGGTTTGTCTGATGCTTCATTGTGGTGAGATTCAGGTTCTGCAACTCAGGCAGAAAAATCAAAGAAATGATGTTATGTTCTTCTCCTTGTCCCATCGCTGATGGTGCACTCTTTGATGACTTGATTGAGGAGATATCTGCCAGACTTCACATCTGTAGGGTTACTTTCCCCGCTGTTTGTAGTTAATAAGCATTTGAGAGGAGGCACGTTGAAACTGTGTAAATATCTTGAATGCCATCAAACTTTCAATTATTCATTTATTTCTATCAGTATAGATTCATAGTTTTCTATTTTATTCAGTGGGGTGTGAGATATCATCATCATCATCATTGTTAACTTATTTATATGCTTAAATTGTCCCAGATTTGGCTCCTGGGAGCCACTTTTAACTAGCTTCTGTGTCACCATCATTCTTTGAGCATTTCCTTACTTTCTGGCACAGTGAGATACCATAAGCTCATCAGGTATTTTTTCTGCCCCAGCTCTGGAATCAGCCACTTCTCCAAGGAGCCCTGGTTCCTTTTAGTAGAGAACGGAATTTAGAAGCCAAAATCTCAGGACAAAGTGCTCATTGCTGCTGGGGTGTCTATACTCCCTGACTCTCTCGGTGGACAGAGTTAAGGACTGTATATATGTATATATAGAGACACATATTTATATCTGTGTTATGTACGTATCTAACTATTATCTATCATCTATCATCTGTTTAGAAAAATATGTGTGTACACTGATAACTGCAATTCCCATTCAGTATCACAGAGTTTATTCTAATTTTCTCTCTTTCCATATTTGAAACTCTCTTTTCCATCAGTGAGAAAATTGGCTTCCATTATTCTTAATATATTTGTTTATTTGACCCATCCTCTATATGTAACCAGTTTGCTGTCACTGCCCCACCCACCTTTGTTCCATGATTGGTCACCCTTCTCATCCTGTTCAGTCTCTGGCCCCACACTATGCCACCCTTCTTATGGATGACCTCAGATCAACTCCACCATGGCCTCTATACATTTTTCATTTCAATTTGAATACATAATATGTGCTCATTGTTCAAAATTCAAAAGGTGTGAATTGATGTGCAATGAAAAGTTTGTCTCCCTCCCACTCCTGCCCTCACATTCCCAGGTCCCTCTCCCAGAGGTTACTGAAGTTTCCAGCAGCTTTTTCTTATTTCTTTTTTTTTAAAATTATACTTTAGCTTTTTCTTATTTCAAATGGTCTATGTGAGTGCACCCAAACACACACACACACAAACACACAATATTTATGCACATTGTAGCACATTTTTTACACTGACCTGTGCTTTGCTTTTCTCACTCAACAATATATCTTGGAGCTTGTTCATATCAGTACCATAGAGCTACCACATTCCTTTTAATAGTTGTATAATATTCCATTACATGGATGTACCATAATTATTTAATCAGTCTCTTTCTGATGGACATTTAGGTTGTTTCCAGTCTTTTTCTATTTCACACAATGTGGCAACAGACAATCGTATCCAATAGGTCACATTTTACATGAGTGCAGCATATATTCCTAGAAGAATATGCTTTAGAGATGCCTCCAGGTTGCTCTGTGTCCCTATAATTCATTGCTTTTTATGCTGATGCATAACATTCCTCTGCATGTATTTGCCACATTTTAAGGAACCACTGCCCTTGTGGTGGACAATGATGTTGCCTCTAAGTCCCCACAGCCATAAACACTGTTCTGATAAGCATTGTTGACTGTACCTCTGTCACAGGGTAGGTTGTGTGGATACTGAAATGGAGTTTGGGGTGCAAGATGTTTGTGGGGACTCAACACCTGAGAAATGGAGGGGGTGCAAGCAGGACTGGGCAGATGAAGTCATCCAGCAGTGATGCAGGCCTGCAGAGCCCTGAGCAGTCTTGGGAGCACTGGAGAGGGTCTTGCTTGTTGGGTGCCCTGTGTTGGGGCAAATGGCCAGACCTTGGTCTGTCTGGCTTTCGGGCTGCCCTGGGAAGGATGGCTGGGCCAAGATGGCTCTCTGCAGCTGGGGCAGCTATTGGTGGCTGGAGGTCATCACCTCATCATACTCCCTGCAGCTGATCCTCCCCTGAAGGAGACCAAGGTGGCATGTCTTTATGTTCATCAGCCCCTAATGGTCTTCTCAGAGTGCCTCTGGTGTATTTACCCAGGAGCGGGATTGCAGGGTCTTAATGTCACTGATAGGGCCAGATATCTCTGGTCTCAGCCACCCCACAAGGATCAAAGATCTGCATTTTTGAGGTAGTGAGATTGTGATCAAGGAATGAACTGAGGCCTTGAGGCCCCCTGCCCTATGCCAGGCAGTTCCTCCTCGTCACCCCTCATTCCTTCATGATCTCCCTATAGGGCTCATGAGCTGGATGGGTATGAGTCCAAATCTCAGCTTTGTCACTTAGATGTTTGACCTGGAGTTAGTGACCTCTTCTTTCCGAGCCTCAGTTTCCTCAACTATGCAATAGGTCTTGTCACATCCTTGACTTTTGTGCGTTGTGGGTCTTGGTGGAAAGTAAGCCCTTGGTACGTGAGAGACCATGTATCAGGAACACAGTGTCACTTCTGCTGTATCCCTGTAAATATATATCAGACGCAGAGACTGAATATAATCACAGGAAACATCGAGAGATCTAAAGTGAGGAGCACTTTGGGAGGCCAAGGTGGGTGTATCAGAAGGTTAAGAGATCAAGACCTGGCCAACATGGCAAAACCGTCTCTACTAAAAATACAAAAAATAGCTGGATGTGGTGGCAGGCACCTGTAGTCTCAGCTTCTTGGGAGGCTGAGGCAGGAGAATTGCTTGAACCTGGGAGACGGAGGTTGCAGTGAGCCGAGATTGCACCACAGCACTCCAGCCTGGCAACAGAGCGAGACTCTGTCTCAAAAAAAAAAAAAAAAAAAAATAGCTGGCCTGCATCCTCGAACATGTTAAGGTCATGTGGGTCAAGGAGAGACTGAGGAAGGAACTGTTTCAGGCTAAAAGAGCCTATATACAATGAAAGGAAGCTACGTGTGATCCTGGGACATGATAGGGTCCCCATCACATTAGGGTCCCCAGGTTTTTTGTGTTTCTAAGGCTGGAGCTCGGGCTACCTCAGGCTCAGGATTGGGGACAGTTCTCCTTAAGCAATGAGAAGGAGAGAGGCTGCCTTGGAGAGAACAGGGAGTCAGGGAGCTTGGGCTGGGTTGTTATTCCCCAAGAAGAGAAGAGTTGCAACTGGACTTTCGCTTCAGTAATGTTTAAAAGAAAAATGCTAATCTAGATGGGGACTGCCATTCATTCATTCATTCATTCATTCATTTTATTCATTCATTATTTATTTATTTGTGTTCCTCTTAACAACTTGTGACTTTGGGCATGTGGCTTAACTTCTCGGTTCCTCAGTTTCCTTTTTACAAAGTAATGATGGTAATGATAGTATCTATCTCACAGGATGTGGAGAGGATTAAAGGAGATGATATCTGCAAAGTACTCAGAATAGTGCCTGGCATATAGTAAATGCTCAATAAAAATCAATTATCATCACAAGGAATTTATCCTACAAATCATTTACTGAGAATGTGCAACATGCCAGAGTTAGTTGTCACTCTCCACCTGGAACTAGAACCACAGAAAGCTTTAGATTCCATAAAACCAGAGCCTAGCAAAGATGACAGGATCTTGGGGTGTCACCACCCTGCCCATCAATCTGGCTGCCAATGATGGTTTAAGATCCCATGCCCCCTACAATTTGAGCACAAGGCCTCCTAACAGCCCTGTGAGTGCTCCACGCCTCAGTTCCCCAGATGTTGTGACAGCCTCAAACCCTCTCCAATGGCACTGATTTGAACCCTTGTGAACTCAGAAAAAAACCAAGACTTCAGCGGCAATACCCTATTTGTGCAAGTCCTGGGTGGTGCTGAAGGGTCCGAATCTGCCTTTCCTTTGCAGCCTATTGGGCCCTGGTAGAAAGTGGCAGCTGGGCCAGGGGTGGTGGCTCACGCCTGGAATCCCAGCACTTTGAGAGGCCAAGGTGAGTGGATCACTGGAGGTCAGGAGTTTGAAACCAACCTGGCCAACATGGTGAAACCCGGTCTCTACTAAAAATACAAAAATTAGCTGGGTGTGGTGGTGCGCACCTGTAATCCCAGCTATTCGGGAGGCTGAGGCAGGAGAATGGCTTGAACCCAGGAGGTGGAGGTTGCATGAGCCGAGATCACACCAATGCACTCCAGCCTGGGCGACAGAGCAAGATTCTGTCTCAAAAAAAAAAAACAAAACAAAAAACAAAATACAGAAAACAAAAAACAAAAACCTTCAGGATATCCTCCAGCTATATTGTTTATATTTTGCCCCACTTTGTCTTTTCTCCCATTTATATCTTTTTCTTTTGCCTGAATTATTTGAGAGGCAGATGTAGACATGACATCACTTTATCCCTAAACCCTCCAGGCGTGAGCCACCGTGCCCAGCCCATGCACACTATAGATTAATGTTAAAAGCATTATGCTGAGAGAAAGAAACCAGACACAAAAGACGACTTTCTGTGTGATTCCTCTGATATGAAGTTCAAGAACAGGCAAGATGAATCTAGAAGGCACAAAAGTGGTTCCTTCTGTGGGGTGGAGGAGTCGTTGCCTGCAGTGGGGCATGAGGAAGACTTCTGCGATCTGCAGAATTCCTATGTCTTGCCCCAGGTGGTAGTTCCACGAATTTATCCACATATAAGAATTCAGGCCGGGCACAGTGGCCCACACCTGTAATCCCAGCACTTTGGGAGGCTGAGGTAGGAGGATCACTTGAGCCCAGGAGCTCCAGACCAGCCTGGGCAATGTAGGCAGACACAGTCTCTACAAAAAATAAAGAATATTAGCTAGATATAGTGGCGTACGCCTGTAGTCCCAGTTACTCAGGAGGCTGAGGTGGGAGGATCGCTTGAACCCAGGAAGTCGAGGCTGTAGTGAGCCATGGTTGTGCCACTGCACTCCAGCCTGAGTGACAGAGCAAGACTCTATCTCAACAACAACAACGACGACAACAACAAAGAGTTCATTGAGCTGTCCGTTTATGCACTTTACTGTACATATGTTAAACACCAGCATCAAAGTAGAAACCTAAAATCGATGAACTAATCCTACATATCGAACATAGAAGAGTCAGGTGGGCAGGGAGTAGGGATTGGGGTGAAAGGGCATAAATAAATATAACCAGAGGGCAGCCTGTGTGGACAATCATGATAACACATTGCGAATTGAGGCATCAGATAACTTCACCCTGGACACCTGAGGTTCAAAAAGGAAAGCCAAAAAAGACCCGGAGCTCAGAGGGGGAGGGTACCTTGCCTGAGGTCACACAGCTGGTGGGTGGCAGAGGCAGGATTTGAACCTGGGTCTGAGGAACCCCAGATTGTGCTCCTTACCCAGTGCTCTGGCCTGTACTCTCCAGGCTGGACAGCTCTGCTGTGCTCCCAAAGGCTCCCTAGGGCCTGGCAGGGGATGGCGAAACCACTGCTTGGCAAAGACCGTTGCAGCCCAGAGCTCACAGCTCCAAGTCAGGAGGGGAGTCAGTGGAACAAAGGGTGGCTCCCATCCCTGGAGCCTTCCCTCCCGGCCTGGGGTGGCTCTGCCACCCTCCGTGCACCTCCCACTAGCCTTTGCCTTCCTTCCTGGGCCAGCGTGTGGACTCTGGAGCCCTGCGGGGTTGGGTGTGAATCCCAGTTCTGCTTCTTTCTGGCTCTGCAACCTGGGGCGAGTGGCCCATTTTGTACCTCCGTTTCCACTTCCAGAGCCTGCCATGGCAGCATTTACCTAATAGCATGGGTGAGCAGAGTTGAGGCGTCAAAGGTGTGCAGAACTCAACGCCATGCCGGCATGTGCTAATTGTCCAGTAACGATAGCTGCTATTGCTGCTGTTGATGTTATTGTTCCTTGGGAGAGGGGAGCGCCTGTTGCTCTAAGGCCTTACAAACACCAACACGTGAAAACAACTGGCATGGAATGGAAAGTTCTGGAGAAAGGAGCTTTCTGGCTGCCTGAAGGTTATCAGAAAACTTTCTATGCTGGTTTTTGTGGAAGCTCTTGGTAAGCTAGGGTAGAACCAGGGTGGCTTCATGGGAGTACCATCTAGGCAATTCCACAGAGCCCCTTGTTCAGAAGGGCCCCCACTTGGTTTACAGGTCTGCTGTTGTCATCTTGAAATTCTCTCTCTCTCTTTTTTTAGATAGGGTCTTGTTCTGTTGTCCAGGCTGGAGTGCAGTGGTGTGATCATGACTCACTGCAGCCTCAACCTCCCAGGCTCAAGTGATCCTCCCACCTCAGCCTCCTGATTATCTGGGATTACATGCATATGCCACCATGCCCGGGTAATTTTTATTTTTTGAGACAGAGTCTTGCTCTGTTGCCCAGGCTGGAGTGCAGTGGTGCCATCTCTGCTCACTGTAACCTCCACTTCCTGGTCTCAAGCAATTCTCTTGCCTCCTGAGTAGCTGGGATTTCAGGCACCCACCACCATGCCCGGCTAATTATATATACATATATATTATACATATAATATATTATGTACTATATACATATAATATATTATGTATTATATACATATAATATACATGTATATATCTGTATATATATCTCTGTATATAGTATATACTTGTTTTTGAGACAGAGTCTCACTCTGTCACCAGGCTGGAGTGCAGTGGCAAGATCGCAGCTCACTGCAACCTCCACCTCCTGGGTTCTAAGTGATTCTCCTGCCTCAGCCTCCCAAATAACTGGGACTACAGGCGAGCGCCACCACACCCAGTTAATTTTTGTATTTTTAGTAGAGACAGGGTTTCACCATGTTGGCCAGGATGGTCTCAATCTCTTGACCTCGTGATCCACCTGCCTCATCCTCCCAAAGTGCTGGAATTATAGGCGTGAGCCACCGTGCCTGGCCAATTTTTATATTTTTTAGTATAGATGGGGTTTCACCATGTTGGCCAGGCTGGGTCTTGAACTCCTGACCTCAAATTATCTGCCCACCTCAGCCTCCCAAAGTGTTGGGTTATAGGCGTGAGCCACTGTGCATGGCAATTTTTATTTTTATTCATTTATTTATTTTGAGATGGAGTTTTGTTCTTCTTTTCTAGGCTGGAGTGCAATGGTACAGTCTTGGCTCACTGCAACCTCTGCCTCCCAGGTTCAAATGATTCTCCTGTCTCAGCATCCCTAGTAGCTGGGATTACAGGCACCTGCCACCATGCCTGGCTAATTTTTTATATTTTTAGTAGAGATGAGGTTTCACCATGTTGGCCAGGCTGGTCTTGAACTCCTGACCTCAGGCAATCCGCCCACCTTAGCTTCCCAAAGCTCTGGGGTTGGAGGCATGAGCCACTGCACCCGGCAATTTTTATAATTTTATTTTTTGTAGAGATTGGTGGGGAGGGGAGTCTCTCTATGTTGCTCTGGCTGGTCTTGAACTCTTGGGCTCAAACAACCCTCCTGCCTCAGTCTCCCACAGTGTTGGCATTACAAGCACGAGCTGCCACACCTGGCCTTGAAATTCTTAATGATTTGAGAACGAGGGCCCTGTATCTTGATGTGGCCAGTCCTGGGCAGTACTGTGGCATCTGGCATGGTCACCCAGCACTTTCACCTGGGTTGTCTCCTGAGTGTTCAGGAACATTCTTTGAGGGCAGTTGTCCCCGTCGTTAATCTCACTGACTTCAGTTTCCTTACCTGGGAAATGGGAGGAAGTGCATTGCGCCAGGTCACAGAGAAACAATGGGTGAACCTTGGTCTTCTGGCTCTCAGATTCTATCAGTGGGAAACTTGGGCAAATAAGAGCGAGGCATGCTTATGTGTGTGCCCCTGGAGCACACAGTAGGTTCTCAGTAGATACAACTTGCTCTTTGATTCCCTGTGGCCTCTCCTTTTGTCCTAATTTTTTTTTTTATTAAAAAAATTTTTTTAAGAGACAGGGAGACAGGGCATTAGAGGAAAGAGCTAATACATGCTCGGCTTAGTACCCAGGTGATGGGTTGATGGGTGCAGCAAACCACCATGGCACATGTTTACCTATGTAACAAACCTGCACATCCTGCACATGTACCCCGGAACTTAATAAATAGATAAATAAATAAGTGAATAAAGAGACTCAGTCTTGCTATGTTGCCCAGGCTGGAGTACAGTGGCACAATCATAGCTCTTTGTAGCCTCAAACTCCTGGGCTCAAGTGATCCTCCTGCTTGATCTCAAAGTGCTGGGATTACAGGCTTGAGCCACCACGCCCAGCCGTCTTTTTGCCTTTTTACTAAGAAATTTTGATTTAAATTGATAATAGTAATACATGCATCCATTCTCTTAACACATGATAACATTTCCATTCAAGCTGAAGTTGGTTCTGGACCACCTGCCCAGGGCTGGCTCCTTTTCACCCTGTCAGTGTGGTTTTACAAGTTTGGGGTTTGAACTTCCAGATCTTTGTGTATGCATTTCTTTCATCTCTGTGTCAATGTCTTTTCCTTCCTTCCTTTCTTTCTGTTGTACCTTTTAAAATGTGAACTTTTACAGAAGTATAAGCGGGGTACAGAAGATACATTTTCACCACCCGAACACACCAGTGTGAGCAGCACTTGGATAAAAAAGCAGAACTTTTTTTTTTTTTCTTTTTTTGAGACAGGGTCTCACTCTGTCGCCGCAGACTGGAGTGCAGTGGCGAGATCTCAGCTCACCACAACCTCTGCCTCCCAGGCTCAAGCGATTCTCCTGCCTCAGCCTCCTGAGTAGCTGGGATTACAGGCGTGCACCACTACTGCCCAGCTAATTTTTGTATTTTTGGTCGAGACGGGGTTTCACCATGTTGGCCAGGCTGGTCTTGAACTCCTAACTTCAGATGATCCACCTGCCTTGGCCTCCCAAAGTGCTGGGATTACAGGCATGAACTACCACGCCTGACCTGAAACAGAACATTTTTAATCACCGAAAAATCTTTGTCTAGGACAACTACTCTCCTGACTTCTAACAGACTACAATGTTTTGCCTGTTCTACAACTTCAAATCAATGGAATCATTCAGAGTATTTGCTTTTGTGTCTGGCTTCTTTTGCTCAGCTAAACTTTTAAGGTTCCTCTATGCAGTACTGTACAGCTTCATTCTCACTGCTGTGTTGTGTTCCACTGTGTGACTGCACCACAGTCCAGTTTACTGTTGGTAGACAGTTGGGCTATTTCAAGGTTTTGGTTGTTGTGAATAAAGCTGCCATGGACATTCTTGTTTGTGTCTTTTTTTCTCTTTTTTCTTTTCTTTTCTTTTTTTCTTTAAGGAGATGGGGTCCTGTTCTGTTGCCCAGGCTGGAGTGCAGTGGTGCTATCACAGCTGACTGTAGCCTCGAACTCCTGGGCCCAAGTGATCCTCTCATCTCAGCCTCCCGAGTAGCTGAGATGCAGTGAGCCACTGCACCCAGCTCTTGTTTGTGTCTTTTGGTAGATGCCAGCTCTCATTTCTATCAAGTTCATACCTGGGGCATCATCACTGGACAGAGCATTCACGTGTGTTGAGCTTCCGCATATTTCCAAACAGTTTCCAAAGTATTTCACTCCTGTCCTCCCTATTTCTGGCCCATCTCTCTCCTTTTTTTTTTTTTTAGATGGAGTCTCACTCTGTTGCTCAGGCTGGAGTGAGGTGGCGTCATCTCAGCTCACTGCAACCTCTGCCTCCTGGGTTCAAGCCAAGTGCTGTGCTAAGGCCAGGTTCAAGCGATTCTCCTGCCTGAGTACCTGGGACCTACAGGTGTGTGTCACCACACCCGGCTAATTTTTTTTTTTTTTTTTTTGTATTTTTAGTAGAGATGGGGTTTTGCCATGGTATCCAGGCTGGTCTCTAACTCCTGACTTCAAGTGATCTGCCCGCCTCGGCCTCCCAAAGTGCTGGGATTACAGGCGCGAGCCACCATGCCTGGCCCTACCTCTCTCCTTGATTCTGAGTACGCCTAGAGAGGTCAGTCTTTTTAATATGAGCTATTTGAGCAGTAACATCTCATTGTGGTTACATTTGCATTTCTGGATGATGGTTCTTTTTAACGCCTTGGTGACCTCACACCAGCCATCTCACTGGGACTTGTTCCTGTCCTTCCGTGACGTTCTTGAGAGCTGTCCACATGGTGCATTTGCCAGTTTCCTCCTTTGGAAGGTGGCGAGGTCTTCCCACTTGATGAGGATGTCTCCTGTGACTTTGCCTCTGCCCCGTATTTCTAGTCCATCTGTCCCCTTGAGTCTGAGTCCTTTCTGTAAGTGGGGACTCCTTGATATCCACACACTTGGTGCCTGGTCAATAAATGGCTAGTAAATGGACTAATGGAAGCAAAAAGGAAGAAAAACAAGAAAAACCTCCTCCCCTCAAACCACAATTTGGTTAATTGAGGGGTTCCATTGGGGTGATTTTTGGTCAATTGGAGTTTGCTTGTGAAACCTATAAAAGCATGGACAATCAAACATAAGGTAGCAACACGCCCTGAGCCCAGCACTTTCCAGAGAATTATCACACTGTGGATGCCACAGGGATGTTGGGAGGGTCTAGCTGGCCAGTGGGATCAGCTACCCCTCAGGCCTCTGATATTTTCCTGAGGTTCCACAACCAGGAAGCGGCTGAGTGAGGTCCTAGACCAAGGGCCTCTGATCCTACTTGCCACGATGTTTCCATCTTGTTCTGTGCTGTGTCTGCATCTCACAGCCTGGCACACAAAAGACTCTCAAAGATGTGCTCCAGGAAATGACTTCGATGAGCACACACCACATGCCAGGTACTGTACTAAGTCTGGGGATACAAAAGAAAATAAGGCGGCCCCAAGCCCCATCTTCATGGCGGGTCCATTATTGGGGTGGGGGATACAGGTGGCCTGATGATGAGTGCTAGGGAGGAAAATAAAGAAAGGGAGGGAGAGAAGGGGTGTGTGTGTGTGTGTGTGTGTGTGTGTGTGTGTGTGTGTATGCATGCAAGAGGGAGAGAATCAGAGAGAGTGTGTGAGTGTGAGGAAGAGAAAGATGTTTAATTTAACCACAGAGGTCAGGGAACGCCTGGCTGAGGGAAGGTGCTATTGGGCTGGGCGGGGCGGAGCGGGGCAGCCATGAGGTCTCTGGGGAAAGAGGGAATGGCATGGCAAGCACAAAGGCTCTGAGATGGGGCCATGCTGTCTGTGTTCAAGGGACCACAAGGAGACCAGTAGGGGAGGGGCTGTTGTGAGTGATGAGGAGAGAAGTAGGATGGGAGCTGGGAGGTGGTGTGTGTATGTGGCAGGGGTGGGTGGGGTTCTGAGCAGGGCAGGGATATGACCTGACTTCTTCGTCCTGGGGTTACAGGGTGGGTGATGTCGGCCAAGGGGAGGAGAGAACGAAATGAAACAATTGGTGGAAAGTATGCAGCCTGTGGTCTGGTACACAGTAAGCACTCAATAAGTAGCAGAGTATTTTTTTTTTTTTTTGTCACAGGGCCTTGCTCTGTTGCTTAGGCTGGAGTGCAGAGGCACAATCATGGCATATTGAAGCCTCTACCTCCTGGGCTCAAGTGAGCCTCCTGACTTGACCTCCCAAAATTCTGGGATTACAGATATGAGCCACCGCACCTGGCTGGAGTGACTTGCTAAGTTTTAATGGGATTCCTGGTGGGTTGGGTGATATCTAAGGGGATCTGTCTACTTGGTACTCACCCCATGGAGGGCTCAGTGACCCCAGATGAGCTGGAGGTGGGGAGGTGGAGACCCCCTGCAGTGGGGCAGGGTGGGCAGGTGAGTGGGAGGAGGAACTGGTTGGCGGCAGGCACACAGTATCCCGACCAGGAGGGCAGGCCTTTCCAGGCTCCTCACCAGCTCCCCTCAATCCCTGTGTGTGGTCCACAGGCAGGACCCCCATTCGAGCTCTGTTTATGTGTGATTACAATCTATGGTCTGTCTCTCCCATAGGTGCTAAGTTCCCCGGATGGGAACCCATCTGTTGTAAGGATGTGTCCTCAGCTCTTAGAATGCCACTGGGCACATAGTAGGTGCCCAGTGACTACTGGATGGAGAGTGAAGGGTGGGTGACTTTGTCTATGAGCAGAGAGATGGGTAGACAGACGGATGGATGGTTGGATGGCTGGGTGGTGGTGTGAACAGCACTCAGATGGAGGAGAGATGGATGGGTGGATAGGTGGGTGGGTGGATAATTGGATGGGTGGATAGATGAATGGACCAGTAGCTGACAGGAGCCTGGACCAGGGTGGGGTAGAATTCAGTAGAAAACTTCTGGCCCAAGAGTTAGAAGATGGGGGTTCGAGTCCAGTCTTGCCACTGAGTAATAACAAGGTCTGTGGAAACCTGGGCTTGTCCTATTGTCTCTCTTTGCCTCTGTTTCCCCATTATTGGTTTTTCAACTTCATTATTCCTTTTACTGTATTGGATAGATCCCCTTTTATTCAACCCTTGGATGTTTCTGAAGCCTCACTGCATGAACAGAGTGAAAGGGAGCTGCAGAGGAGACGGGGTGCAGGGCCCAGCCCTGGGCAGCCCCCAGGAGTCCTGTAAGCCAGGGGCGCAGCTTGAACACTTAGCCTGACTGTTCACCATTTTGCCACAGCTCCCTCCTCTGAGTCTTTCCTCTCCAGGGTTCCTCCAGTGAAGCCTCTGCTTCCAGTGGTTTGGAGCCAGCCCAGAAATCTGCAATATTAACAAGCCTGTCGCATCATTCTGACTTTATTTCTGGTTAAGATTCACCGACACCTTCTAGGACTACTGGATTCTACAATTCAGCAGTACCATGTGTGTGCGTGTGTGCATGTGTGTGAGCATGTTTGCACGTGTGTAGGGGACATGGAGTAGGTGGATGGATGAAAGGACATTTTCTGTGTTTAACGTGAGATTTTATGTATTAAAACAAGACTGGAAGCAACTGCAGTGTTCATGAGTGGGACTGGTTAAGTGCCATGAGGCCAGTCTGCTCCACTCCTTGGACGATCCCGCAGGCATTACAAATAAGGGAAAATGTTCCGATAAGACAAGATCTCCAAGACATCATTACATGAAACAGCAGGTGCAAACAGTGCCTATTGTTTCGCCACTTCTGTTAAACATACATGCAAGAGAAGTGTGGGTATTTGTGGACAATTCTGGAAGAACACACAAGAAACTGAGACCAGGGTGGTCCCTGGGGAGGGAAACTGCGGGGCTGGGGGTAGGAGGGAGAATGATGGCATTTTCTGAATCCCTGCCGGAGTCTTACGTTCAAATTCTACCTGTGATCAGCTGCGTGGCCCTAAGCCAGTGGTGAGCACTCTCTGAGCCTGGTTTCCCCGTGTGAAAATGGGGCTGTGCTGGCAGCGTGGGGCTGGGCTGGCGTGCACGGCCCAGGCACTCTGCTCCTGTTTTGGCTTCTGTTTCCCAGGAGGCTCCTGGTCAGGCCTCATCTTCTAGCAGTCCCACTTGGCCCAGGGAGGGTGGGTCCCCGGGAAGGGGGTGGCCCAGTCCAGGGTGGGGCTGAGCTGGAAAAACCGGCAGGTTGGGAGCAGTCTGTGCAGGCACCATCTTCACTCCCCAGCCTGGAGGCTGCGGGGACACTCACTCCCACCCCACGCCCCTGGGAGGCTGGGACGAGACAGAGAGAGAGAGAGACAGAAAGAGAAAGAGACGGGTAACGAGAGAGACACAGAGAAAGGGAGAGACAAGAAAGGAAAGAGAGGGAGACATTCAGAGGCAGAGATTCAGGCTGAGAGAGACAAAGATTCAGAGTCAGGAGGAAGGGGGCGGTAGAGCCGGGGTGGGGGTGGGGGCAAGGTTGCCTCTGGTCAGGTGCCTGGGGCTGGCCGAGGCATGGGGGCACTGGGGGGCGGTGGGTGGGGATGTCCATGCACCCACTGGCCATGGGACCGGAGTGCAGGGAGCTGGAGCACCCCCGTCAGGACATCTCCTACACCTCTGAGCTCCAGCTGCAGGCCTCAGTGCTCCTGGGAATCCTTCGGGGCCTCTCACTTCTTGCCCTTCCAGGACTCCCTGGGGATGTGAACCTTGCGGCTGCCTCTCCAGGGGGCCCTCCCAGAGCAGAGCTGGGAGGGTCTAAAGTGCAATCGAGCTAATTAGTGTTAGGCACTGAGATAATCGCAGCTTGGAATGTTCCTTAGGAGGTCCTGGTGGGGGCAGGCAGCCCCGGGGCCATGAGGGTGCCTGGGATTGGCCCAGTAGGTCTGCTGGCTCCTAGAACCCTGAGTATTGGAATGGAAGATTCAGGATTCCTGGGTCTTAGGGGCTTGCAGTCTCTCAGTCCTCTCCAGGCCATCCTGTGTAGCAGCCAAAGTGACCCACTGGACTCCATTCTGACCATGTCCACCCCAGCCCCTGCCTGAGGCCTCCAGTGGCTCCCCATGGCCCTTAAACTGAAATCCACGTGCCTCACCTCAGCCTAGGGGAGGCTGGTGATCTGCTCTTGCTCCTGCCTCATCGCTCTGACTTATTTCTATTTCTGGAACATTCCATACTTGGCCCACCTCAGGACCTTTGCATATGCTGTGCCCCCTAGCATGCCCCCTCATCCAAGAGCTCTCAGGCCTCAGCTGTACATCACTTCACTGGGGAGGCCCCCGATTCCTGGCTTGCCTGGTCTCCTTGGATGCACCACGTAGCTCCCACCCTCTGCTTCCCAGGGCTCAGTGCTCTCTGTTCTCATAGTGGCATTACTCATTCAATGTGTGCTTCCTCCACGCATGGAGTGGCAGCTCCGTGAGGGCAGACTCCGGGTCTGCTTAGTCACCGTGGTGTCCCCTAGGACCTGACATACAGCAGGCACTCCACCAGTGAGCCACTGACCACCAAGGAAGTGGACTGGACATTTCTCACAGTGTGGACTCCTCCTACGATACGAAGGGACTCCACTGAGCCCTGGGCTTCCCCTGTGCTCCTCCCACAGCCCCAGCCCCAACCCCAACTCCAACCCCATAAGCTTCTGTGTCTTCAGACTCTGTTGGGAGGCCCTGGCCGTGATGTTGCAAGGAATCACTGGCCAGACTCTGATTGAGATTATCTCCTGGCTGGGCATGGCCCACGTCTCCACGCAGGACTGGGAGCACAGGCCGCCGTCTCAGGGTCCCCAGGTGTCCCACTGTGCCTCTTGTCTTCAGCCGCAGATAACAGCATTGGCCCAAGGTGGTCTTGCCTCAGCCACAAGTGCCCATCCTGGGGACACGCTAGGTGGCCTCAGGGAAGTCCTCGTCACTCTCTGGGTCTCCCGGTCACACAGAGTAGGGTCCCACCCAACATGGGAAAGCAAAAAACTGGGCAGAAATGGGGTCTTTGGCTAGGAGGCCTTGGAGGAAAAATAACAGTGCTTCTCAAGGGAGGGGTGAAGTGAGAAAGTGGTTGGTGACACATGAGGGGATCCCCACGTGTCCCCAGCTGGGGGGCACAGAGGGTTCAGGGTGACTGACCTGCCCCAAGGTCCCTGAATGCCTGAGGTTTACCAGTGTCCTGGGGCCCACTGCAGTAGGTGTGGAAGTGTCCTTGTAGCATGGTGGAAAGTGTTGGCAAGTGAGGCCTTGAGCCGTTTCTAGGGCCTTGATCCCATGGTGCCTCAGTTTCCTTCTTGTGAAGCAGGTACAATAAGAGTTTCTACTTCACGGGGATACTGTCCTGAGCTCACAGAAGGCAACTGATCACTGCCACTATTATCGCCTCCTAAAGTCTCGCCTTACCGGTCTCCACCTCTCTGTGCCTCCTGCCCCACCTGGCCAGGGTGATTAACCCAAGTGAGTGCAGCAGCCTCCGACTGCTCTCCGGCTCCCAGTCTCAGCCCTATGTATATTCTCCACGTGCTGCCAGACAGAGCCTAAAAAACACGGGCTGGCCAAGCGCAGTGGCTCATGCCTGTAATCCCAACAATTTGGGAGGCTGAGGCAGGCGGATCACCTGAGGCCAGGAGTTTGAGACCACCCTGGCCAAGATGGTGAAACCCCATCTCTTCTAAAACTACAAAAATTAGCCAGATGTGATGGCACATGCCTGTAGTCCCAGCTACTTGGGAGGCTGAAGCACGAGAATTGCTTGAACCCAGGAGGCGGAGGTTGCAGTGAGCCAAGATCACGCCATTGCACTCCAGCCTGGGGGACAGAGCGAGACCTTATCCAAACAAACAAACAAAAAAACATGGATCATGCTCCTCCCCTGCTCCACAGCCTCCAGGGCTCCTACTGCCTTCAGAATAAAGATTGGCCTCCTTATCCTGACCCACAGGTGCTGCACGGTGGCAGCCCCCTCCTCTGATCTCTGGCCACTCTCACTGTCACTTGCTCTGCTAGAGACACCTTGGTTTTCTTTGCGGTGCACCCAGTTCTCACCTGCCACAGGGCCTTGGCACACTCTGCATTCTCTACTGGAACACTTTCCTTTCTCCTCTTCACCTAGTTAATGCCAGATCTCAGATCAGGTGGACCTCTGGTAGCAGGTGCTATGGGGACCCCCCGGAGCCTCTTCGGTGGTCTCTGCACCCATCTCCCTGCTGCCACGCAGTGCTGGCTGCTGTGGGCTCCCGGCTGGGACCCCTTAAGGCTGGAGTCCTGCCTTGCTGAACAGGAGCTGCCTCCCATCCCCCAAACGGAGGTGGACACAGCTAGTGACCAATGAGACCAGGACTCAGGTCTCTTACTTTGAGGTGGGACCAACGTGGTGGTGCAATTCATGTTCCAGAGCTCCCCGGGGGATGAGGCCAAGTGAGACTCAGCAGAGGCCATATCCTGGCTTAGCTCCCGTCCTGCCCTGTCCTGCTTCTTTCCCCCTTCTCCCAAAAGCATGTCCTCAGTGAATCACGTGCATGCCAGTCCCCAAGTCAGGCTCCGCTTCTGGGCAACCTGAACTAAGACGCCTTCCCTGCCCTCCCTGTCCCCCTTTCTGGTCTCTTCTCCGTGGATCTCTCCTTGCAGTCCTGACTATAGCCTGCATTTGCTTGGATGATTATTTGATTGAAATTTGTCCCCGACTCCAGAATGTAAGGCACGGATCAGGTTCCTTCTGTGTTCCCAGTGCCCATCGTGGGCTTGGCAAGTAGTAGGTGCTCAATCCATATTTGTTGAATGACTGAATGAATCATAGCTGGGTGAGTCAGAGCTGGGCACTATCGAGGCCCCGGGTTCTTCCCATCTCATGGTTCTGCCTTCTCCACTCAGCCCAGCTCCTCATGGTGCCACAATGGCTGCCAAAGCTCCTGCCATCTCTTCCTCATACAGCCAAGCAGGAAAGGCCCTCACATGTCCTGTTAAGAATGAAGAAACCATTCTCAGAAGCCCCTTGGCAGACTTCCCCATCTCACTGGCCACAGATGCATTCCATGTCCAGCCTCAGTCAATTGCTGCAAGTGGGTCTAATCAGCATTTGTGCCCCTGAGTGCTGTGGGTGGAGTCCACCCACACCCGCTGAGGGGGGATCTGTAGACCCCTGAACTTGGGTCATTTTGACTATTCCTGGGGCTGTGGGTCCCCCACCTGTCCTTCTTCCCTGGGGAGCCCTTGGGTGGTGGAGGTGAGAAGGGGGCGGTGCTGGGTGAGGGTTTCAAGCAAATGAGGCAGCCAGACACCTTCACCTCAGTAAACATTTACAGAGCCAGGAATGCAGAGGAGGTGGCAGGCCCAGCAGATGAGTGTGTGGGGAAGACACCACCTGGGCCAGAGGCGCAGATAGTGAGACAGAGAGACATGGGGATGGATAGAAAGACACAGAAAGACACCCTGAAAATGCTGATGTGAGAGACACGGAGGGAAAGAGAGAGGCTGAGAGATAAAGAGGGGAGAGACCCAGAGATGGAGGCTTTGCCAGGCAAGCTTTTGCGTCAGGCCTGGAGCAGGCAGAGGCCCTCTTCCAGTGGGCGTGGCAACCGCACCTCGTTCTCTTTGGTTGAATGTTCCAGGCAAGCCCCTTTTCCAGCCTGGGCCTTGGTTCCTCCTGTGTCAAATGGGGCTGTGTCCACACACTGGGTCTAACATGGACCTGTGGCCTCCTGTGACCCAGAAACAGCCTTGTGTGGTGGGAGGGAATTGTCACCCCCAGTGGAAGGGGGAGGCAGTGCCCAGGGGCACAGCGAGAGGGTGGAGGAGGGATCTGAACCGTGAAGTGCGTGTTTCTAAAGCCTGTGTCCTGTCTGTGCCCCACGGGGCCAGTGTGGGGCCGGGAGGGGTGAGGGTGGGGCATGGGGGTACCCTCGGGCGTGGTGCTGGCCTCCAGATCTGTGTGCCAGTAATGAGTATTCTGGTCATAAGAATGGCTGCTGGGTTTTGAATGCTACCCAGGTACCAGGCACCAACCCCACGAGGGAGGTGCTGCTTAATTTCTATTTAGTTTGGACTTCCCATTTACAGACAAGGAAACCACTTCTCAGCGTGGCAGTGACTTCCTAACAACAGGGTGTAGACTTTGGGGTCGGAAAGGTCTGGGTCCGAGTCCCCGCTCCATCCCTGACAGGCTGGGGGACCTAGGCAGTCACTTCCTCCTCCTGAGCACCAGTTTCCCCATTTGTAAAGTGGGGAAATAAGTTTAAGGGTGACATGGGGATTGGATGAGGTGCTGCCAGAGGGTTAGACAAGTCCTTTATGATCCCTCAAAGTAGCTGGAAGCACATTCGCCATAGCTTCTGGGCCCCCTCCAGGCCAGAGAATGGGCTCTGAAAGGTGCAAAGGGAGGGAAGCACTGGCTGAACGTTAACCAGGCCATTGGATACCAGCTTTTAAGTAATTTAAAATAATTCCTTGAATGGCTCTCCTTATTTATTTTTATTTATTTTTATTTATTTTTTTAAGGGAAAGAGCTGAGGTCCAGGCAGGGGAAAGGACTTGCCCAAGGTCATTGGCCAGGCGGAGGGTCTGAGGTTTGAACCCTGTGGACCCTGAGGCCCTCTGTGCCACCCATGGTGGCTCAGGCCTGGATGGCCTGTTTGCCACTCAATCCTCATGGGTTGAGAAGATGCCCGTGGCCTGGCCTGATAGCTCTCTGGCCTGGCATCAGCTACAATCACCAGTTGGGGCAGTTGCAAAATCCCTCACCCTTTGCCTGTCGATAAAGGGTGCCCATTGCAAAACTCAGCGGAGAAATTATTAAGGGTTGTGTCATCCTGTGGTCAAGCCCTGGGTGCCCCTTTCCTGCCCGGAAGCCTGGGTAGGGCTGACTGCTCACTCTCTCCCTCCATGGCCCTGACCCGAGAGAGAATGGGGTGGGGATCGGCAGGGGGCTTGCAGGGAATGCAGACAACAGACCCCAGCACTGGGGCTGTCATAGCCCCTGGTTCTTAGGAAATGGGCAGCTCCATCCTTCTGGGCGCTCAGGCCCAAACCTCAGGTGGTCCCTTCATTTCCTCTCTTGCCCTGTATTTGATAACTGGCTGGGAAATCCTGTCAGCGCCACCTTTAAAACACATCCAGAACCTGCATAGGTTTTCCCCTCAGCTTCTACAGCTGAATTCAAGGCCATCATTCTCTCCCCGCAGGGGCTACTGCAGTAGCCTCCTTGCTGGTCTCACCGCTCTCACCATCATGCCCCACTTCCCCCGTGCAGCCAAAGGGATGCTGTTAGAACCCACTCAGATCCCATCCCTCCTCTGTTTAGAGCCTTCCTTGGCTCCTGCTACAGAGCAAAACCCGAGGTCTTCCCCAGGATCACAGGGCCCTGCCTGATCCGACCCCATGGCCTTTCTGACCTCATCCTCCCTTCTCTCTCCCTTGCTCACTCACTCCAGCCACACCGGGCCCCTTGCTATTCTTCCAACACACTGGGCACGATCTAACTAGGGCCTTTGCTGCTCCTGCTGCCTGGAATGCTCTTCCTTCAGCTTTTTCACCCAGCTGGATTTGCCACTTTATTAAGATCTCATCGCAATGTCACCTCCTCAGGGAAGCCTTCCCTGGCTCCCTGCTAAACTGTCACCTCCACCATCACTCCAGCCCTTTCGTCTTTCTTCCCTACTTGCCATCATGTTATACATCTGTCATTTGTTTGGTCACTACCTGTCTGTCTCTTTAGAATGTCACCTTCCACAGCGCAGGCACTGCTGTCTGTGGCGATCATGATGCTTTCTGAGCACTCAGCACAGGGCCCTGCACACAGTAGGTGCTCCACAAAGATGTGTTCAATCAGCGAATGGGCAGGCAGGAGGGGTGGCTGTGGGTCCAGATCATGCTTCGGCAAACATCACAAGTGTCCTTTCTCTGGCTGATAGCTGGAGGTCGGTGCCCAGAACAGGTTGCTGTGGAGACAGCTTCCCTAACCACCCTGTCAAGTAGCCCCGACTGCCCAAGTCACACCCATGCCCTCCAGTCCCCTCGCCCCTCACTTCCCACAATCTCAACTTGTTTTGTTTCTGTATTTATCATGGGCTCCTCCTCCCCTGAGAATGGAGCTCTCTGAGAACAGGGTGTCCTCTGTTGGCTCCACTGTCATCCCCCTGAGTGTCCGGTGCAGGGCCCAGCACCCTGTAGGACGTGTTTCATGCATGGCAAGCTGAACAGGGTTTGCATCGGATGCCCCATCTGTGGGGCTAGTTCTGCCTGGGGGGGCATTAGGAGGAGATGCTGTGCTCGGACCTGCAAAGTCACAGGGGAGATGGGGCCCACTTGGGCCTTAATTATAACACATCCCATAATGATGCGGTGTTATAATACGCACACAAAATGTACTAATCTGATATTATATCTAGGTTTTGTACAATAGTTACAATCCGCCGGCCGCAGTTTGCTAATTCATTCTCGACCTATCTCCACGCTCCACCTAGATGACTATCGGCTTCCTTAATTAAGTGGAAGGCAAGCTCTGCAGGCGATGCTTGCAGTCCCAGCACCAACGAGTCCGGCCCGGCCCTCCCATAAGCTGGGATAATAGCTACTCCCACACGGGGCGAGGCTGGTTCTGCCTTCTTCTTCCCAACCTCCTGTCCCAGGCTTGGGCGTGACAGGCCTGCTCCAAGGCCTGGTAAGCCACAAACGCCAACCACCAAGGGCTCACACAAGCGGCCTGTGGGCCGGGCCGGCCTCGAGATGTGTTGGGTTTGGCCTGCTTTTACTTAAAGTTAAAATGAGTTGCCAACTCTGAAAAATCAGAATGTTGTACACAAACATCCAGATTCCCGGCTTCTCTTGGGAAATGGGAAGATGCAGGGACTCGGGCTCATAGTCCTGGATGCTGGGGTTGGGGAGTGGCTGTCTCCTCTAGACAGGACATGACCACAGTTGTCTCCTGCCTGTTTCACTTTTATGCCCCTGCCCGACTCTTGTAGGCAGTTGAGTTTGCAATCCCTGCTCTGGGCTTTAAAAATCAGTTACCCCTTGGCAAGATGGAACAATGAGGCTCAGAAGAGGCAAGTGACAATGGTCATTGCACAGCGAGCTGGAACTCAGGTCACAATCATTTAACGGGTCTTTATTGAGCTCCCATTGTATACTAAGCACTGGAGAGAGAAAGACCACAACACACATAGTTCTTGCCTTCTGGGGGGTGACAGTCTGTTGCTCCACAGGCATATCATCCACCCTTATTGCTGGAGGCAATACGATCTGTTAGAGACAGGTCCTTTATGATCCCTCAAAGTAGCTGGAAGCAGACTCCTCATAGCTTCTGGGCCCCATGCAGGCCAGAGAATGGGCTCTGAAAGGTGTAAAAGGAGTGGAAGCAGCCATCTTGGAAGGAAGCTCTTGGCAAGAGTTCCTACGAGAGGAGGATGTCCCTAATCTCCAACCTGGGCTCCCAGAGAGCAGGAAGGGTGAGTGAGGTGGGCTCAGAAGGGTGGCAGGTGGGGGTGGTGGGGGACAGGAGGGGAACAGAGAAGGCACTGTGGCATCAGCTAGACAGAGCATGGGAACTTTCCCATCCTGGTTGAACCAAAGGTGAATCAATTAGGTCCTTCTAAGACAAGAAGTGGAGGCCAAGATGCTGAAATACCCAAGCTGCTCACCTACTAGTCCAGGAGAAAGGGCTTCGCTCAGCCAGTCTGGGAGGAATTGTTTATCCTCTTGCCTCCCCACTCCACAGCACCACCCCTGGCCTGGAGGAGAAAGTGCAGCCTGGAACCTCTGTCCCCAGTGCCTCAATGCTGGACCCAGCTTGGGCCATTGCAGGCCAGCTGGCCTTCCAGGAGCCACATCTGAAGAGCATCAAGCAGCCCACATGCTTCGTGGCCAGCTCCCCACTGACGCGGGGGGATGAATAACAGTCCCAGCCATCATGTGCATTTGCTAAAAATAAACTGACATACTTTTTGCATTGGGAAACAATGTGGATTCCAAACATTCTCAAAGGGCAGAGAGGGGAAAAAAGGAAGAATGGAAATCAAGTTTTTGAGCTTAGCAATTAATTAGTGCCTGTAAACAAATGACTCATGATCTTTCCTGGCTATTTTTCTTTCCATTTTGCGTGGATTTTCGCAGGGACTCAGGGAAGAATGCCAAGTGAGCCAAGTTGATAGTCAAGACAGGGCCCAGACGGAACCGTCTTGAAGAGGTGTTGGCCAGTTGGAGAGTGTGAGGAAGAGCATCAGGTGGAAGAACACCATGTGCGATGGCTATGAGGACTAAAAGATCTTGGCATGTCCAAGGAACACTGAGGAGGCCCATGTGGCTGGAGTAGAATGGGTGAAGGGGTAAGGTCAGATAGATCCACGGGACTTGGAACATACAGACCCTTAGTGGTGTATTAAGGCATTTATATTTGATCTGGAAGACAGTGGGAGCAATGACAGGGTTTTAAATCAGGAAAGAACATCATCTGATTTATATAATGGTGTCATCTAAAAAATAGATGATCAGGCCAGGCACAGTGGCTCACACTTGTAATCCCAGCACTTTGGGAGGCCGAGGTGGATGGATCACCTGGATCAGGAGTTTGAGACCAGCCTGGTCAACATAGCGAAACCATGTCTCTACTACAAATACAAAAATTAGCCGGGCATGTTGGCGGACACCTGTAATCCCAGCTACTCGGGAGGCTGAGGTAGGAGAATCACTTGAACCCCGGAGGCGGAGGTTGTGGTGAGCAGAGATTGTGCCATTGCACTCCAACCTGGGCAACAGAGCAAGAATCTGTCTCAAAAAAAAAAAAAAAAAAATCAGAAAAATATATTCTACATGTTCTCTGTTGTTTAGATGCTTCTGATACTTAGATTTCCACAACAAATGATTATCTAGTGGTTATATTTCTTAGGAGTTTACACATGCAATGTCTGTTTCCTCTCCCTAGAACATCAGACCTATGATAACAGGGACCTTGTTGGTCTTGTTTACTTCTGTGTCCTCGGTGCCTAGACAACTGCTTTGCACATAGTAGGAGCTCAGTAAGTGCTTTTCTTTTTTTTTTTTTTTTTTTTTTTTTTTGTTTTTTTGTTTTTTTGTTTTTGAGACGGAGTCTCGCTCTGTCGCCCAGGCTGGAGTGCAGTGGCGCGATCTCGGCTCACTGCAAGCTCCGCCTCCCGGGTTCACGCCATTCTCCCGCCTCAGCCTCCGAGTAGCTGGGACTACAGGCGCCCGCCACCACGCCCGGCTAGTTTTTTTGTATTTTTAGTAGAGACGGGGTTTCACCATGTTAGCCAGGATGGTCTCGATCTCCTGACCTCGTGATCCACCCGCCTCGGCCTCCCAAAGTGCTGGGATTACAGGCTTGAGCCACCGCGCCCGGCCAGTAAGTGCTTTTCAAGTGAATGAACAGTCTGTGCAAGGTCAGAGGCCTCATTCCACCTTACAGGGCAGGGAGGTCTTCCAAGGCCAGTCTGGATGGTCCCCAGGAGAGGTAGGTTTTATTTAGTTCAAAATAAGAAGAAGGTTTATGGCTGGAACATCGATTCTGCAAGGAATTGAACTCCCTGGTAATGGGGTCATTCCAGCAGGACCCGTGCTATCAGTCCCACAATAGCCCTCTCTGATTTAAGACAGTCTCTGTACTGCTCATAGAGTCTACTCAAAGATCTATGAGGTTGGCATGCGGTTATGCCCATTGTGCAGACAGAGAAACTGAGGCCGGAGAGTGGTGACATGCTCAAGATCACGTGGTTATAAGTGGAAGAGCCTGGCTTGGAATCCAGATCTGACTATAAAGTCTGTGTTTTTAGCTCCTTCTCTGAGCCATTGACGTGGGTTCCAATGCCTGCTCCACTGCTTAGATGCCATGTGACCTGGGGCAAGTCACTTTGCTTTTCTGAGACTCAGTGTTTTGCTCCATTTAATGGGAATGTGGCCCCTTGCCTCGCAGGGCTGCTGGGGGTGGTGGGGAGGTCTGAGCCAGCATACAGATGTTTGAATCATGTGCATCCCTCTTTTCCCTGCAAATCTGCTTCCTGGGTCCTTCTGCCACTGGCCCCCCTCCTGGGCTGCCAACCCCGCCTTGGGCCAGAAGCTCCTTGGAGTCCACCCTCCAGTTCTCTCCCCCCGCCCACTGGGTGTTGAGTCACTCATGCCATGAGCTTCTTGCCCTCTGCCTGTGTTTTCTTCCTCCTTTTCTTGGTAAAACCACTGCCTTTTCTGATTGCTAAAACTCCTCCTAGGGAGCAGGTGGGTGGCAGGGGAGACCCCATCATCCCACAGAACCGTCTCCACCGCTTCCCCATCCCTCCCACTCTCACCACGACAGGCTGAGGTCACTGAGCACGAGGCCTGGATGGCAGACATGGTCAAGGTTGGGGGTTTAATTAATCATCAGGGAGCAGGCAGGGCTCTGGCTAGTCCAGGGCCCCTTGTCTGGGTATAGGCTGGTGGGTAGATATTCTGGGAACGATGTTGCTTGCAGCCCGTGGCAAACACAAACATGGAAAAACCCATGGGGATGTGCACTAATGGGGATGGGGTGGCAGAGGCAGGAATGGGTCTTGAGAGGTTTCATGGAGGAGGTGTGTCTGGAGCCAGGTTTGTAGAGGGGAGATGAAGGACATGGGTGCTGGGGCCAGCTCCCCTGGGCTTGAATCTCAGCTCTACCACTTTCCCTCTGTGTGAACTTGGTCAGGTTCATGTCTCTCTCTGAACCTCAGTTTCCTCATTTTGAAAATGGAGATGATTGGCTGGGCATGGTGGCTCACGCCTGTAATCCCAGCACTTTGGAAGGCTGAGGTGGGCAGATCACCTGAGGCCAGAAGTTGGAGACCAGCCTGGCCAACATGGTGAAACCCCTTCTCTACTTAAATACAAAAATTAGCTGGGCATGGTGGTGCACGCCTGTAGTCCCAGCTACTTGGGTGGCTGAGGCACAAGAATCACTTGAACCTGGAAGGCAGAGGTTGCAGTGAGCCGAGATCAGGCCACTGCAGTCCAGCTTGGGTGACAGACTAAGACTCTGTCTCAAAAAAAAAAAGAAAAGAAAAGAAAATGGAGATGATAATATTTACATCCCCCTCGCAGGGTGTGGTGATGACTGAGAGATGATGCAGATGAAGTATACAGAGCAGGGCCAGACATACAACTGGTGCACAATACATGCTACCTATTTTCATTCTTACTAGTGGCGTAGTGGAAAGCACTGGAATTTTAGCTTCAGACAGAGCTGGGTGTAAATTTCAGTCTTCTGTATCTCCCTGTTCTTGAGCAAGCTCCTCGCCTGTTTGAGCCTCAGTGCCCTCACCTGGACTTGGAGATGGTTTCACTTCATGGGGTTTGTGGTGAGAATGAGGCATGAAATTCCCGCAGATTGCTGGGCACAGTGCTGGGCACACAGTAGGCACTCGCTAAGGAGTGGTTGGCATCCACTGGTCTATAGCCCAGTGGTTAAGGGAAGGGTTTGTGTATCAGGCAGACCGGGGTCTGAGTCCTGGCTCTGCCCCCGTGCGCTGCCGTGAGGATTATATAGAGCTCTAGATGTAAAGTGTCCATTTTGGTGCCTGGCACCTAACAGATGTGTGGGCAGTGGGAATAAAATCAGGATCTTTGTGACTCTGAAGACCAGTGTTAGGCCACCCCAACATCCTCGGCGGAAGGTGACTTTCTTCCATTGAAAGGTAGGGAAGGTTCTGGCCTTTTCGTGGTAAGGCAACAGTCTCAGAGAGGCGAGATCACTAGCCTGAGGTGGGCACCTGGGTCTGCTTGTCTCTAGAGCTTGTCTTTCCAAAACGGGAAATCTCTGGGTTGGGGGTGTCCAATGGGGCCCCTTGAGTGTCACTGTGCATGCAGTTGGAACAGCCTTTTTTTTTTTTTTTTTTTAAGAGGGTTTTACCCTGTCACCCAGGCTGGAGTACAGTGGCACAACCACAGCTCACTGCCTCCTCAGCTTCCTGGGCTCAAGTGATCCTCCTACCTCAGCCTCCCAAGTAGCTTGGAACTACAAGCCTGCATTATCCACCTGGCTAATGTTTAATTTAACTTTTTGTAGAGACAGGTTCTTGCTATGCTGCCCAGGCTGGTCTTGATCAGTGATCCTCCTGCCTTGGCTTCCCACAGTGCTGGGATTACAGGCGTGAGCCTCCACACCCTGCCTGTAAGTCTTTTAGTGGTCAATGAAAGCAGGTGACACATACTGTGAAGATGGCAACTCTTGGCATGATGTTTTGGTACGCAGCAGTGTTCAGGGCCTGCCACCCCAGACTAGGGACCAGAGAGTGCCTTTGTATGTATGGGAGGTGGCTTGGGGTCTTGGGGTTGGGGCAGACCCCTAGAGGCCTGGCTTGAGCCTTTCTCCTTCTATCCGATCAGCCCATAGCACTCTGTCCAATTGTTTATTTCTTATTACTATTGGGCGTTTTGAGGCATTTCTTCCAACTGTCCAGAATCTGAACCCCCTTCCTACGTATGGAGAATTTTCTGCTGTACAAGGCAGATGTTCTGTCTCCCACAAAGGAGGCTGTGAATATGAGCCTCAGATTCTGCCCCCTGCAGCCAGAGCATGGACAACTGACTCGGCTATCCAGGTGCACTGTCCTGGGCCCCTGGGGAGTCCATTCAGGGTCCATCCAGAAGCCTTCATTTATGCAGGTCACATCCTTCTCCTGCTCAGAATCCTCCCATAGCTCCCCATTGCCCTCAGGATAAGACTTCAATTCCTGCCCATGTCCCGTAGGATTTAACATGATGGAGCCCCGCTGACCTCCCCTCCTCTCCCTTTCACCCCTCCAACCACAGGAACCTCCCTCAGCTAAAGTCAATATGCCCGAGCTGGTACCTGCTTCAGGGCCTGTGCGTTTGTTGTTCCTTCTTTTACTGTATCTCATTTCACAGGTGAGGAAACAGGGCTGGAGGAGGGGCGAAGGAAACAGGGTGTGGTGGAAGGAGAATTCCAACTGAGGTTGGGCTGGCCTTGGCCTCGGCCTTAGCCTTGTGGTGATCACAATCCACGCCAGAGATTGCCTCCTCCAGGAAGTCAAAACAGATCCTTTTTGGAGACAGATCGGTCTCCTTGCCTCTGTTCAGCCTGACTTAGGCATTCTCTCGGGCACTTGGGTGGGTGTGTGTGGAGGTGGCATTGCCCCCACAGGGGTGGAAATTAATTCCTGTGGGGTAAAAAACATCTTAATGTTTTTATGTGTAAAGTGAAAATAGGCCGGGTGTGGTGGCTCATGCCTGTAATCCTAGCACTTTGGGAGGCCGAGGCGGGTGGATCATTTGAGGTCAGGAGTTCAAGACCAGCCTAGCCAGCATGGTGAAACCCTGTCTCTACTAAAAATACAAAAATTAGCTGGGCAGTAGTGGCGCATGCCTGTAATCACAGCGTCTCAGGAGGCTAAGGCAGGAGAATCGCTCGAATCCGGGAGGTGGAGGTTGTGGTGAGCCGAGATTGCACCACTGCACTCCAGTCTGAGTGACAGAGTGAGACCCTGTCTCAAATAAATACATAAATAAATAAATAAGTAAGTAAGTAAATAAATAGCAAAGATATACATGCAAAACACAAACAGATATACAGAATATCTCTGGCATTAACACTTCATAAGTGGGCAATTAGGAAGAAAAGGTTCTAAAAATACTCTGTAGGAGGCAATTCAAAAAATTGAGCCAGGTGCAGTGGGTCATGCTTGTAATCCTAGCACTTTTGGGAGGCAAAGGTGGGAGGATAGCTTGAACCCAGGAGATTGGCCGGGCGCGGTGGCTCAAGCCTGTAATCCCAGCACTTTGGGAGGCCGAGACGGGCGGATCACAAGGTCAGGAGATCGAGACCATCCTGGCTAACACGGTGAAACCCCGTCTCTACTAAAAAATACAAAAAACTAGCCGGGCGCAGTGGCGGGCACCTGTAGTCCCAGCTACTCGGGAGGCTGAGGCAGGAGAATGGCGTGAACCCGGGAGGCGGAGCTTGCAGTGAGCTGAGATCCAGCCCCTGCCATCCAGGGCGGGGGGCGGAGGCCCACTCCCCGTCAAAAAAAAAAAAAAAAAAAAGAACCCAGGAGACGGAGACCAGCCTGGGCAACATGGGGAGACCCCACCTCTACAAAAAATTTAAAAAATTAGCCGGGCATGGTGGTGCATTCCTGTGGTCCCAGCTATTCAAAACTCAGGAGGCTGAAGTTGGAGGATGACTTGAGCTCAGGAAGTTGAGGCTGCAGTGAGCAGAGACCATGTCTCAAAAGAAAAAAAAAAAAAAAAAGAGAGAGAGAGAGAAACACTGGTTTAACTCGACGCAGTTCAGCTCCGTTTAAAAACTCACCTTGGTCAGCCACGATGGCTCACGCCTATAATCCCAACAGTTGAGGAAGCTGAAGGGGGTGGATCATGAGAACAGGAGTTCAAGACCAATCTGACCAAGATGGTGAAACCCCATCTCTACTAAAAATACAGAAATTAGCTGCGTGTGGTGGCAGGCACCTATAATCCCAGCTACTTCGGAGGCTGAGGCAGAAGAATTGCTTGAACTTGGGAGGCGGAGGTTGCAGTGAGCAGAGATCGTGCCACTGTACTCCAACATGGGCAACAGAGCAAGACTCCATCGCAAAACAAACAAAACAAATAAACAAAAAAAAACTCACCTTAACTTGATTTGAATCCACTCAACACCTCAACTGAATTCAACTCAATAGAACTCCACTCATCGTGTTTAGTTGAACTTGATTCAGCTTAATGTGTTTCCACTCAACCCTCCTTTGCTCAGTTTGACACAACCCAGCTCATCAGCGCAACTGACACCAGCCCTGCGCCCCTCCACTCAGCAGAGCGCAGTTCAGGTGAAAACTCACCTCAACCTGACTCAACCCCACTAACTCCGCTTAACTCACCTCACCTCCGCTCAGCTCAGCTGACCTCAGTTCACCTCAGTTTACTTCACCTCAGCGCCACTCACTGCAATCCCACCCACCTCAGCTCAGCTCAAGTCAATCCTGCTCTGTTAAATGCTCAGCTCAGCTCCACTCAGCTCCTCAACACACCTCATCTCAACTTTTACAACAAGTTTTCTTCTTTTTTTTTTTTTTTTTGAGACGGAGTTTCGCTCTTGTTGCCCGGGCTGGAGGGCAATGGCTCAATCTTGGCTCACTGCAACCTCCACCTCCCAGGTTCAAGTGATTCTTCTGCCTCAGCCTCCCGAGTAGTTGGGATTACAGGCATATGCCACCACGCCTGTCTAATTTTGTATTTTTAGTAGAGACGGGGTTTCTCCGTGTTGGTCAGGTTGGTCTCGAACTCCCAGCCTCAGGTGATCTGCCCTACTCAGCCTCCCAAAGTGCTGGGATTACAGGTGTGAGCCACCGCACCTGGCCAAGTTTTTATTTATTTGTTATCTTTTTAGAGATAGGGTCTTGCTCTGTCAACCAGGTTGGAGTGCAATGGCAAGACCATAGCTCACTGCAGCCTCAACTTCCCGGGTTCAAGGAATCCTCCTGCCTCAGCTTCTTGAGTAGCTGGGACTACAGGTGCATGCCACCATGCCTGGTGAATTTTTGATTTTATTTTTTGTAGGGATAGGGTCTTACTATATTGTCCAGGCTGGTCTCAAACTCCTGGCCTCAAGTGATTCTCCTGCCTTGGCCTCCTCCCACAGTGCTGGCATTACAGGCTTGAGCCACTGACCTGGCTAAAGTCAGTTTAAGTCAACTGTATTCACTTGACTCACCTCGACTATCTCGACTCACTGTAGACCCTCACCGTAATCGCCACCTGCCTTCCCCAGACAGCCTCCAAGTTTTGCAGAAAAGGAGCTGGCCTCCATGTGTTCCCAGTCTAGCTGGGGACCCTGACGTGTCCTTTCAGCAGGTACTATCATGTGGGAAGCACAGGGCACCAAATGAGCAGCCTGTGGCGGCCCCAGAAAGCCCCAGATGGTTCCCCACAGAGGGAAGAGTCAGCGCAGGCAGAGCAGTGAGAGGAAGGGTGATCTGGGCAGAGGGAACAGCACGTGCAAAGTGGCCAAGGCAGGGTGGATGGAACCCTTTGAGACCCAGAGGTTGCTCCAGCTGGAGGGAGGAGTGGAGGATGAGGATGGTGTAAGGGTGGCTGGGGGACAGGCCCAATCCCCCAGGGAGGACCCGGCCTGGACAGGGGGAGACACTGCAGTTACTGAGCAGAGAAGTGTCATTTGAAACACCTCCCTGGCTGCTGGGGGACACACAGAGCTGAGAGGTGAGACTAGACTTATTGTGTAGGGACAGAGCCGAGAAATCCAGCACTTGGGGGATGGTGGGGGGCAGACAGGTGGGGAGCTTAAGGAGAGAATTCAGGAAATTAACCGTAAAGTGACCAGAAATTGAGTACTTATTTTGGTCCAGGCCTTGTTTCCTTGCCTTATAGGTATTAACGAATTTAATCCTCACAACGATTCCATGAGGAAGGTACTATTATCGACCCAATTTTGTAGATGAAGAAACTGAGGCCCAGAGAGGCCAAGATGTCCTAAGGAGCAGAGCTAGGACCTGAACACAGGCTTTGGTGCTCCAGAGGCCTCAGGGGCAGCTGGGCATCCTATGCAAAATGCCCATGGCAGGTGCCTCCTGGAGGCCGGCCCCTGCCCCCCAGCACGCAGTAGCTGCTCAGGGCCTTCTTTCTCTGTGTTTGTGGGGATTTAAATCCTCATCAGCACCAAGTTGGGAGTGCCTGTCCACTATTTAGAGGGAGAAACTGAGGCCCAAGGAAGGATTTGAGCCTCAGGTGGGAACATAGTCTACAGACAGGCAGGTGGTTTCATTGGGGTCTTCAGCCATTGGGATTTTTTTTTTTTTTTTTTGAGAGAGAGTCTCGCTCTGTTGCCCAGGCTGGAGTGCAATGGCGCCATCTCGGCTCACTGCAACCTCTGCCTCCCAGGTACAAGCGATTCTCCTGCCTCAGCCTCCCGAGTAGCTGGGACTACAGGCATGCGCCGCTATGCCTGGCTAATTTTTGTATTTTTAGTGGAGGCAGGGTTTCGCCATGTTGGCCAGGCTGGTCGCAAACTCCTGGCCTCAAGTGATCCACCCACCTGGGCCTCCAGAAGTGCTGGGCAGTGGAATACAGTGTGGGCCACCGTGCCTGGTCGCCATTGGGATTTTGATTCAGCGTGTGTGCATTGAATGGCCCTGTACACTGCTCCGGGGAGAGAATCCCACCCTCGTCCCTCCAGTGCTGAGAATTCTCCCGTGGCTGCCCTCTGTCCCGAGGATGCAGTCTGGGCTCCTCACTGTGCCCCAAGAAGCTCTGCTGGATCTGCCCCAGTCTCCCCTGCCTCCCTGGCCTCACCTCCCATGACTCTGCCTTCTTGCCCCTGCACCAGCCTCCTCCAGCACCTGTTTCCCACCCCAGGACCTTTGTACGTGCTGTCCCTCTGCCTGGAACACTCTCCTCATGACAGCCCATCTCCTCCGTGGGTCCTCAACTCTAAAGTTGCCTCACTTCCTCAGTGTGGCCTCCCCAAGCACCTGAGCTGAAGCCCCCCCAGTTCTTACATACCACATCACCCCACTGTTTTGCTTTTATTTTTTAATATTCTGCTTCCTTGCGGGAACTTTCCTGTCTATTTCCTGCCTCCTGCAGGGGACAGAGCTATTCTAGGCAGGATCCCTGTGGGTCTTGTTCCCTGCTGTATCCCACAGCCCAGCACACAGTAGGTGCTTAATAAACATTTGTGGAATGAATGGATGAAGGAATGAGTGAAGGAATGGATGGAAAGAGTTTAAGAATGTAGGTGCGGGGAGGAGGACTGGCAGGCCTGGGCCCAGGCTGGGGCTGAGGCCTCCTCTCCTGGGTCTCCCTGCCCGGAGGAGGGGCCCCTGCCAGGGCAGGAGGGTGGGTGTGGGGGGCAGTGAGCAGGGCTGGGCGAGGCTTCTCTGTTCCACTGTTTTCATCCTCTCGGTAATTATGGGCTCAGACACTCCTCGATGCTTTCCCAGAATAATAGCCGGGCCTGTTATCAGCAGCATCTCTGGGACCTTCTCACAAACAGTCATTAATCAAGTCTCACTGCCACCCTGCCCTCCCTCTCGGTGGAAGCCGAGGCACAGAGAGGTAAGGCCACTTTCCTAGTGCCACACAGCTGACACAGGGAGGATGGGCTGTTTTGCCCTGAACCCTACGGTGCAGGGTGGGGTCCCTTCTCCCTGTTCTACATGGGAGAAATCTCTGAGCCTGCCATGACTGGGGGGCCCTGCCCCCAATTTCAGGCCCCCAGCCCTCCTTGAGGCCTCAGGGGCCTCGCAAGGTGGCCTCTTAATCATTGCCGGTTAATTAAGGAGGTTAAGCAGCTCCCCGGGGCTCAGGCAGGCCTGCCCAGGGAGAGAGGTGGCAGGGCGCAGACGGCATGTCACATCGCGGCCTCTGTTCCCCAGCCTGAGCCTGGCACTGGCATTGTGTCTCTGTGGTGCCCGCTGCCGGACCTGGGGGTCTCTAGGGGAGGTGTGGGGCCTCCGATGGGGCCATAGAGTTCCATTGCTGGGGCAGTGCCCCCTCCCCTTCTTCGGGGGTGTGTGGGAGGTGTTGGCATCACTTAATGAGGCCTCCGCGACTGCCAAGGAGAGCTGGAGGAGTTGAAACAGGTTCTGGGTGAGGTGAGTTTCGTAGGCTGGGCAGAATCCATGGCTCTGTGCCATGTGGATGCTCCCCAGGGCAGTTGTGGGGGGCAGGTGTGGGACCCCCACCTGGCCCCTGTGTCCAGCTCTCTGCCCTGATGGGTGGGGAGCAAAGGAAGCTTGGGAGGGGATTGTGGAGATGACAGAGGATGACGGACAGGAATGGAGATTCACGTCCCACCCTCCTAGGTCCCCCATTGCCCAGCCTGTGGGGACCACACCAAGACCCCCCATGCTGGCAGCATCTGGGGCTCCGGAGACATTGCTCATCTATGCTCTGACAGACTTGGGCCTTGGTCTTCTGACCTGAGAAATAGGGGTGGTTGGATGGGATAATCTCAGGCTCGGAGCTTTAGTTTCGGAATGATCCATCTAGCAGAGCTGCCTGACTTGCTGTGCGACCTTGGGCAAGTCACTTTGTTCCTCTGGGCCTGTGCAGCTCTGACTGTGACGCGGTGGTGGTGGGTGGATGCCGTGATCCTTGTCTCCACTGAGGTTGCCAGTGCTTCGTGAGGGGCACCTAGACTGCTTTCTCCAGGATGCAAGGAAGTCATTCAGTGCCTCTCTCCTGGCCCTGGGGAAGCTCCAAGGTCCTGGATTCAGGCCAGGGAGGTTTAGGAGGAAGTTCCCCGGGGCCAGGCTGTGGGTCCTGGGGTCGGGAGGGCAGCCCTTTTGTGTTGCTGAATCCTCGGGGCCACTGCAGGCTCAGGTGAGGCTGGATCACGGCGGGACCCAGAGCCCATGGGTGCCCTATGGGTTCTTTGTACTCCCCACTTTTTTTTCAATCACTTTTATGGATGTATAATTTATATACAGCACTATTCACTCTTTTGTGGTGTGCAGTTCTATGAATCTTGAGAAACGTACATAGTTGTATAACCACCAGCACGAGCAAGATACAGAATATTTCCATGTGCCTCCCTTGTTATCGATCCCTTTCCCACTCCTGGCCTCTGGCAACCACCGATCTCCCCCAACTTTTTATTTTGAAAAATTTCAGACTTAGAGAAGAATGGCAAAGCTTCACAATGAGCCGCCAAGTGTCCCTTCCCCCAGGATCCCCGACTGCGAACACCTGGCCCCATGTGCATTCTTGGTCTTCCTCTGCGTGATTTTTGCTGAGCTGTTTGAGAGTAAGTTGCAGACATCCTTACCCTTCACCCTAATTACTTCAGCGTATGCCTCTGAAGGACAAGGGTGTTCTCCCACATGACCATAGTGCCGAGATCACTCCTGAGAAATTTAGCCTCAATTCAATTACATTACCTAGTCTCCAGGCCATGTTCAAATGACTGGGACTGCTCCAAAGTGCCCTTTATAACCGTTTTTCATCTGTTTTTTTTTTTTTCCCCTTTATTTTTCTGGTACCAAGGGTTAGGCCCTGCCTTTGGTGGCATATCTCTTTGGTGTCCTTTTATCTGGGACATGAAACATTCTCCCTGCTCTTGTTTGACTCTTTTTTTTTTTTGAGACGGAGTCTCGCTCTGTCGCCCAGACTGGAGTGCAGTGGTGCGATCTCGGCTCACTGCATCGCTTGAGTCTTTTTAAAAACCACTCTCGTGGTTTCCTATACCAGGAGTTGCCAGGGGAATTCCCCGGGGGATGTGAGAGCCAGGAAACGGGGGCTGCTGACTTGGGGGGCATGGGACGTTCTTAGGGTATTTTTTCTGAAAAGTCTTGTTTAAAAGTAAAGTGGCAGTAGAAGGAGAGAGAGACTTGGGTTCATTGGCTCAACTTTTAAGAATGCTGAAAATTCAAAGCAAAAAGAGACACTACCCAATTTTCAATTGAGAGGGATCTCTAGCCCTGTGGTTGAGGTTCAAATCCCAGCTCTGCCTCCCCTTGGCTGTGAGCCCTTGGTCAGGTAACTTCACTTGTAGAGCCTCTGTTTCCTCATCTGGGCGATGAGGATAATAGCAGCCCATCCACCTTGCCCTGTTGTTGTGAGGAAATGAATCAATGCGTATAGTGCGTGAATAGTAGCAACTTCATTTGCTAATTTCCTGAGAGTATTTTTAAACATTTCTCTCTACACTTACAGATGTATGTGGGATATACTTATAGAGATAGCTCAAGGATATATGTGAATCATGCATTATATAAATTAGGCCATCTTCTTTTCTCTCAATAATTTATCACAAGCATTTTCCTACATCCACAAATGGAGCACTTGTGCATCATGTATAAATTTTAACTTTAACTCATTTTGTCCATAGGTAATACCATGTGGCACCAAATATCAAAGGTACAACAAGCTTGCAGTGAAAAGTCAGTCTCCCTATGTTTGTCCTCACCCTCTCAACTCCTCACTGTGACAGTCTTTTGCATTGCTTTTCAGAAGGGTTCTGTGAACACATGGGCAAAAACATGTATTTTCTTTCTTTTCTTACAGATATCAGAGGACTCTACACACTAGTTCTGTGCCTTGTGATTTTCAGCAACAGTAAATCTTGATGATATCAGTGCATAGAGAGCACCCTCCTTTTTCAAGGCTGTGTGGCATTCCATGGTGGACACGGAGCAGGATTTAAAGAGCCATTTCCTTAGTGATGGTGGCTTGCAGGCTTTTGCCATGACAAATTGCCACAGAGAGTTTGGTGGAAAGCTTTCTGTGTCCTTGTGCAAGTATATCCATAGAGTACATCCTAGAAGTGGAATTGCTGCATCAATGAGGATCACAAGGTCAGGAGATCGAGACCATTCTGGCTAACACAGTGAAACCCCGTCTGTACTAAATATATGAAAAAATTAGCCAGGGGTGGTGGCGGGCACCTGTAATCCTAGCTACTCGGGAGGCTGAGGCAGGAGAATGGCGTGAACCTGGGAGGCGGGGCTTGCAGTGAGCTGAGATCGTGCCACTGCACTCCCCAGCCGGGGCGAAAGAGTGAGACTCTGTCTAAAAAAAAAAAAAAAAAAAAAAAGAAAAAAAAGTTATATATATTTTGAATTTTGCCCCACTATCATTTTTATTTTATTTATGATTATTATTATTTTTGAGACAGGGTATCACTCTATCACTCTGTTGCCCAGGATGGAATACAGTGGCATGATCTTGGCTCACTGCAACCTCTGCCTCCTGGGCTCAAACCATCTTCCTACCTCAGCTTCCCGAGTAACTGGGCTACAGGTATGTACCATCATGCCCAGCCGATTTTTGTGTTTTTTGTAGACATGGGATTTTGCCATGTTGCCCAGGCTGGTCTTGAACTCCTGAACTCATGCAATCTGCCCACCTCAGCCTCCCAAAGTGCTGGGATTACAGGCGTGAGCCACTGTGGCCGGCTGAGACCATCATTTGTAATGGCTGCACAGATCCTAGTGTATTTAACAGTACCCTATTGGTGGACATTTAGGTGGTTCCAACTTGCCCTTCCTATAAACAATGCCACAATGAACATCTTTGTGCAGCTGCCTTTGTGTGCAGGACAGTCAGCTTATGGGGAATTCCCGGGATCAACAGGAAGCACCAAGAAGGGGAAAACTGAACCGCAGGGGCTGCCAGCATGACCCCAAGGCCTGTGGGTATGGATGGTGGCTGGACTGGCTGGATGGGTATGGATGGTGACTGGACTGGATGGAGGCTCCTGGGCCCTCCCTGTCCCTGAATTGTGGCGGGGTCCTGAAATTTGGACTCCTCTAGATCCTCACTGTAAGGCACTGTGACTGAGAACCCTGTGTAGGCCCACCCTAAAGGGAGTCCTCAATTAGAGGTAGGGTGCAGTTTGTCCACTTTAAGCCCTGTTAATCCCAGGATCAGCATTTTCTTTCTTTCTTTCTTTCTTTTCTCTTTTTCTTTCTTTCTTTCTTTCTTTCTTTCTTTCTTTCTTTCTTTCTTTCTTTCTTTCTCTTCCTTCCTTCCTTCCTTCCTTCCTTCCTTCCTTCCTTCCCCTTCTTTCCTTCCTTCCTTCCTTCCTTCCTTCCTTCCTCCTCCTCCCTTCCTTCCTTCCTTCCTTCCTTCCTTCCTTCCTTCCTTCCTTCCTTCCTTCTTTTGTTCGGTCCACCTTCCTTCGATCTTTTCCACACCTCCTGGTTCCTTCAGATTCCTCCTTCTTCCACATTCGTCCACCATCCCCAGCTAATTTTTTCTTTTAATAGAGAACAGATTTCCATGTTAGCCAGGCTGGTCTCAAATTCCTGATCTCTAGTGATCCACCTGCCTCAGCCTTCCATAGTGCTGGGATTACAGGCATGAGCCACAGCACCCGGCCTAGGATTGACATTTTACGATCCCAAAGGGAGTTAGCCAGCACGTGAAATTGAAGAGCTGCCTAAAACAAACCCTAGACACCAGACTGGAAGATAGCTGGCGTTGGGTCTGGGGCAGGCCTGAGGTCACACCGGGCTTTACCGCCTGCTGGCTGTGTGGTGGAAGGCATGCTGGCCAACCTCTGTGCCTCGGTTTTTTCATTTTTAAAACAAGGAATGAGAGGATCCCTCCTCTCACAGGTTGGTTGTGAGAATCAAGCATGATCATTCACAGAAAAGCGTTCAGCACAGTGCCCGCACTTAGCAAATGCTCACTCAACGCTGTGATTTTGATGGTTATGGAGGCTCACGTTCGCAAGGCGATCAGCAGGAGTCAGATCCTGTTGAGGTTTTGGTTTCTGCTCTCTCTGTCTCTGTCACTGTCACTCTCCCCATGTCTCTTCAGCCACGGTACAAAATGCATCTTCGTAATCAAACTTATTTCTCCTCATAATTTCCATACACGCTTCCTCTGTCTTGGTCTCCTTCTTCCTGTCTCTCAGTGTCTTTGTCCTCATTTCCACCTGGCCATAGGAGCTTTGCAAGCATCTGTGAAAATACTAAACATCGGGAAAAATGGAGCGAACTACAACGATAAAACTGCAAGCTAAAAATTAACAATACTAGAAAAGCAAAACTATACTATTATAAAAACTCAAAAATAGTGACCAAAAAATATATTTTTGGTGGGTTGTGGGGCTTTTCCAGCCCGTTTGGTGGGTAGTGGCTTGGAGCTGCAGGGCTGCAGGACCCACATGGGGGTTGCCTCTCTTTCCTGTTTTTTTGTTTTTTGTTGTTGTTGTTTTTTGTTTTTTTCTTTGAGACAGAGTCTCATTCTGTCACCCAGGCTAGAGTACAATAGTGCAATCTTGACTCACTGCAACCTCTGACCCCCACATTCAAGTGATTCTCCTGCCTCAGCCTCCTGAGTAGCTGGTACCATAGATCTGCACCACCACACCAGCTAATTTTTGTACCTTCACTGGAGATGGGGTTTCGCCACGTTGACCAGGCTGGTCTCGAACTCCTGACCTCAAGTGATCCACTTGCCTTGGCCTCCCAAAGTGCTGGGATTACAGGCATGAGCCACCACACCTGGCCTCTTTCCTGTTTCTTTGGACCCCATGCAGCCTTGGACCTAAACAGAGCTGAGTGATTCAGTGGAGATCTGACCTGAGCTGGTCACTGATCCCCTTCTCTGTGCTTTCCTCACTGCGTGGCCCTGGGAAGGCACAGCCAGTGATTTGTGTTCTTCCAACTCTTTTACTAAGCACCTACGACACCAGGCCCTGGGACACAGCACTGAACAAGATAGACACAATCCCTGCCTTTGGTGCTTATGTTCTAAGAGGGTGTGCGTGTGACAGATGGTGTGGATATGAGTGAAGAAACATGCAGAACAATTGTGGATAGTGCTAAGTTGTCGTCGTGTGATAGAGAAAGATAGGTGTGGGGCTACTTCACACTGGGGATGAGGGTGGGGATCTGGGAGGACGACTCTGGCCTGAATTTAGAGACTAGAATGGTAAGAAGGAGCTGGGCCTGGGAATAGTTGGGAGAAGGACATTCCAGGCAGAGGGAACTGCAAGTGCAGAGGCCCTGAGGCTGGGACAAACTTGGGGGTCAGTCATGATTGGAAGATCTTGGAGGAGGAAAAGATCTTAGGAGAAAGACAGTCTTTCTTTGCTGAGTGTCTCAAGCAAGTTACTTACCCCCTCTAAGCCTTAGTTTCCCCCTGGGTAAAATGGGAATGTTAAAGACACAATCCAAAGAGATGTGTGAGTTTTAAATCCAGTGGTGGGCCAGAATTTCTATACTGGAGGGTCTTAGGGGATGGTTGGGCTATGAGGTGGTTTGTCTTGAAATTGTGGGCTTAGCAGCACTACTCTTTCTACTTGGATTACTTGAGTGGCTTTGGGGGGTGACGATGGAGATTATTTGTGGTTGCAAGCGATGCCCCAGTTTCCCCATGGCTGAGTCCCTGATTTCAGGAGTTAATAGCCTACAGCACTGGGCACGGTGCCTGGCACAAAGCAAGTAGACAGGAATGGGGAGGGCATTCCAGGTGGGAGGAAAGGCGTGGAGATGGGAATGTTTAAGGCGTGTTAGGGGAAGAGTGAGGAGACCAGCCTGGCTGGTGGGGACGGGTGAGTGAGAGGCTGGAAAGACGGGTTGAGGCCCAGGATGAGACCTCGAATGGCATGCAAAGGAGGGTGGCCTCAGCCGGGAGGCAGAAGGAAGCCACTGTGAGCTCTGGAGCAAGAGAAACCTTGGAAATGGGCTTTATTTCTGGTTTGATTCTCAACATTTTTAATATTTTACATATTCAAAAAAGTTTAAAGGATAAGAACAGAAGCTTCCACGCAGCTATCACTCAACTGCGTGGAAACGTATGTTCTTCTGTGTTCTTTTCTTCCTTAAAAGGAAACACCCCAATATAGGGGATCCCCTGATATCCCTGCCCAAAGGGATCTCTCTTAGAAGTCACTGCAACCTGTGAGCCGAGATTGCATCACCGCACTCCAGTCTGGGTGACAGAGCAAGACTCCATCTCAAAAAACAAAACAAAACAAAACCCAAAAAAATAAACAAAAAATAAAATCCAGTCAGTGCAGCCTGGATTTGATGCTCACGATTCCCCTGTGTTTCTTCATCCTTCTCTTGTTGGTTTGATGAAGGTATCCACCTGGTATGATGAAGGTGTAAAATGCACACAGTAAAACACAAATTTTTTTTTTGAAACGGAGTCTTGCTCCGTCACCCAGGCTAGAGTGCAGTGGCGCAATTTTGGCTCACTGCAACCTCCGCCTCCCAGATTCAAGCGATTCTTCTGCCTCAGCCTCCTGAGTAGCTGGGACTACAGGCCCGTGCCACCATGCCCAGCTAATTTGTTGTTTTTTTTTTTTAGTAGAGACGGGGTTTCACCGTGGTAGCCAGGGTGGTCTCCATCTCCTGACCTTGAAACACACAAATCTTAATTGTAGTTTGATGGTCATGGGATCACACCAGATCAAGATGAAGAACGTTCGTAGCCTCCAGGGGCTCCCTTCAAAGGTAACTACTGGTCTGATTCCTATCATGATAGATTGGTTTTGCCTATTATTGAACTTCATATAAGTGAGCCCATTCAGTCTGTGCTCTTTTGTATCAGACACTTTCACTTAACCTCATCCAACGAGGTCTATCCAAGTTTTGTGTCTCTTTTCACGGCTGTGGAGTATTCCATTGTTTAAGTAGACCACAGTTTGTTGAATTACCCTATGATCAACGGAGATGGGCATTGTTTCCTGTTTCCACCATTTTGAATAGTGCTGCTGTGAACCTTCTCTTACATATCCGACAGTAGACATAAGCAGGCATTTCCCTTAGTCTATATCCAGGAATGGAATTGCTAGATGATGAGATATGCACATGTTTGGTTTTTGTAGGTATGGCCAGTTTCCCAAAGCGGTTGTAGGACATCTTTAGAATTTTACACACACACACACACACACGCACACGCACACTCACACACACACGTGGAATCCCTGAGGGATTCGGGGAGCTGCTTTGGGTTGTGGGTGGAGTTGTACAGATGGCGTCCCTTGTACATTTGCTTCTGCATCCTGCTTTTCTTCTGCCTGATGTTCTGTTCGGGAGCTCCGTCCCCGTTGGCGGAGCGGCTTGGGTGCTCTACTGGTTGTCCCCGTGAGCTTTGTCATGGGGACAGACCACAGTGCTCTTCCTCAGGCTCCTGCTCCCGGACATTTAGCTTATTCCTGACTGGGACTCTCTTTCTGGCTTTTCATGAGTATCTGTTATGTGTTGAGTGAGGCCAGCTAGGACGGGCCGAGGTGCAGGGTGGACATTTGGTCTATCGTGGTGGGAGATGGGGACGAGGGGCTGGTGGCACAGATGGTTTCAAGGGACATTTAGGGAACTTGGTTGAGGTGGGGGAAGAAAGAAACAAGACAGGGACCTTGGAGGCCAGAAGCCCAGGTTTAAATCCCTGCTCCCACCTCCTAGCTGTGTGACCTTGGGCATGTGACTTTGCTGCTTGGAGCCTTAGTTTCCTCATCTGTAATTTGGGGACATCAACCCTGCCTGATAAGAAGGTTGTGAGTGTTGAGTGAGCACAGACATTCAGTGAACCTGGATAGGATTCGAACCCCTTTATTAACTGATTGACCTTGGGCAAGTTGTTTCACCTGAACCTCAGTTTCCTCATCTGTAAAATGGGGACAATAATAGTACCTGCCTCCCAGCAATTTTGTGACGATGAAATGAGATTCCGGACATAAAGCACTCACCAGCTGCTCAATACCTGGTAGCCTCTTGTTATTATTACCATTGTGGTTGACTTCTCTGCCTTTCCCACCAGAGGGTGGGTGGCTAAACAGCAGGAATTGGTCTTTTGTCCCCACCTTCCTCCTGTGGCTCCCACACAGGACAGAGGTGAGGGTCATCTGCATTCGGGGTGTAGACCTCGAGTGAGTCCTGCCCAGCTGGGAGCCTCAGTTCTCTCCTGGAACATGGGCTCATGGCAGTGCCTACCTGACCAGGTGACTTCCTAAGGGGCACACGATCTTGTTGGGGAGAAGAGCTGGTCAGGAGGGACCTGTGAATGGGAGACATTTTCCCAGCAGTGTTGTGACTGATGCCATCTGGGCTGGGCCCCTGAGGAAGGAAGCCATGGTGTGGGAGTGTAAGAAGGGAGAAGAGGAATGATTCTGGCCCTGCTGACCTCCTGAGGGGAAGTTTTAGCTTCAGGGATGCCGGAGCCCCTTGCTGCAGCGGGGACACTCAGGCCACAGTGAGAGGGAGGCTGGAGTCCTGGGTTCTCAACTTGCCGCTGATGTCCTTGTGCTGTGTGACCCTGGATGCCTATTGCTCTTTCCCTGTGCCTTGGCCTTCGTTTGTTGTGAGAGTCTTAGACCTGCTCTCTCTTCTGCTGGGTTTCCCGGCCCCCGCAGACCCCCTGTCCTGGCCCCTCTGCCCTCACGGAGGCCGAGGCCAGGGCCCAGGGCCAGGGCTGCGCACCTTGACAACCCGCCCACGTCGGGCACAAAGGCCCATTGTTTGGGCCCACGTTGGCGGGGAAGCGGGCGGGGAGCAGCCGCCTTTCACCCAACCCGCTTGTGGTCGGCGGGGACTGAGGAGCGATTCACAGAGGCCCCCGCCCCCTGTCCGGGCACCCAGCCAGGACGCCTCCCGGGCAGGCACCCTTGCCAAGCTGGCCTGTGCTACCCTGAGCTGGGCCTCAGTTTCCCTGGCTGAGAAAAGGAAAGCGGAGCAACTCTGATAGCAGGGTAGAGCTTGCTGTTCGGCCTCACTGCCCTGAGATCCACTGCTCTGTGGCTTCCCCGGGCACAGATCAGCTGCCCCTGACATGCTGGAGGAGGCCACGGGACCTGGGGCTTTGGGGCCTGACAAGCCTGGGTTTGAATTCCTGCTGGATGATCTTGGGTGAGTCTGTTCAGCTCCCATCTGTAAAACGGGGCTTAGAGTCCATGATCCTCAGAGGTAAAATGAGAGAAATGACACCTCAGCGTGGCATTCATTCATTCATTCATTCATTCATTCATTCCAAAAGGTGTACTGTGTGTCAACTCTGTACAGGACCAGCTATAGAATGTTCAGGGTCATGTGCAAAATTAAACATGACAAACCTTGTTCAAAATTAAGAATTTCAAGAGGTAACAGCATTAATCCAAGCATGGGGCCCTGTGTGAAGGCATGCGTCGCACGTCTGTGAAGCTCACCCTGCCTGTGTGCCAGCCATTATCCCAGGCACCAGGACCAGGCACTGGGGCCACACTAGTGAGACAGGGAAAAACGTCTGTTCTCATGGAGCTCATAACCTGGCAGGGGGACCTAGAGTCCCTGAACCTTCCCAAGGCCAGGTGCCCCAGGAGGCCTGCTCCTCCTGGGCCTGCTGACCAGGCCAGTGGGGTGAGCGGAGGCGCCCAAGCTTCCTTCAAGGCTCCGATGTCAGTGACCCCCACGTCTGTCTGGGCACCCACAATAATAATGGCTTACGTTTGCATAAGACTCTGCCCGGGCTGATCCAGGACCCTTTCTCGGATGAACTCAGCATCTTCATGGCAACCCTATGAGGAAGACGAGGCAGCATGGCTCACCCCTTGTACGGATGGAGAAACTGAGGCTCAGGTTCACTGGCCCATTCAGCCAGCAAATGGCAGAGGCGGGATTTGAACCCAGGCTGTCTGATGCCAGGGTCTTCATCTCCCCATCCCGTCCTCTGTGGATGGGGACAGCGGTGAGCAAGGTGGTTCGTGCTGGCAACAGAGGCCCTGCTGGGGATTGAGGCTGGGAAGGGTGCGGGTGTGCTGGTGGCCCGCCAGCTGCCACCTGGGTTGGCCCTGCTGTGTGGCCCTGAGTCACAGCACTGTGTCCTGGGAAGCTGGCTGTGCTCCGGGCACCCATGGGGCCTGAGTCAGAGCAGAGCACACCCTACCTTCCTGCCCACCTCCCACCTGGGCCCAGGAACAGGCAGGCCCTCTGAGTGGGTTCCTAGCCAGGAAGTCAGTTCTCTGCCCACTGTCAGGGGCAAGAAAGAGGCACCTGTGTGTGACTCCAGAAGCACATTTCTGCTTCCCGTCACTGAGCCCAAACCCACCCTTCCAAGCTACCCTTTGGATGGGTTAGCTGGCAGGTAAAGTACTGAGCTCCTCATCACTGGGAGCATTCAAAGGAGGATAGCCTGTCAGGGGTGCTGAGGAGTGTTTCTGAATCAGGTAGGGCCTGCTGCTGGAGTATGTGAATTCCAATGCCCTAAACATGTGCTTATGTGCTAATTTTTGAATAGCTGTGGTGAGCAAACGCTACAAAATCCAAAAGTAGAAAGGGGTATGGAATGAAAGGCAAGTCCTCACTCTCCCCTTCCCCCAGCCTCTGACTCCCCCTCCTTAGAGGCAGCCACTGTTAACCTGCTATTTTGGCCAGAGTTAATTTATGTACATACACACAAATATCTATGTTGTCCTTGCCTCCCTCCCATCCTGCCGCACAAATGGTAGCCAATATGTTTCTTACAGTGTTCCGCTCCTCATTTTTTTTTTTTAATTACTTGACAACTTATCCTGGAGACTATTCTAGATCAGCACACAGGGCTGCCTCAGTCTTCTTACCTAGCCACATGCTATTCTGCCCCCTTCCCTGTTAAAATCTATGACTCATTTGATTAAAGGAATTTTCAACCCTGAATTCTACATATTGGGATCCGCACTGTCCTTTGCTCTGGTGGTGGCCTGAGAAAATTTTGAAAATTTGGCTGGAGACTATAAGCTCTTTCCACATCTGTGGGGATTTTTGTGTTCTGTTTTTAGTTGAGTAAGGCGAGGGGAGCTTTTCATTCACAGCTCTCCACGCCGGGCAGGCACTGGTAATCTGCTGGTAAGCCCCACGGGCATCAGCTCATCTGCCGACAGTGTGGCCAGGCTGTGGGAGGAGTATGTGGTGGCAGGGAGCCCAGAAGAAAGGGCTTCCTGTATGTGTTTAAGTAAGGAGTTAGTGATGGCTCCTCAGAGGAGGGACTATTTGGGCAGGGCCTTAAGGGATGTATAGGAGTTCCTATGAGGAGAAGTATGGAGATGGGCTTGCCAGACAGAGGAAACTGCATGATGAGTGAAACTACCTGGTAGATGCAGAAACTCCTACCAACATCCACTTACTGAATACCTACTAAGTGCCAGGCGCTGTGCTACATACTTTACAAGTCATTGCTGCATTTCAGCTCTTCACAGTGGTAGGCTATTACTACTCCCATTTTACAGATAGGTTAGTTGAGGTTCAGAAAAGCCCAGTAATTTGCTCACGGCAACACAGCTAAAAATATCGAAGCCGGGGTTTGAACCCAGGCAACTTGGGCTCTTGGCCATTCTACTATCCCACAAGGGTCAAAGGGATAGAGGGTGAGGTCCCAAATGCTAGATCTTGACCTTTCGACCTTCTCAGCTCAGGTCCCGCTCCTGCTCAGAGGCCCTTAGTTGTTCCCCATCGCTCCAGGACTCATCGGCCTGAGCTGCCCTCTCCCTCCAGCCAGGGTGGGCACTGGGGCAGCATCAGTCTTTCTGGGTCTGGCTGGGTGTGCTGGTGCTGCAGGACTCCCTAAGTCGCTGGGAGGAGCTACACGTGGTACGAATGGAGCCAGGGAGCAATTAGGGGGGCATGTACCCTGGCCTGTCCCCACTGACCGGTTTTGGATGTAGTTGGAGATGGAACTGGCCCTCTAGGCTTTGTGCCCTGGAGGCCTAGGGACTCTGTCTTCAGGGCAGTGCTGGCTGTCACTTTGGCCCAGCCCCTCTGGCTTCCTGTGTGAGTAGCCTCTGGACCCAGAGAACTGTTCTCCCATGTACCCTATTGGGCACTGGGCCTGGGGCTTTTTAAACCTCATGGATTCTGCAGTGTGGGAATTCATCACTCCATTTGGCGGATGAAAAAATGGAGGTTCAGAAAGGTGAAACAACTTGTTCAAGGCCACACAGCGAGGAAAGGGCAGAGCCAGGACAGGAATCCAGACCTCGAGTTTGACTCAACCACTGTCCACTCCTGCCTCTGCACAAGAGGATTTTCCAACCTGTCTGTTGCTTGGCAGGGGCTTAACCCACCTCCCTCTCTCTCCCTCTCTCCTGGTCTTCAGGAAAGGGGCAATGAGCCCGTTGCTGCGGGGGACGGTGGCGCTTGGATGCTGCACCCAGGACTGAAAGGGGGACCTGTGGGCGGCCTCCGCCTCTCCCCGCCCTGCGTCAAGACACAGGCCCACATTCCCTCCTGGCTTCTCCCTGAAGGGAGAGAGAATAATAGTCGGTTCAAATGTCAGGCCTGCTCCGTGCTGGTGGGGAGACTGGTTAAGCAGGTCTGCAGGAGGGATGGAGGGAGGAAATTATTAATAATTGCAAAGCAACCAGCCACACTACAGGCCTTGAGTTGTGTCTGCATTTGTCTTTGGAGGTGTGGAGTTGGGGGTGCTGATCCTGGGGACCCAGTCCAGGGGTCGGGGCAGCCTGGGGACCAGCTGCAGCTTCCCAGAAGCCTGTGTGGGTGAGGGAGATGATGGGGGCACAGAGTCAGCCCCCACTCCACAAGGTGGGACACATCCCGGCCTCCCCACCTTCCACTGACTCAGGGAAGGGAGGATCCACCAGCATCCAGGGGAGGGAGGAAAGAGCCTACTATGTACCTTCAGGAAGCTTCTCGTTAGGTGATGGATTTAATCCTCACAGTAACCAGATGAGGTTGGCCTTGCTATTATTTCCAGTTGACAGTTGGGGAAACTGAGGCACAGAGGGCCTAAGTCTAGGATTTGAATCCAGGAGGTCTGAGTGCAGCTAGATAGTCCTTTGCTGGTATCTCCCCTTTGCTGGGATGGGAGGATCCCCATTCCCTGGGAACAGCCACACCCACTCCCAGAACATCACCATGATCCCTGCTGCCATCCCTTGGAGGACAGGAGTTGTGAATCTTCTCTGAGCCTCAATTTCCTCATCTATGGAATAGGAACCAGAATTCCTCCCTCCAGGGTCAGAGGGCAGCTAGCTGACAAGGGGAACAGGTAAGGAGGTGAAGCGTCGGTTTGCTGCCTGCTGCCTCCACCTCCCTTCCAGAACCAGTCCCCAGTGACTGTCCCTTCATCAAGACCCTTTCTTTCCTCCCTTCTCGAGCACCCATGGTGAGGTCTGACCAACAACCGCAACCATAGCGGCGCTTTGCCGAGTCTTCCTTGAGCTCCCTGTGTGCCTAACGCAGAGCTGATCCCTTCCCCCGGGGCTTTGGAAAATCCACCCTGAAATGTCTTGCGAGTGATCAGTTTACACTTCAGCAGGAAAATGAGTAGAATGGTGGAACTTGAGGCAAGGTTTTGGGGAATGGACAGTGGGAGTTCTGGGAGTCTAGAGCCAGCCTCTGGACTTGGGGCTAGTATGGCGAAGGCATGCCCGGATTGCGTGCCATCAAGCCCTAGGACCTGCCGCATCTGTGGGGTACCTCCAGGGCGTCCCCCTCCTTGGCCTGCCCTGATGGGCTGATAAGACCTAGCCTCGGAGGAGGAGGCAGCTGTAATTACAGGCCTTACTGGTGGCGGGCAGGCGAGTCATGAGGTGGGGGTGACTCAGACGATTGCTCCATGGGCAGGGTGGAGGCGGGGGCCACCCATCTGCCCCTCAGCCGGCTGGCCTGAGATGGATCTGGGCACCCAAGGAGCAGCCCGGCCAGGGTCCCATCCTTGGGCCTGTGACCCAGGTCTCTGTGCCACTTGGCATCCGTGAGGCTGGCATTGCACTGGACTTGGGACTGGCTGGGTTTTCCCCTTTCTTAGTCCCGGGCATTGGCTTCTGGGAAGTGGGAGTCAGTGCTCAGAGGCACCCACGGGAGGGTCATCAGGACTGGACCGAGAGAGCCGCAGACTCTGGGGAGAGTCCTGGGAGTGCCAGACCACGGGAAGATAGAGCCTCAGCCATGTGCAGACTCTGAGAACCAGCACATGACGGTTTCTAGAACCAAATATTTTCAGGTTCAAGGATTCAGGGACTAGTAGATCTGTAGAATTATCGATTTATAAGATCAAGGAACTGGTTGCAATTGGTTCCAGAGAATTCATATATCCATTGAGTTAGAGATTTAAAAAAAAATCACAGCAGCTGATGAGTTCAGGAGTAAATTACCTTGGTGTCTTCAACTTGCTCCCACATGGATCAGAAAAGAAAAGCCCCACAAAAGCAGAAATATGCATCTTTCTCATTTTATCTAGCTAGCGGGAAAGCCCGCAGACTGAAGAATTAACAACTGGTAAATTGAGGCAATCATTGTACTAATCGTTTGGCTGTCTAAGGGCTTAAAAATTGTCAAAATAAAAAGCCAGGAAATAATAATAAAGAAAATGAGGTCAGGCATGGTGGCTCACGCCTGTAATTCCAGCACTTTAGGAGGCTGAGGCGGTAGGATCACTTGAGCCCAGGAGTTTGAAACCAGCCCGAGCAATATAATGAGACCTCGTTTCTATGGGAAGAAAAAAAAAAAAAAAGAAAAAAGAAAAAGAAAATGAGATGTGAATATCAACCAGGACATTACAAATTATGCAACTTGGTAATCTATAATATTATGACTTTCCAAATCTATGCATCTGTTATTCTCTTCATTCACTCATTATATATTTTATTTACACACTTTTGCAGAGTACCTGCATGGTCACAAGGAGAAACTGTTCCAAGGCTTTACAAATATTAACTCGTTTAATTCTTACGACATTTCTAAGGGCATTATGAATAGTAACTCATTGAATTCTTACAACTCGATGAGGTAGGTGCTGTTACAATGCACATTTTACAGATAAGGAAACTGAGGCACTGAGAGGTGGAGTAACTTGCTCAAATGGTGCTCACTGTGTTATTAAGCCTCTACTGTGTACCAGGTGCTGTGCTAGACAGAGCAGTGAACAGGACAGACTTTGTCCACACCCTGGGGGAACTTGGCAGAGGAGACAGATAATAAACAAGCATGATTGTTTATAAGCTCAAAGTGGAAAATAAGCCTGCTGCTTTGAGGGACAGTCGGGGCACGGGGTCCCCGAGACTGAGTGAACAGGTGGGGCTCTTCTGAGAAGGTGGCCTTTTGCTGAAGGACGAGGAGAACCCTGGACTTGAGAGACATGACTGTCATTTGCCTGGGCTGTGCCCTCTGCCTGGACTGCCCTCCTGCTTCCGGCTTCTCTATGCCAACCTTGCCCTCACTGGTCCAGATCTGGCTGGGCGGCACCTCCTCTGGAGGTGGGAGGTGAACTGGGGGTTTCCCCAGCCCCAGAGGGAATCTGTCCTCCCCGCATTCTTTTCTGTCCTCCTGGTTCCCAGAGCAGACCTTAAATAAGGGAAGCCTCCATGTGACTCAGCAGCACCACCTGTGCCAGGCACTGTGCTGGGATCTCACCCAACCCTGAGTAGGGAGCACAGTTTTCTCCTGGGGAGGAAATGGAGGCTCGGAGAGGTTAAGAGACTTGCCCAAGGATGCACAGCTAACAAGTGTTCAAAGGAAAATCCACACTCAGGACTACAGGCTGCCTTTTGGTTACTGGTTTACCTGCTCACCTCCCTGCCTACCCTGGGGACCTCTCGAGGGCAGGGGCTGAGTACTGGAGTCAGCTCTGTGTCCCAGCATCACTCAGCCCTGGGCCTGGCTTACATGGAATGATTTTCCCTTCACCAGGCTGAGAGCACGAGACATGAAGGACTAGGCCAGGGCCCTGGGGGCTAGCTCTGCCCCAAGGGGAAGGTTGGCATGGGCCTGGGCCCCTGGGCTCCCAGACAGACCCTGTGCTGGCTCCCGCCCTCTGTCCCCCTTCTTCCCTGGCCCAGGCTGGCATGGTGCCTTCCCTGGCTCTCTTAGGCTGCTCTGCCCAGGGCTGAGAGGGATGCAGGGCCCCAGACCCCTATCCACAGTAGACGACAACCTCTGGGGCCACTGAACAGATGGGGAAACTGAGTCTCAGCTGAGTCAAGCCTGACACAGTGAGGGCGGGGTCAGGGTCTGGGAATCTTACGGGTTCACAAGCATAGGCACAGAGGCGGGAGGCATGTGCACATGGACGTGCTTGCTGTGTACACGAGGCTGATGTGAGCCAATAAGGACACACCACTGGTGCAGATGGCACTGGGAACACAGCCACCCACACATGCCCATGTGCACACATGTGGATAAACAACAATGAGTGCCTTCCTGGTTTAAATCCCACTCTACTTCTTAGTCTTGCTGAGATATCGCACTTCCCTGGGCCTCAGTGTTCAGATCTAGGAAATGGGGGCATAGATTGAAGCCTGGGTAGGCTTGAGCCTGGTTTAGCCGTCCTGGCCCCTCTTCTGCATGGGGCCCAGGGACCTGCCATGGAGGTTTGAGGAGAGGGTTCAGTGCGCTGTTCTTCCCCATGCCGCAGTGGACATCGGGAGCTCCCTTGGGGCAAGTGGCCTGTGTCGCTCACCACTGGGCTGGCCCAGACTCTGTTCCCCAAGCTGGTTCCTGGCACTGACTGGCATAAAGCCAGATTTCGCAGGTACTCAGCTCCCATGCTGGCCACAGGGGCTCCACCAGGTGGTGGGACAGAGAGGTGTCTAGAAAGTTCTGCCTTAGACAAGCGGTGCCTGTGTGTATGAGGGGCAGGCTCCGCTCAGGTCCCCTCCCTGTGACTCTCTTACTGGACGACTTAGTAGGGTGGAAAGAGCCCAACACCAGTGTCCCCAGGCTGGATTCAAGGCCAACTCCACGCTCTGGGGCACTGAGGCCTGGGAGCCTTGGTCTTCTCATGTGCAAAATGAAGAGCATCAACCCACCTGCCGCATGGACGAAACAACAGCGTAGTGGCAGGCAAACAGTAGGTGCTCAACAAATGCCAGCTGTTCAGCTGCAGACTGCGATCACAGTTTCATTCAATTCATCCACTCATTTTATTTATTTATTTATTTATTTATTTATTTATATTTGAGACAGGGTCTTGCTCTGTCATCCAGGCTGGAGTGTAGTGGCATGATCACGGCTCATTGCAACCTCGACCTCCCAGGCTCAAGCAATCCTCCCACCCTTAGCCTCCCAAGTAGCTAGAACTACAGGCGTGTGCCACCACACCTGGCTAATTTTTCGCATATGAAATCCTGTCTCAACAAAAAATACTCCTGGGCTCAAGCTATCCACCCTCCTTGGCCTCCCAACGTGCTGGGATTACAGGCATGAGCCACTGTGCTTGGCCCCATCATTGATTTAACCTGTATTTACTGAGACCCTCCTATGTGTCAGGCCCTGGGGGGAGTGTTGGGATCACATCACAGAACAAAGCGGACAGAATCCCTGCCTTCCTAGAACTGACAGTCTAGTGGGAGAGATGGGCATTGAATGAGTAAACAGCATCATTTGAGACTGCGGTAAAGGAAATGAAGCAGAGAGCTGGGATGCGGGGTGACCAGCAGGACAGCCAGGGAGGGCCTCCAAGAAGCAGGCATGACCTAAGGGAAGGGTGCTGGGGGTGGATGAGTGGTAAAGGTAAGGGCCCTGAGGTGGGAACAAGCTAGCTGGGTCAAAGAACAGTAGGGAGGCCACTGTGGCTGGAACAGGGAGAGTGAAAGGGAGAGGGTTGGAGAGAAGGGGAGGGAGTGGACCCTGCGGGGCTTCGAAGGCAGGAGTGAGGAATTTGAATTTCATTCCAAGGGTAATTACTATGAACAAAGACCAAAGTTATGAATGACTACAAGACACAAAATGCAAACTCACTGTGATTCACTTCCAGCCCAGAATTTGGGGACTTTGGATCAGGAAACTTACAGAAAAGCACCTGCAAACACAACTTCTCTGTGGCTAGTTTTGTTTATTTTTTGTAGAGATGGGATCTCGCTAGGTTGCCCAGGCTGGTCTCGAACTCCTGGGCGCAAGCAATCCTCACACTTTAGCCTGAAGTGCTGGGATGACAGATGTGAACCACTGTGCCAGGCTATGACTTTCATTTTAGAAAGAAACACAAAGGTAACAGGCCTTTGCCATTTGTTGAATGTAAATTCAGAGCGTTACACACAAATGCAAGTTTGTTAGTTGCAAAGGCAGTCTCTGACTTCAGTGCTGGTTGTGAGAGCGAGGTGAGCTGGGGAGGGGGCATGGTATCACCAGCCGTGATTGCAACAGTGCAATGCCAACTAGGGAAGGCTTGGGAGATCAGCTGGTTCACCCCACTGACTCCCAGATGAGGAAACTGAGGTCCAGACGAGGGGAAGTGAGTGGCCAAAGGTGACACTGTGAGTCAGAGGCAGATGCAGGACTTGAACCCAGGTCCCCTGACTCCTAACCCAGACTTTCTGAGAAATGAGTGTCTTGCCATGTGCTTCCCCTTTGCCCTTTCCTCCCGGACAGTGTCAGCTGTCCTTGGGGCCAGGAAGGAGACATGGGGGCCCAGGGGTTTCGGGTGGACCCTACCACAGGGCTTCTCATCTGAGGCACCGCTGGGATGTTAAACCGGATGGTGCTTTGAGGTAGAGGCCGCCCTATGCGAGGCTTTCAGGCCATTTTTCAGATAGGATCAGGAGTTGGAGACCAGGGCCCAGGGATGCTGCTCGAGGTGACAGAACTGGAAAAGATGAAGGAAAGACAGAAATGTAACCCAGATTGCATAATGATGCCTGATGCTTTAACCCGACAATGGCCATTGTCAGATGTTGACGTAAACAATAGGTGTCTACAGGATGAATTAGCCAAACGACAACTGCAGTGTGAGGGGAACAGGTCCATTGGCTCAAGACACAATGCCACCACAGAACAGGTTTCACAAAGGGCCATGTCCCGTCAACTTAGCGATCAAACCACCGTGGCCTGGAAACCTGAGATCAGGACCCACAGAAAGACTGGCGGAGTGACAGACCAAATGCGGAAGACGTTCCAACCAGGTGTGAAAAAATCATTCTGTGAATTATGAGAGTGTAGGAAAAACATACTCACTGGAAAAAAAAATCCAGTTGTTAAGTTGTTAAAAATCCAGTTGTTTATTTATTTATTTACTTATTTTTATTTTTTTGAGACAGAGTCTCGCTCTGTTGCCCAGGCTGGAGTACAGTGGAGTGATCTTAGCTCACTGCAACCTCCGCCTCCTGGGTTCAAGCAATTCTCCTGCCTCAACCTCTCGAGTAGCTGGGACTACAGGTGCAGTGCCACCACGCCCAGCTAATTTTTGTATTTTTAGTAGAGATGGGGTTTTGCCATGTTGGCCAGGCTGGTCTCAAACTCCTGACCTCAGGTGATCTACCTGCCTCAGCCTCCCAAAGTGTTGGGATTACAGGCATGAGCCACTGCCCCCAACCAAGATAGACTTTATTTATTATTTATTTATTTTTTATTTTGAGATGGAGTCTCACTCTGTCGTCCAGGCTGGAGTGCAGTGGTGTGATCTCAATTCACCGCAACCTCTGTCTCCCAGGTTCAAGTGGTTCTCCTGCCTCAGCCTCCCAAGTAGCTGGGATTACAGGCACACGCCACCACGCCTGGCTAATTTTTGTATTTTAGTAGAGATGGGGTTTCACCATGTTGGCCAGACTGGTCTCAAACTTCTGACCTCAAGTGATCCACCCGCCTCAGCCTCCCAAAGTGCTGGGATTACAGGCGTGAGCCACCGTGCTCGGCCAATAGACTTTATTTTTAAAAGAAGTTTTAGATGTACAGAAAAATTAAAAAGATTGTACCTTGTGACCAGTTTCTCCTATTATTCATATCTCACATTAATTTGGTAGGTTTGTTACAATTTTTAAATTTTGAGTTTTTTGAGGCAGGGTCTTCCTCTGTTGCTGAGGTTGGAGTGGCACAATCATAGCTCACTGTAGCCTTGAGCTCCTGAGCTTGAGTAATCCTCCCATCTTAGCCTCCCAAGTAGCTGAAACTACAGGCATGGGCCATCATGCTCAGCTAACTTTTGTATTTTTCTTTGTAAAGACAGGGTCTTGCTATGTTGTCCAGGCTGGTCTCAAACTCCTGGCTTCAAAGGATCCCAAGTGCTGGGATGACAGGTATGAGCCTCTGCGCCCCACCTTTATGTTATAATTAATGCACCAATGTTGACACATTGTCATGAGCTAGAGTCCATATCTTATTCTGACTGCCTTCATTTTTCCCTAACGTCCTTCTTCTGTCCCTGGATTCCATCCAGGGTATCATGTGACATTTAATTGTCATGTCCCTTTAGGCTTCTCTTGTCATAACAATTTCTCAGACTTCCCTTGTTTTTGATGACCTTGACAGTTTTGAGGAGTTCTGGTCAGGTATTTTGTAGGATGCCCCTCTATTGGAATTTGATGTTTTTTTTTCTTTGTATGACCACATTAGGGTTATAGGTTGGGGGGAAGAAGATCTCAGAGGTAAAATGTCATTTCTATCACAGCATATCAAGGGTGCATGCTGTCAATGTGACTTCCGACTGTTGCTGTTGACACTGATCACCTAGCCTGAGTAGTGTTTGTGAAGTTTCTCCACCATCAAGTTGCTCTTTTTTCCTTTTTCCACACTGTACTCTTTGGCAAGAAGCCACTGTGTGCAGCCAATGCCTGAGGTGTGAGGAGTTCTCTCTCCTGCTTTCTGCTGGAGCATCTATGTAAATTATTTGGAATTTTTCTGCCTGAGAGATTTGCCTCTTCATTCCTATCCATTTATTCAATATTTTATTTATATCAGTACAGACTCATGGATTTTTACTTTATTTATACTTTGGGTTATAGTCCAAGGTTGCTTTATTTGTTTTCTTGCTCAAATTGTGCTCACTTTGGCCATTAGGCGCTCTTTCAATTGGCTCCTGCACCCCTTCCGCATACCCCTATCAGTGTAGCCTTCTTGAAGTCCTTTCATATTTTCTGGCACTGCAGATTGTTCCACATTCAACTTATATATTTCCTGCTGCAGTCTTAGAATCAGCGATTTCTCTAAAGAGCCCTGGTTCTTTTTATTAGAGAATGGTATTAGAAACCAAGACCTGGGTGCTGGGTGTGCTCATGGCTGCTGGGGGATCATTTCTTTTAGGCCTTTTCAGCTGATGGAGCAAAGAAATATCTGTGTGTATCCTAACCTGTGTATATACACACAGTTACCAATATTTCCATGTGTAACTAGTTATATTCATGTTTAGCTAAACATGAGTTTATGTTGATGTCTCCAGAATCCATTATATGTGATGAATTTAATTAATTAATTTTTTTTTTTAGATATAGGGTCTTGCTTTCTTACTCAGGCTGGAGTGCAGTGGCATGATCACAGCTCACTGCAGCCTCCAACTCCTAGGCTCACGCAATCCTCCCACCTCAGTCTCCTGAATAGCTAGTGCTACAGGAAAGCACCACCACATCTGGCTAATTTTAAAATATTTTTGTACAGATGGAGTCTCACAATGTCGCCCAGGCTGGTCTCTAACTCCTCACCTCAAGTGATCCTTCTGCCTTGGCCTCCCAAAGTCTTGGGATTACAAGTGTGAGCCAATATGCCTATCCTATAATATGATTCAAAATTGTAGTGTGACACTAAATTCGTAACCTTATTTATTACTACCTGAACACTTATTATCTGACACGTACTTTCTAAGTGCTCACCACACATTATTTCCTTTGGACCACATGACAGCTCTGGACACTGGTTCTCTGTTCATCCCCATTTTAGAGATGAGGAAATGCAGACACAGATAAGCTATATATCTTGTCCAAAGTTTCTCTTCTAATAAGTGGTGAAGTAGAATTCAAACCCAGGCTCAATCATGTCAAACATTAAAATGTATCTACATTTTGCATTAAATAGAATTCATATACAGCTAAGAGAAAAAGGTCACCTTATGGTTGACTGGTTGACGTAGTATTATAATTACAATATTTCACTTTGATGTTCTGATTTCCCTAGGAGCCAATAAATTTGTGTTTTAATTCTCAAAGTTTTCTGCCTGAGGCTGTGTTTTTGTGAATGGCCAGTGGATGAAAGAGCTCTTATGCTGTTCCCAGTCCGTCCAGCTGCCATGTTGACTCACCCTCAGTCCCTCCCTCCAGCTAGCCCCCATGGGAAATTCACAAGGAAGCAGGGTCTTCTGGGGAAAATGTCCCAGGCAGCTCAGATCCCCTGAGGGTCAATGAGGGAGGGACAGGATGTGTAAGGGGAGGAAGTGGTGGGGGGTGGTGGAGGTGTGGTGGTGGCAAGAATGGCCTTGGTGCTCTGCCCCCTAGGTGTTCCCAATGTGAATCTGGTCTGACCTGCTGTGCTTCTTCTGCCCGGGCTTCTTGGACGAAACCTGCCCTGACCCCAAGAGTGGCCTCTGGGTGACCCAACCAAAGGCCCCTCCTGCTTCTCCTCACATAAGGCCCCCTCCTCTCAAACCCAAGGCCCAGCCTCTTCCAACTCCAGGAAGCCTTCTCTGTCTACCCTACTCTCAATAATATCCTTCTCCTAAATAAATCTCAATCCTAGGCCAAAGGTCTCACATTAGCAGCCCTCAGATGTGCTTTTTAGGCTTGTATCATGTTTTCTAAACTTTTGATTTGACTCCCAGCATTGAAAAGCAAGAGATTTCACCTAAAAATGTGAACACACAGCCTCTCTTACAAATGTGGAAAGCCTGGCAGCCCCTGGCGCTCGTTCCTTCTGGTGAGCCCAGCCCTGCGCCTGGCACACAGTCTGGGGGCACCAGCCACAGCCTGCTCGGAGCGCTGGCTTCGGAGGCAGGCAGGCCCAATTCGCCCCTTCCTGGCCATGGGACCTGGCAAAAAATGCCTCTTGTGCAGACTCAATTTCCCCATTTGGAACCAGAGCTTAAAACAAAACCTCCTTCATGGGGCTGTAGGGAAGAAGAAATGCACTGATACACGGAGTGGGCTTAGCACAGGCCAGGCACTCAGATGCCTGGATTAATGATACTTCCTTTTCTTGTTTTCCTTTTTGTTTTCTTGCTTTGGTAGCTCTAATTTCCTCATGGCCCTATCCTTCCCCACCCAGTCTGTCTGTTGGTTCATCCATCCGCTCATTCCACAAATGCCTACTGTGTTCCGGGCACACAGAGGACCCAGTTGCTCCCCTCAGAAAACCCCTCTTCCTGGTCTGCCCAAGCAGAGAGCCATTTCATCCACGCATGCATTCATTCACTCATTCATTCAAATGCTCACTGAATACCGACCGTGTGCCGGGAGTTGTTCAGAACATCAAGGAAACAGCGCTGAACTAAACAGACAAAAATCTCTGCTGTCCTGGGACTGACATTCTACTGGTGGCAGACGGACCATTAACCAATTATAATGTGAAGCAGTGCTAAGTGCCGGGAAGAAAAATCACAGATGTGGCGGGGGCGGCTGCTTGGTCAGGAAGGCCTCTCTGTGAGCAAGGAGGGGGCCTGTGGCTGGCTCCAGGATAAGAACATTCCACGAAGAGGGAACCTGTGCAAAGGCCCTGTGGCAGGTGCAGGCCTGGAGTGTTTGGGGGCAGAGCATGAGTGGAGGGGTGTGAGTTACGCATTTCTGTGATGTTAGATTTCCTCTCCTCCCTGTCATTCTCTTCCCCCTCCTCTATTTTCTCTCTCTCTTTTTTTTTTTTTTTTAAACAATGAGTCTCTTAATTTTGTCATCAGATAGATGCACAAGGACAATACATAAAAATAGAAATAATATCTGGGAAGCAGTGGGCACGTTATTGGCACACAGGAGTGGCGATGACTGTTCTTACCATTTCTTCTCATTTCTGGCAGGAATGAATCACTTACTTCCAACGTTTCCTAAACAGGCAATGGGCTCCTGGGCCCCGTCTCACTCGGGAGGGCCTTTCCTCTGTCCCATCATTCTGAGGGTTTCTGGAAGGTGAGTGCGTGGGATGTGTGTGTGTGTGTCTGTCTGTATGTGTGTGTCTGTGTGTGTCTATGTGTGTCTGTGTCTGTGTGTGTGTGTCTGTGCATGTGTCTGTGTGTGTCTATGCCTGCGTGGGTGTGTGTCTGTGTGTGTGTCTGTGCATGTGTGTGTGTGTCTGTGTCGTGTGTCTGTGTGTGTCTATGTCTGTGTGTGTGTGTGTCTGTGTGTGTGTGTATATGTCTGTGTGTGTGTGTGTGTCTGTGTCTGTGTGCATGTGTGTCTGTGTGTGTCTATGTCTGTGTGTGTGTGTGTCTGTGTGTCTATGTCTGTGTGTGTGTGTGTCTGTGTGTGTGTGTGTCTGTGCATGTGTGTGCCTGTGTGTGTCTATGTCTGTGTGTGTGTGCCTATGTCTGTGTGTGTGTGTGTCTGTGTGTGTCTATGTCTGTGTGTGTGTGTATCTATGTGTGTCTATGTCTGTGTGTGTGTGTGTGTGTCTGTGTGCATGTGTGTGTGTGTCTATGTGTGTCTGTGTGTGTGTCTGTGTCTGTGTGTGTCTGTGTGTGTCTGTGCGTGTGTGTCTGTGTGTGTCTGTGTGTGTGTGTGTCTGTGTCTGTGTGTGTCTGTGTGTGTGTCGTGTCTGTGTGTGTGAGTGTGTGTCTGTGTGTGTGTCTATGCGTGTGTGTGTATCTGTGTGTGTGTGTGTCTGTGTCTGTATGTGTGTGTGTGTCTGTGTGTGTGTGTGTCTGTGTGTGTCTATGTCTGTGTGTGTCTGTGTGTGTGTGTCTGTGTCTGTGTGTGTCTGTGTCTGTGTGTGTGTGTGTTGCCAAAGAAGGGTGCTGTTGCCTCTTCCCTTTCGCTCCCCTCATCTCCTCTTTTCTTTTCTATCTTCTACCCCTTTGGTGGAAAGAAGCACCCAAGCGCGGGGAGCCTTGTTTCGGGGCCACTGAGAACTTGCTGAAGCTTGTGATAGCGTGGCCAGGGTGGGGTGTGGCTCATTGCATTAATGTTCATGGAACTCTTAACCCCATCCGGCTCCTTCCCCCCCACTTATCCACCATTGCAGTCCACTCCCGCCTGGGGCCGCTGCCTCTGCCCTGGGCCACCCTGGCTGTTCCTCACACGTGGCCAGAGGACCCTGCCAGAACCAACTCAGACCCTGTCCCACCCCTGCTCAGAGCCCTCCCAGGGATCCCACCCCACTCAGAGGCTCTGCCGGGTCCTACGAGGCCCTGCGCGTTGGCTCCTATCTCCTCTCTGAGCTCACCTCTCCCACTCATGGCCTTGCCCTCTGCCCCCTCGCCCAGCCACACTGGCCTCCCTGCTCCATGACAAGCTCCTGCTCCAGCTTTTGGACCTACTGGACCCCTCCCACCCCAGTGACCTATGCCCCTCCTCTTGGGGTCAGCTGGGCAGCCTGCCGTGCACCCCCTAGCCACCTCCAACCCCAGGAGTGGGGCTTCCTGATGCCAGCCTCCACACCCTTTATCACATGTGCATTGGCAGTGTTCCGTGGTGTCAGCCCTAGAAGGGTTGGCTGGATCTGGGTGCACTGCGGTGCCCCAGTGCCTGGAACAGTGTTGGCTGCCTGGAACAGTATTGGTGCACAACATGCAGTAGGCATTCAATTTGTGCTTGCTGAATGAGGGAGCCTCAGTATTTAAAAATCAGACCTTGAAAACATTGCAAAATTCTTAGAATCCCAGGCTTGAAGAATTGGAGACTGGGAGGCAGTGAGGCTGGGTGCTGCGGGCCCATCTGCCCCACCCCGGCTGGCTGTGTGTGTCTCTCTTTTTGAATCTGTTTCTTTTTCTCTCTCTGTCACAGTCTCTGTCTTGTTCACCTCCTTCTCATTGTCTCTCTGTGTGTTGTCTGTCTCTGTTTCTCTCTTTTCTCTGCCTCTTCTCTCCTCTCCTCTCCCCACAGCTTCCTTCTCTGCCCCCTCCTCCTTTTTTCCTCTCCTCTCTCCTCCCATCCTCTCCCCTTCTCCTCTCCTCTCTCTCTCTCTCCACTGTTTTGTCTCTTCCTCTCTCCCCACTGTCCATCTCTGTATCTGTCCTTTCTCTGTCTCGGTCATCTGTGTGTCTCTCCTCCTTGCTGTCATCCTCTGTCCCTGCCTCCGTGGGCACCCGGCCAGCTCTGGCTGCGGAGCGTCTTTCTGCCTCTTCGTCCTCCATCTGCCCCACCCAGGGACCCTATCCAGTTGTGACAAAGGTGAGCCCATGGCCGGTCCTGTGAGGGGCCGGTGCTGGGCGTGGAAGCTCTTCTTGACCTTCTCACTTGCGGCATGACTGAAAAAGTTGAGAACCATTCTGCTCTCTGAGCTCTGATTTCCGTGTCTCGCCCAAGAGAATAACAATTTCTGGTACTTCCTTGATTTCTATTCTAAGTACGTTTATTATTTCACTGGCTCGTGGTGAAGCTTGGAGAAGTTTGTGGGTGGGGAACCTCACCAACAAAACCTCCATGGCAGCAGAAGCAGGCCGAGCCAGGAGCTGACCATGTGCTGACCTGGGCTGGGCATGTTCCCTGGCTGGGGCATGGCCGCTGTCTATCCTGGGCTCAGCACACAGTGGTCTCTTTCTGCTCAGCCAGGCCTCCTTTCAGAAACTTGAACTCATTAGGCTGCCTCCAGCCACAGGGCCTTTGCAGGTGCTGTTCCCTTTGTCTGGGATGCTCTTCCTTCTGTCTTTGGCCTGGTTAAACTGGGGCTTTCTTATTCTTCTGATTTGGGCTCAAACATCCCCTCTTCCAGGAAGCCCTCCCTGATGACACCCCCCCCAAGTCAGGTCATCTTATTAACCACTTTCTAGCCCTTAACACAGTTATAATTGTTTATTTGCTCTCAGTCCCCACAGGCCTCCCCACCCCATCTTCTGGGCTTAGGGCTCCCCAGGACGGAAGTTGAGAGGTCCAGGCCCATGAGTCAGCAGAGCTCTGCTTCCCCTCTTAGCACTTTCTTTGGGGCAGTTGGAGCCTGGCCTCCTCCAAGGGGGACTACATTCAGGAGTGCCTAGGTGGTGGGGAGGTGGCCAAGTCCTCTCCCCACCCCCTACTCCAGCTGCCCAGCATCAGACAGCTTCTCTCCGCCTCTATGCCAACACCTGCCTGAGCCACTGTTGACACACTCACCTCCCCCCACCCCCACTCCACTGCCATCTTCTCCTGAAGAAGCCAGAGGGAGCTTTTCATAATCTAAATCTGGCCCCCAACGGCCGTGCTCCACACCCTTCCATGGCTCCCCGTTACTCTCTGAATAAAGCCCAGCCCCTCAGCCGGCCTCCACGCCTTCCGTGGCCTGGCCTGGCCTCTTCCCCTTCATGCCCCAGCAGCCCCCAGCTCCCAGCAGCTCCCTGCCCCCGGGTCTTCATGCTTGCTGTCCCACCAAATGGATGAAAGCCACCCGTTCACTTCCTCACCTCCTTCAAGCCCAGACCTCACCTTCCTAGCAAAGCCTTCCCTGACAGTGTTTCTTAAAATTCCAGCCTCCCCACCACCCTTTCCCCTGCTTCCCTCCTTTATTTCTCCCTATAATCCCAGCCTCTGGGAATAGGCCACAGAGTTTATGGATTCATCTTGTTTCTTGTCCGTCTCCCTGACTAGAATGTCAGTTCCCCACGGGCAGGTACCACTGTTGCTCCTCGTCTTTACTGTGTCCCAAGGAAGGAGTGAGCGAGGCCTGTGTGGCCGTGGGGTCAGACGGGCTTGGGCTCGAGTTCTGGCTCATTCACTGCCTGACTTTCTCCTCTTAGAGCCTCAGTTTTCTCATTAGAAAAATCGGGGGAAACATGGGGTTGGGATAAGACCTGAATAAACTCTTGCGTGTAAAGCATCTAGTGCCTACACATGTCTAGAGGAAAAAAAAGAGCCGAAATGAAAACTCATCACTCACGATTTCGGGGAGATGGGTGACTGTGCTCAGGCCTGGCCACACCTTCGCGTTGTTACCTGGCCATTGAAAAGTGTGACCCGCAGCCCTCCCAGGACCCTTCTGTTTTGTTTGTTTGCTTTTAAGTATTATTTGTTACATAAGCATTTTTTTCCCTCTAGATTTTATTTTTAATTTAAAAATTCAAGCGAAATTAGTGCACGTAATATTCCAACTTTTTTTAAAAAAGGAGGTGGAAGATACATGTGTATGTTGTTAAACTGAGGAAAAATTCACATAGTCAAATAACATGAAAGTGACCATTTAAATGAACCATTAATTAGCCATTTTAAAGTGAACAATTTAGTGGCATTTAGTCCATTCATAATGTGGTACAACCATCACCTCTATCTAGTTTCAAAACATTTTGTCCTCTCCTCTCCCCTCCCCTCCCCTCCCCCTCCCCTCCCCTCCCCTCCTCTCCCTTCCCCTTCCCTCCACTCCTCTCCCTTTTTTTTTTTTTTTGGTCTCATTCTGTTGCCCAGGCTGGAGTACAGTGGTGTGATCTCAGCTTAGGGCAGCCTCAACCTCCCCAGGCTCACGTGATCCTCCCACCTCAGCCTCCTAGATAGCTGGGACTAAAGGTACATGCCGCCACACCCAGCTAATTTTTTGTATTTTTTTAGAGATGGGGTTTTGTCATGTTGCCCAGGCTGGTCTCAAACTCCTGAGCCCAAGTGATCTGCCTGCCTCAGCCTCCTCAAGTGCTGGGATTACAGGCATGAGCCACCGTGCTAGGACCCAAAAACATTTTCAGTCACCCAAAGGAGACCATGTACCTATTAAACAGTCACTCCTCATTCCTGCCTCTCCCCAGTTCCTGGCAACCATCAGTCTTCTTTCTGTCTCTATGGGTTTATTTATACTGGAGGTTTCATATAAACAGTATCATACAATATATGACCTTTTGTGTCTAACTTCTTTCAATTAGCCTAATGTTTTTGAGGTTCTCCACGTTGTAGCGTGCATCAGTTCATTTTAAAAAATTTTTTTAATTTTAATTTTTTTGAGATGGAGTCTCACTCTGTCACCCAGGCTGGAGTGCAGTGGCATGATTTCGGCTCACTGCAACCTCCATCTCCTGGGATCAAGTGATTCTCCTGCCTCAGCCTCCTGAGTAGCTGGAATTACAGGCGTGTGCGACCACGTCCAGCTGTTTTATACTTTTAGTAGAGACGGGGTTTCTCCATGTTGGCCAGGCTGGTCTCAAACTCCTGACCTCAGGTGATCACCCGCCCTGACCTCCCAGATTGCTGGGATTTCAGGTGTGAGCCACTGCGCCCCACCAGTACTTCATTTTTAAAAAAATAATCAAATACTGTTGTATGGATAGATCACATTTTGCATACCCATTCATCGACTGATGGACAGCTGGGCTGTTTCCACCTTTTGGCTACTGCGACTAGTGCTGCTATGGTAATTGGTATGCAAGGACTTGTTTTGTGTGTGTGTGTGTGTGTGTGTGTATATATATATATATTTTTTTTTTTTGGAGAGAAAGTCTCGCTCTGTCACCCACACTGGAGTGCAGTGGCATGATCTCGGCTCCCTGCAACCTCCACCTCCCGGGTTCAGGCGATTCTTGTGCCTCAGCTGTATGAATAGCTGGGATTACAGACACGCACCACCATGCCCAGCTCATTTTTGTATTTTTGGTAGAGGACTGGGTTTCACCATGTTGGCCAGGCTGGTCTCAAGCTTCTGGCCACAAGTGATCAACCTGCCTCAGTCTCCCAAAGTGCTGGGATTACAGGTGTGAGCCACAGTGCCTGGCCTCACGTGGTTATTCTTGAATAAAAAATACAAGATGCAGAAAAGGATGCCCAGTGTGATTCTGATTTGTAAAAGGAATGACAGATAAAGAAATCCTCTGTCCAGGCAGACATGGTCTGTATGGGATTTTCATTCTTGTAGAAAAATATGTAAGAATCTGTTCTCAACGGTCAACAAGGGAGAAAAAGAAGGCTTATGCAGAAAAGTAAAAATGAAAAAAGAAGGCCGTACACCAAACCACAACAGCGCACACACAGTGGCTCCATGCAGGCACGTGAGACACACTAGACTGAGTGATTGTATGTGAAGATGTGAAAAAAACAGCAAGCAACAAAATCAACCCCAAAACTAGTCTCTCTAGGAAGGGCTGGGCAGGAGCCTGGCCAGATGGAGAAACTGAAGTTGGGAACAGGGGAGGGAACTCCTAGAGAGAGTGATCTCCAAAAACTGCTCCTCCACCCCTCCTTTTTAACTCCCTCCCCAAATACCAGGTCCCATTGGAGCCAAATTTCCTCAGTGTTTTGAAATCTCAGACCTGCAGGCAGGAGATAGACTCTTCCTCATGGAGGGTGCGATTGGATTTTTAAGCTCCTATAGATTGAGCGCTTACTACCTACTAAGTGTTTCGCCTGCCTTGTGACCTGAGTCCTCTCCCAGTGCCTGAGGAAGAAGCTATTGTTCCCTCATTTGTTTATTTTCATTGTTACTTTTTTTTTTTTTCTTTTTTTTTTGAGATGGAGTACTGCTCTGTTGCCCAGGCCGGAGTGCAGTGGCACGATCTCAGCTCACTGCAACCTCTGCCTCCCAGGTTCAAGCGATTCTCCCGCCTCAGCCTCCTGAACAGCTACAATTACAGGTGCTCACCACCACGCCTGGCTAATTTTGGCTTTTTAGCAGAGACAAGGTTTCACTATGTTGGTTAGGCTGGTCTCAAACTCCTGACCTCAAGTGATCTGCTCACCTCGGCCTCCTAAAATGCTGGGATTACAGGTGTGAGCCCCGCACTCAGCTGCTCCCTCATTTTTTTGGTTCAGGAAAGCAAAGTTCAAAGAGGAGTAGGTCTCTCTGCAGGGCGTGTGGCAGAGCTGGACTTGAACTCAGGGCGGAATCCTTAGCCATGGTACCCTCTGCCACACGGTTCATCTTTCCTTCATCTCTACTCCCCAAGATGCCTGGCTCCAGCTGAAGATCCAGGGTTCCCAGGCCCCCCTCCTGGGGACAGGTCCTCCTTCAGCCTGACCTGAGCTCTGCCACTTCCACCGGCATGAACTGTAGCAACAGTTTGGGTCCCCGGGCCTCATTCTCTCCATCTGGAAAATGGGCACAGCATGTGCCTTTCTGCACAGTGAGGACGTGAAGGATTGATGAGGCAACATGCAAGGAGCATGAGCTTAGGGCCTGGCACCCAGGAGGCCACCCCAGTGGACCCTGCTGGGTTTCCGATTTCCCCTGTGACACCTCCTGGGGGCCGGATCCCCAGTGGGAGGAAGGATGAGGCCTGCGGTGCCTGGGTCTGGCACAATGCAGAGCATTGAGCTCATGCCAGCCTTGGCTTGGGTTTGGACAAATACAGTCATCTGGGCAGGACTCACACAAAGACCCGGGGGCCGGGGCAGGCGAGGGGCGTCAGGTTACCCCCGTGGGCTGCAGCCACACAGGTGGCTTGGCGGGTGTATTTTCTTTTCCCTAAAGATTATCATTAACCCTCACCGAGGCCTTGGCAGGCAGGTTTCATTACAGGAAAAACTGAGGTATAGGGGTGTGCAGGCCTGACGGGACGCGCTGTCACTGTGATAGGAACAACATTAGCAATAATAACAGCTGTCCTTCGGGACTGGTTCCCACGGTCTAGGCCCTAGGTGAATAATAAGCCTTTTCTCGATCCTTTCTGCAGCCCGAGAGGAAAGCCCCATGTTATCCCAATTTCACAGATGGGCAAACTGAGGCTTGAAGACACTCTGCAGCCTCCAAGGGCTGTTCCCTTCATTCCTCCAACAGAGTGGGAATGAGACGGTGCAGAGTCTGGAATGTCTGGGCAGAAGGAAGAGCCGGAGCAAAGGCCTGGAGCTTGGAGGGCGCTGTCGGGGGTGGCGGGGGGCGGGGGCGGTGTCCCATGGCGGGGTTTCGTCTCAGCTCTGCCATGTCTTGGCTGCGTGACCTCTGGCACCCTACTGGGCCTCTTTGATCCCAGACTACCTGTAGAATGGGTGTGTGAGAAGAAAACCTTCTGGAGCGGGGTGTTGAGGAGAGAACAGTGCCTGGCACATCATCATAATAATGCTGAATAGATGTTATTTTCATTTCTAACCACTTCCTCCAGGAAGCCCATCCTGACCTCCTCTGGCTCCCGAGGTCACCTGGACTTGCCCCATCACAGACCTTGCCACAGTGTGAGAAACGGCCTCATCCACATACCAGCTTCTCACCTCCACCCAGACCCTCTGATTGGGACTCCCTTGAGGGCTGTGTCCCCAGAGCCCAGAAAGAGTCCAGCACAGAGCAGCTGAGGGGGTAGGTGCTGGTGAACAGTGCCACTGAGCCCCTGCTACTCACCAAGCCCTTCACACACGGGTCCTTCCTTTAGTGTCTTTCTTCTCCTAGATAGAACCTTGGCTTTGCCAAGACCAGCATAGTTGCTGCTCAAGAAATATGTGAGGAAATTGTTGAGATGAACCAGCACTCAGGGGAAGGGAGGCTTTCTGAGGACGGGGCCTTAGCAGGTGGAGCTCCTGGGATAATAAGAAAGATGCCCGGATGTGGTGGCTCACACCTGGAATCCCAGCACTTCGGGAGGCCAAGGCAGGCAGATCACTTGAGGCCAGGAGTTCAAGACCAGCCTGGCCAACATGATGAAACCCCGTCTCTACTAAAAATACAAAAAATTAGCTGGGCATGGTGGTGCGAGCCTGTAGTCCCAGCTTCTCGGGAGGCTGAGGCTGGAGGATCAATGATTGAACCCAGGAGGTGGAGGTTGTAGTGAGCTGAGATCACGCCACTGCACTCCAGGCTGGGCAACAGAGTGAGACTCTGTCTCCAGAAAGAAAGACAACAATAATCAGTAGTCTTTACTCTGCTCCAGGCGCCAGGCTGAGTCTTCTCAGTTCCTCTCCGCAGCAGGTTAGTTCTATTATTGTTTCCACTTCACAGATGGGAAAATCAAGGCACAGGGAGGTGAGGTGGGTTACTCCAGGTCACACAGTCAGTGAGAGGAAGAGCCAGGATCAAAGCCAAGCCTGTTTGACTGAGGAGCCTGCCCTGAGACCTTTACCACACACCAAGCCCTCCCTAGAAGGAAGATGCCGCTACTGGACACATTTTGCAGGTGGAAACCAAGGCTCTGAGAGTCAGAACGGCCTGCCCATGTCTGGACACAGAAACTGAGGTTGAGCAGGAGATGCTCGAGGCAGGGTTCCTGTCTCCTAGGCCAGCACCCTGAAGGAGGGGTGGGAGACCGCCCCCCACGCCCCAAGCTGTCCCCTGCTTGTTGGAGTTTCTGGCCAATACCCTGGCCTCTGTTACCCAGCCCAGCACCCAAGACACTGCCTCTTCCGCCTGCCTGGAGTCTCGGGTCTCGGGTGCCTTCACAATCGGATTCTCTGTCTCCGCAGCTGCTTTCCATTTGAGCTCTTTGTGCTGAAAATAAAAAAAAAATGAAAAGAAAACTTGGCACCGCCCCTCTGCTTTGCTTCCTGGGGAGGAAGGAGGATCCCAGCTACTTCTTTCCCTCATTCTGGGGCCCAGAGATACCCACAGCCTGCCCAAGGTCACACAGCAGGGGTCGGAGCCAGGACCCTGGCCTTAGACTCCCCTTCCAGTGCTCTACCCCCTCTGGCCACTGCCTCTGCTATTCCTGGCTCTTCCTCTAGGCCCGTGAGGAGCAGATGAATTAGGATGAATGTTCCCGCACCCTACCACACGCTGGGCACTCTGCCACCTTGAGCTCACAAAACCCTCATGACAGCCCTGTGAGGTCCTGTCACCCCATTTAACCAACGAGGAAGCTGAGACTCAGAGAGGGGAAGCGCCCAAGGTCACACAGCCGGGACGTGGCAGAGCTGGGGTTCCAGCTCCTGTTCCCATTGCTGGACAGCTGCCACATCTGGCACCCAATTTAGGACCCTGTGGGGAGGCCCAAGCCCCGGGGGTGGCGGGGGTTCCTAGAGGGAAGTGGCAAGGCCAGGACCCTGGAGCTGAGCCAGGTAAGAACAATGGGTCCTCAGAGACCGAGGTGGCAGGGCGGGGTGGCTGCTGAGCAGGGGCGGCAGGGCGAGGTGGCGGGCGGGGCCCAGGAGACTTCATGCTCCCGCCTCCGACTCCTGCAACCTGTTCGGGACCTGGGGACACTCCAAGCACTTCAGCTCCTCAACCTGGACAGACCCACGGCTCCAGCAGGAGGCAGGGCCAGCCCTGTGTATAACGATAAATATAGTGGGCAATAATCAGATTTCACGCTTACCGAGTCCTACTACAGGCCAGGCACTGGGCCAAGGGCCCTTCCTGGGTCCTCACAACAAGCCTAGGAGGTGCAACTACAATTAGTGGCTTTTTACAGATGCGGAAATGGAGGTCCAGGGAGGTACTTAGCACCTGCTGTGCCAGGACAAAGAACTTTGGAAAGTGGGGCCCTCAGAGGGTGGGTACCCTGTTCCCAGAGGCAGGAAAGTTAAGGTAGACCGGACTCAGTGGGGCTCAGCGGGACACCGGGGAGAGTCAATGCTCTCCGGGGGCAAGATGAATTAGAGGGAGCCCTTTTGGGTTTTCAGAATCTGAATATGGGGCGAGGGAGGCAGAGATGTGGGGAGCAGATGGAGCCTCCCTGGCACTGTTGGGAGGATTAAAGGACTTGATGGACACCTAGGACTTGGAAATGTGCCTGGTAGAGAGTAGGTGCTCAGGGAACACCTCCTGTTTGCAGAAACAGCAACTCACACTTAGGGAGCCTGCTGTGCATCTGAACCCCGTGCCTGGGTGTTACTGACCCCCTTCCAGCCCTCATTCCTCCTCTCTCTATTTTCTCCCCTGTCTCAGGTTCATTCCTATTTTTCCTCTTGCCCCAATTAGGCCATCTTCTATGACTGCAACAGTAAAAATATTAATTAAATCTTATAACATGGAGTCTTAACGTGGGGCCGTTCCAGCGTTCCAGGGCGGGCTCCCTGGGCTGTAAGCAGGCATCTCTTCACTTCTCTTTCTTCATGGGCCCCAGTGCCTGCTGTGGCTCAAGACATCACGTCCCACATGATCACATCCTAACCAGGAAGGGATGGACAGAAAAAAGGGCTTTCTCCTTCAGGATCTCACTTTTTTTTTTTTTTGAGAGACAGTATTGCTCTGTCACTCAAGCTGTAGTGCAATGGCACGATCTCGGCTCACTGCAACCTCCACCTCCTGGGTTCAAGCGATTCTCCTGCCTCAGCCTCCCATGTAGCTGGGATTACAGGCACACCCCACCACGCCCAGCTACTTTTTTGTATTTTTAGCAGAGATGGGGTTTCACCATGTTGACCAGGCTGGTCTCAAACTCCTAACTTCAGGTGATACGCCCACCTCAGCCTCCCCAAAGTGCTAGGATTACAGGCGTGAGCCACCACACCCGGCCAACAATTTTTCTTAGATGTCCCAGTGGATGTCCCCTGGTATCTCAATGGAATGATGGGCTCACATGTCCACATTTGAACCAGAAAGGAATTCCTGTGGCTGACTCATGCCAATTAGGGTTCAGCCTGTCTGGCTGCTCCAAAGAGATGTGGGCTCCGAAGATGATGGGGGCACGGCTGAGATGGCCACCAGCTGGAGTCTCACTGACAGCCTCCTAAGTGACACAGTGGGCCTGGGTTTGCTCGGCCTTCTCTGGCTGGTCCTCTTGGCAGTGTCTGCCCCCTGGGTAACTGCCCCCTCCTTGAACACGGTCTTCCCCAGCCTCTTGATGACAGCTCGCTGGTCTCGCTGGTTCTCCTCCTACCTCCCCGCCCGTTCCTCCTTGGGCCTCGAAAATGGCCCCTCTTCTGCCTTCATTTGGTCCTCGCTCCATGAGCTCAGGTGTGCGGGGTCCCTCGTGCCTTTACACAGGCTCTGTCAGTCTGTCCATGGGTGTTCCAGTGGCACACCCCGCTGGCAGACATGGGTGTCTTTCCCAGATCAGAAGACAGCACTGCCACCCACCCAGTGGGCCAGACGTCAGACCTTAGGGTTGTTCTTCTCCCCTCTAACCTCCACATTCAATCAGCAAATTCCATTGGCTCTGCCTGTGGACTTAACCAGAACTTGACAAGTCTTCCCTCCTCTGTCTGGTCATTGCTCACCCGCCTGGGCAGAATCTCCGCCCTGGCCTCCCCACCCACCCCACACAGCCCTCCACACTCAGCCAGAGGGCTCCTGTTGGAACCCAAGTCAGGTCACACCATTGCCTCACTCCAAACCCTGCTCCTACCTCCCTCAGAGAGAAAGACAGTCCCTGCTCTGGCCCCAAGGACGGCCCTGAATGGCCTTCCCCCTCCCTACCTCCCCTCCCCACTCCCCTGGCCACAGTGACCTCCCTCCTCCTGCTAGAACACATGGAGCTTTGCCCCACATCTCCTGGGTGTTGTTTTTCTGGATCTTTCCATGATCGGCCCCATCCCCTCACTCGGACCTGTGTGCCTCAGAGAGGCCTCCCAGACCATCCCTGAAAGAAGCCCTGCCCACCCCTACCACACCTGCCGAAGATGAGCTTCGACAAGCGGGACTGTGTCTTATTCAGCACGGGGTCAGCACAGGGCGGTGCCCAGAACGCAGCGGCTGGCGCCGGGCTCCGTGGGTCCTCCCACAGATGCAGTCCGTGGGACGGTGTCTGGGTCCCAAGGTGACCCCCAGGCTGAGGTCACCACCTTTCCCCTTCCAGGATCACTGCCTGGATGATGGTGGGTGTCCCAGTGGTGGGGAGAGCAGCTCTGAGCCTCCACCGTGCCCAGAGCAATGGGCACTGGAGCCTGGAACCTTCATTCCCATATCACAGAACCTCCAGGAGTCTGGAAGGGGACAGTTGAGACGAATGGAATTTAGGAACTTTTGGCCGTGCTCAGTGTTCCCTCTGGGGACATCTTGTCTGATGGTTGTTGTTTTTGTTTTCTCTTTTCCTGAGCTGTGGTACCTATTGTTCAAACAGAGGACCCCGGGCGCTGGCCTGCCTCACTCAGGCACAAGCACCCGAGCTGTCTGGCAAGGTGGAAATCCACCACGGCCAACTTCCCCTTGGGGATTCCACAGGAAGGACGTGGCCCCTCTAACCGAGGCGGATGTATGGTCTCTCCATAGATTCCGCCTGCATAATCTCACGGCCGCTTCAGCTGGGTCTCATGGGGCCACCCTGTGGCCTGCGTTCAGGGACCACATTGTAGCAACAGGGCTGCGTTAAAGCTGGAATCGCACCCAGCAGACTCAGCCTGGGGGGATCCACCAGCCCACATCTCCCCCCACCCGACACAGCCACCTGGCGATTGGCTCTTCTCTCTCCAAAGCCGTATTTGTTCTTTTTGCTGAGTATGTGCAGCTGAATTCTCGTTGGTTAAAGCGCCTGCGCGGTGGCTGCCCTGAATACAAAAAAGATCAAGGGGGTGCTGTCCTGGTAGGTATAAGGAGTGGGGGCCCCCACCTCTACCACTTCTCCAGGTGACCCGAGGGCCAGTCCTTAGAATACCACCAGGCTCAGTGGAACCCAGTTTGAAAGCCCATGATCAAGGTCCATTCCTTTGGTCTCCATCCGGGAAAGTGAGGGAGAGATGAGGGAGGGGGCATTTTGAGGACCAGAAATGGCGTGGCAGAAACAGCCAGCCTGGAGGAGGGGGTCTGGGCAGGGCAGGACCCAAAGGCTGGAGCAGGAGGTGTCTGGCGAGGTTGTCTGGGGGACGTGACTTCCCTCTCCCCTTCGTTCATTCTTCATCATTCATTCATCCATTCTACACATATTATGAAGCACCCACTGAGCTGGGGGTGACAATGATCCCTGCCTACAAGAAGCTCCTAGGCCGGTGGGGGACATGAACACCCTTCAAAATGTCAATTTGTGACTGCGACAAGTACAAGGTGATTTGAGGGTCAGTAAAGGGGGAAGGAGGTTGGTGTGGTTAGGGTGTTCGGGAAAACTTCCTAGAAGCTGAGCTGGGAACTGAAGGGTGAGCAGAGGCCAAGTACATGAGAAAGGGAGGAACGAATATTCCAGCAAGTGGACCTGCTGTGAAATGGAGCAGAGTCAGAGGGGCTAACAGGCTCACAGTTCCACGTGGCGGAAGCTTTGCAGTGAGGGGCAGGTGTGGAGAGGAGGGCGAGGTAGGGGCTGGACAGACTCCCAGTGAGAGCAGCCCAGTCTCTATGCCAAAGGCAGAGGGGTTCTTGGGAGGGTCTGAGTCAGCAGCACCAGCTTCTTCCTGAATGCTCCAGGGCCTGGGGCCAGGGGTGGGCATCTGGATTTGATCGTCAGTGGGATAGGAGACAGGGTCACCTGGCACTTCTGCCCATCTCTGCCTTCCTGGTTTGGGTATAACAATCACTGTCTCTTTGTTTTTCATGATTTATCTCATTGAACCCCCACCCACAGACCAACCCCTGCAGGTGCCAGGGGTTGAACCCACTTGTCAGATGGGGAAACTGAGTCTGTGATATGTTCCCATGGCCCCACCCGCTTCCTTCTGCCCAGAGAAAAGAGGAACAGGGAACTGATGCCCATGGTCAGCTGGGAAGAGTCTGGGCAGGGAATGGGGAGGGTGGGGCCCTCGGGGGCCTGTGTTCGGGATGGGCAGGGGCCCTGCTTCCGTTTAACCACAGCCCTGTGACATGCCCCAAAAGGGAAGCAGCAGCCGCCTGTCCTCACCCCTCTGTGCCCTAGGGAGGGGGCTGGAGATGCCCAGGGGTGGGGAGCAGGAGTCTGGGGAGGCCTCACCCTCCCACCCCAGGCCTCGAGTCTGGGTTCTTAGAGAACTCTGGGGTCAGCTGAACCCAGCTGGTGACCTCCATCAAATCCCATGAAGACCTTGGCTTCCTGTTCTGTAAATGGAGGATCAGTCTCTCTTGCGGAATGTTCTCTGATTAGCACACAGTGGGTCCTCACTGAATGGCTAGCCAGCAGTTGTTGGTTGAATAAGCTAAAGGTGTTTTTCTCCTTGAAAGGAGTAGCCAATTAGATAAGGAACCCGTGTATATGACATTCCACAAATATTTATTGAGCACCTATTATATTTCAGGCATTGTCCTGGTACTATGGAGCAATGAACAAACAAGACAAAAATGCCCCCATCACCTTTGGAGCCCACATCTCTTCGGAGCTGCCCTACATTTCCTGGTTTGTGGCAGACATTACTAATTGATCATCTTTCCTACTGAAACCAGAATTCTCTCCAACCCCGTCGTGCACCACTCAGGGACTGACATATGGTGGGGAGCGGCCTGTCATCCCCAGGGAGGGGTGGCACGTGGGAACTCAGAAGGTCTCCGTGAGAATCTTCTAGCTGATTTAAGCAGCTTCCTCTCAGTCTCTTTCAACAAATATTTACTGAACACCTACTGTGTGTCCAGTACTTTGCCAGGCACTGGGGATACAGCAGTGACCAGGGTGGACATTGTCCTTACCCTTGTGGAGCTGATGTTCTGGTGAGAAAGACAAACAAAGAAGCAGACACTTCCAGACATGGATATGTACTACAAACACATGCCAGAGGCGTGGAGCGGAGGGTGACAGGGGAGGAATCTGGGGTAGCTCGGGGTTGGGGGTTCTGGAGGGAGGGCATTTACTGAGACCTCACTGAGATGCAGCCACCAAAAGAAAATATGGGGGAAGGTGTCACAGGCAACACAGCAAGGGCATAGGCCCAGAGTGGGGAATGAGGTTGATAGATTTAAGGGACAGGAAGGAACTAGTGTTGCTGGCGGGATATGAGTTTTGGGGAGAGAAGCAGGAGAGGGTGGTGGAGACCAGGCTGGGGCCATACATCCAGGGCTCGGGGCCAGGGGTGAGCTCTGGATCACATCTCCAATGGGATGGGCAGTCACTGGAGGGTCAAAGCAGGGGGGAGACTCGGGCAGGATCCCATTTCAGATCCCTCTGGCTGTGTGAAGCAGGGACACCCGGCCGGAGATGGCCGCAGATGTCCAGGCAAGCGAGGATGGCAACTTGGACGGGGGTGATGCCAGCGAATGTGGGGAGAGATGGCCAGGCCTGGCGGGAGGCCCAGGGCTCTGCATTCCGTTTCATTTTTCCTTTTACACAATCCCCACCCCCCCACCCCGGGCACTCTGGGTTACTGGACTTTCCCTGGCACTGCTGGTGGGGCCCACAACCTGCTGGCGATCTGGCCTCTCCGGGTCCCAGCTGGTTCCCTGCCCTGCCCTGGACCCTTCCTCTCCAGGGACAGACCCAGCTCCAGTTCCTCTGTCGCTGTTTCCCAGCACCTCCTGCCCCAGCTCTGCCTGGGCCCTGCTGATCTCCTAACTCTGCCGCTGCTCCAGCACTGCACCCCCCACTGCAGCCCTGCTGGCTGCCTGGGAGCCGGCAGATGCTTCCTCTGAGCTGCTTTTCCCAGATCAAGTTTGCCTCCAAGGAAGTGAGCCTGAGACTCCCAGCCAGTTGGGGGAGACAAGTTTGAGGGAAGTACCCCAAGGTAGCTTGCCAGAGGGCAGCCTCGCTCTTGGGCAGATTTTTCCTCTGGTCCAGTTTGTTGCTGGATGGAGCAGGCAGATCTACCTTCCCCACTGACTCAGGCCTTGGGTGCTCTGATGGAGACTGTGGCTGGAGAGCTGTATTGAGCAGGGCTCTGAGGCTGCATCTACGATACTAGGAAGGAGACTCATCATTGATTAGTAATGCCTGCTGTGGACCCAGGATGGAGGATAGGGGCCACGCTGGCCTCATCTGTGTGTCTGCAGCACCCAGTAGGTCCTCAGGTCTGCGCTCCCCTGTTGTGCCTCTAAATCTTCAAGTATAACAAATGCTGTTTGAAAATATCATATGGTGGTGGGCCGAGTTGGGAGGATCGCTTGAGACCAGGAGTTCCAGACCAGCCTGGGCAACAGAGTGAGAACCCATCTCTAGAAAAAAAAAAAAAAAAATTACCTGAGTGTAGTGGTGCACGCCTCTAGTCCCAGTTACTTGAGAGGCTGAGGTGGGAGAATTGCTTCAGCCCAGGAGATTGAGGCTGAAGTGGGCTATGATTGTGTCACTCCACTCCAACCTGGGCAACAGGGCAAGATCCCCCATCTCTCCTAAAAAAAAAAAAGGAGAAAAAGAGAAAATACCCCATGGCCTTGGTTTCCTTATCTGTGAAATGGGGATGATTATGACAAGCCCCCAAAGGGCTTCCCCACACCCTGGCAGTGACTGACACAGAGGCCTTGAGAGCTGCATGTTCCAGCGTCATGCAGCTGGTACATGGCTGAGCTGGTGGGGTTTGAACCCTGGGCCCCTGAGTCAGGAAGATCAAGCGGAACAGTTGGGCCGGGGAGGGGAAGGTGCTGCCCAGAGCTCCCAGTGACCTTGGACCCCACTTCTCCTTTCTGCCCAGTGTACTCGGCACACAGGAAGCCTGGTGGGGCCTCCCTTGCCCATCCTGTCTGCAGCCGGGTGGACACGGGGTCCCGGCGTCACCCACCGCCACCCAGGCCTCCCCCTTCCTGTGTTGTGCAAGATGAAGTGTCCCCTGTGTGGAATGGGCAGGCGGCTCTGGCAATGGGTGGACGGGTGAATGGGGCCCTCTCAGGCGGGGTCACTGCCCGCGGTTACCGCTAGCAGGCCTGGCCTAGGCCTCCGCCCCTTCCTCCTCCCTCTCCTCCTCCTCTGTTTCCCCAAAGTTCAGGCAGCCTTAAGCAAGAGGCTGTGGGACCCAGGAAACTGGGGAGGCTGTCCAGCCACCATCTTGTCCCCACAAAGCAGGCCTAGGCTTGGGCGGTCATGGAGAGGTCCTAAACAACAACAAAACTATAATAATAATAATGAGAATAATAATGAGAATAGCTATTATAGTGGAGTGGCTTCTACGTGCCAGGCATGCTCTCATTTAACCACAAATACATAAAAAGCACCTCCTATGTGCCACATGTGATTCTCAGACCTTTACCTCATGTCCCATCGAATCCCCACCAACCCTTGTGAAACAGTTTTGTTTTTTTTTAATGACTCCTTTCTTCAGAGTAGGAAACTGAGGCTCTGAGAGATGAAGCTACTTGCCAACGCCACGCAGCTCAGCCACATCCCACTGAACATCATCCTGTTCCCTGGGGTGAGTGCTGTTCTGGAAGTTGGGGGCTCAGAAGCTGTTGGTGCCCACCTGGGAGGTCGCCCTTGCAGCTGCTATTTGGAATCTCTTGCCCAAGGGCTTGGGCAAGAGTGTGGGAAATAAGTGAGAGGCTCTTGCCAGTAGAGGTGGGGTCTGGTTGTGCCCCCACCCAGCTTCCTTGCTTCTGGCTCAGGGGACAGTGGGAAGGTACTTTCTGTGAGTTCTCCCAGAGGTCCCTGGGGGTTGGGCTCCTGTTGCCCAATGAGGAGACCTACTCAGCCACCTTCCTTGTGTCGCTTCCTCACTCCCTCCTAGTATTTCTAGAATCACCTCCCAAATATCCCGCTTGCACCCAAACCCTTGTCTTGGCTTAACTTCTGGGAGCCGACCTCAGCCAGCTGCTATAATGCTCAGGGCTTGAGAGCTTTGGAATCAGGTGGACCTGAGTGTGAATCCCAGCCCTGCCACTTAACCTGAGTGTGAACTTGGGAGCCTGCCCCACCTCTCGGAACCTCAGTTCCTCTGTCTATGAAAAGGGAACTTACGTGCAGAAAACCAAGTGACTATGAGGGGGATGGGGCAGTGTGAGATGACAGGACCAGAGCACGTTCCTGGCTGCAGAGCCCACAAGTCACGCTGTGAGAGCTTTTGGGGTGGTATGGGGACAAGGGCGCAGAGGAAGAACCAGTCGCGAGTCCTCAGCCCTGTTTGACTGACGGGGGACGGGGGTGAGTGGGAAAGAGGTACAGTGTTGTTCCACCTTCCCCACCCATCACCCCTGAGATTCCAAATGCACATTGGGACCAACCCAGGGAGCTCAGCGGATGTTCAGGGTAGGGCAAAGAACAGGTGCCAAGTTTGCTCCCTGGGGGGTGAGACTGGGTGGCCGGAAGAGCTGCATCGCTAGGACTTTCACCAGGTAGACAGCAGGCACCTCGTCCCTGCAGATCACAGCTTCCAGGGCCACCTGTCCACAGAATCCCTTCACTGATCTGTGCTCAAGGCCGGGGTGTGGGGAACTGGGTGTCCTTCTTTTACCCTGGGTGGGGCCTCATGCTCAAAGGGAGCTCTGTCTACCCCCACCACAAACCTGCGGTTTCCCTGCTAGAGCGATGGCAATCCCAGCCACCTGGCTGCCCAGGCCCCCAACCGGGATTCTCTCTCTTGTTCCCATGGGCAGCCCATCAGCAAACTCATCCACATGTCCAAGAGTCCACCTCACTACCCTGCCCTGCCCTGCCCTGGTCCAGCTGGGATGGATGTTTGCAGTGGTCTCCTCATTAGTCTCCCTGCCTCCTCTCTCGACTTCCTAAGCCAGAGGAATTCTGTAAGAGCTCAAGTTAGATCCTATCCCTTTTCTGCTCAGAGCCCTCCACGGCTCCCAACTCACTCAGACCAGAAGCCCACAGGGCCCGCAGGATCTACGCCCCAGCCCCGCCTAACCTCACTGCCTCTCTCTTCGCTGCTCATCCACAGCCACGGTGGCCTCATCTCTGTGCCATAAACTCGCCAATTATCCTGCTGCTGCCTCAGGGACTTTGCACCCACTCTTCCCTCTGGAACAGAGGACATTCTCGCCAACTCTGCCCATGGTGGATCCTTGTGTAGGGTCAGGCCTCTGCTCCAAAGTCACCCCTGGGGACGCTTTCTCTGACCAGCCCCTCATTCCTATGGCCTCATGCTGTTTTTATTTCTTCCTAGGACTTAGCACGTATCCTAGAAATTAACCTGCTGGTTGATCCTGTTTCTTGTCTGTCTCTTTCCAGTGGAATGTCACCATCGCCCAGGTGGGGATTTTTGTGTGTTTTGTTCACTGCTGTACACCCAGCCCCCAGCACAGCGCCTGTCCAGGGCAAGTGCCCAGTGAACACTCGGGAACCAGAGCATGCATGCATGGATAAATATTTCTTTGGCAGATGAAGGGGCTGAGGCTTGGAGGAGGCCCTGGGGGTCTCAGACTCACAGCCCAGTGCTCTTTCTGCTGACACACCCTGGTCTCTGGAGCAGTTTGTTACCTGTTCAACAACAAAGAGGGCGTGCCTGGTTAGGGGTCCTGCGTGCGAATCGCAGTCCCTGCGTGTCTTGGCTGGAGGTCACCACCCTCTCTGCTCCAGGGCCTGTAATTACCACTTACCCTGGTCAGTGGGTCCGAGAGATTCCCCATGTAGTCAGGGCTGTGGCCAGGGTGCTCACCTGGCCCCCGGCAGGTCCCATGGGCACTGTCTGGTCAGGCTTCGTGGCTGACATTCCAGGTACATTTCTAGCCCTGGGCTGCCACGGGCAAAGGGTGGGGAGAGGGTCGCGGGCTTCAGGCTGGACAAACCAGTCAGCCTTCCCAGCTGGGCCACCTCACCACCCACTTCCTGTGGGGCTCCTTGAGGCCTGGAGGGTGGAGGGGGCCTCTGTTCAACCCTCACCCGTGCCCTCTTCCCTTCTCTCCCTCGGCAGGTCCTCACAGCACCTCCTGCAAACAGACCTCCGACCCAAGCCCTTCCTTCTGCCTCCACTGCCACCATTGCTGCTCATCTCTGCTGGCACAGAAGTCTCGTCCCTGGTCCTCCAGAAATCCCCTCTCCATATTCAGCGAAAGGGAGCTGTGAAAACTGCGGGTCAGCCCACATCAGTCCCCGGCAAAGTCCTCTCTAAGGGATCCTGTTGCTTGGAGAATAAACCCTCGGATTCCTTCCTTGGCTCTCGGGGCCTCCTCTCTGACCTCCCTCTGTCTCCTCTCCCAGCCTTCCTCCTCACTTACCCTCCAGCCACGCTGGCTTCCTCTTTGCTCCTGAAACAGCCTGAGGCCCACACTGCCCCGGGCCCTTTGCACTGGCTGTTCCCTCTACCTGGAACACTTCTCCCAGGCTTCCACAGGGCTCCCTCCCGCAATTCCTTCGGGTGCCCACCTGGGAAGCCTTTCCTGACCGCCCCCCACTTCCTTCTGAGCACGGTAGGGTCTTTCTACCTGGTATATGAGGGCAGGGATTTTTGTCTGCTGTGTTCTCTGTGTGCCCCAGTGCCATCACAGTGTCTGGCAGATGGTAAGTGCTCGACACACATCGGCTGACTGCCTGAATGAACAACTCTATGAGCCGATGGCAGATAAGGACACTGAGGTCCTCTGGGGTAGGTGACCAGCCCAAGGCCACACAGCTGGTTTGAGATTAGGCCAGGAGAGGAGCCCGGGTTGGTCACATCCTGGAGCTGGCATCTTGGAAACTGCATCAGGAGAATAACAAAGATGAGATGCAGGCTCTAACAAGCGGATACCAGCGACTCTTGCCCCGCCAGCCTCAGCCCTGCGGCCTTGGGCCCTTCCAGGAGTCATGGTCTGCCTGCCTGGGGCATTCCAGGCTTCAGCCCAGGTCCTGCGCTTTCTATTTTGAGCCTCTTAGTCCTGAGGACTGTGTGTTCCCAGCAGGCGGCACGGGCCAGAGGCTGAGCCTGGGTGTGGCTGTCACCCTATCTGGGGCCAGGGACCCAGATTCCCGGGCCCTTAACCTGTTGGCTGCTGAGGGCTCTGGCATAAGCCCTGTTCCCTGCTTGATTGTCTCCCCTTCAAGCCCCTGCCCTGGTGTCTTCCAGGCATGGTATCAGCCCATCTCACCTTGGATTATATCCCTGTTTGGCCCCATTTGAATCCTGGCTCTGCCCCTTTCCAGCAATGTGACCTTGGGCAAGTCACTTCATCTCTCTGGGTCTCAGTTTCTTCATCTGGGAAATGGGGACAATAAGAGTACCTGTCTCTGGCCATGTGTGGTGACTCACGCCTGTCATCCCAGCGCTTTGGGAAGCCGAGGCGAGAGAATTGCTTGAGACCAAGAGTTTGAGATCAGCCTGGGCAACATAGTGAGACCCCTGTCTCTACAAAATTTTAAAAAGTTAGCTGGGCATGGTGGTGTGCGCCTGTAGTCCCAGCTATTCTGGAGGCTGAGGCGGGAGGATTGCTTGAGCCCAGGAGTTTGAGGCTGCAGTGAGCTATGATTACGCCCCTGCACATTAGCCTGGGTGATAGAATGAGGCCCCATCTCTAAAAATAACAATACTAATAATAAATAAAAATGAAAACAAGTACCTGTCTTCTGGGGTTGCTGAGGAGATTCAATGTGATGAAATTGATGAGAGTGCCCTGCACGGAGCTGGAAACTCAGAAATCCTCAATAATGAGTTCCCCCACCATCAGCAGCTGGTTTAAATATAAAAACTGTCATGGCCTCTGGAGAAACAACAAGAATTTGAAAGAGCTTCCCTGCACTGGCCACCCTACACCCTACACCCTTACTTCCTCCCCTCAACTTGCCTGGATTTATCGACCCCCACTACCTCACTGGTTGCCTTCTCTCCACCTGGCACATTTCGTATGAATTTGCTTGTTGGTTTCTTGCCTATCTCCCCAGCAGAACATTGGCTCCATCAGGACAGGAACTTTTGTCTACCTTATGCACCTAGTGCAATGCCTGGCACACAGTCAGTGCTCAATAAATGTTTGTTAAAAGAACCAATAAATGAATAGTGATCTGTCTGGGGAGAGGAGCCCTGAGCTCACCTCCCTCCCCAAGCCCAGGGCTCTTGGGTGCTTGTTGGTGTCAGGCCCAGGCCTCCTCTCATCAAGCAGCCAGTAAAACTGCCCTGGTTGGCGTTCTCATTTCACAGATGGAGAGACTGAGCCCAGAGAGGGAGAGTCGCCTGTCTGATGTCACACAGAGGTCGGCACCTGGGCTGGAATTCCAGCCCAGGATCATGTGGGGTGGGGGGGGCAGTGGATCAATCTTTTCCTGGAGGGAGTCAATGGTGATGGTGGGAATGGGTCAGGGGTGCTGGCAAGAAGGTTCCAAGGCCCCCAGGAGGGAGGGAGGCGTGGGAGATGAGTTAGTCCCTCTTGAGTTCCGTCTCTTTCTGTGTCTTTCTGTTTCTGCCTCTTTCAGTCTCCTTGTATTTCTCGGTCCCTGTCTTCATCTCTCTTTCTCTCTTCCTTGTGTATCTGACCCACTGCACAGGAGGGGATGCAGGCACAGACCCCTGGCTTGGGGGCTGGAGTTGGGGCCAACGAGGAGATTGACATCTGGGGTTGAGCTGGGACTCTGAAGCCAGACCCTGCAGCCAGGGCAGCATGCCAGTCTTGGCTCCACACTCCAGGGATAGCCTTGGACGGTCAGGCAGTTCAGAGAACCCAAGGCCTGGTCCTGGAGACCTGGGTTCCAATCCCAGCTTTGCCACATTCCAGCCTCGTGGCCTTGGGCCCTTAGCCTTTGTTCCTGTAAAATGGGACCATTGAGAGCCCGATCTTAGCGTTTTATGAGGAGGAACGATGTGAGGGCTGTGCTGGGCTTCCTGAAGCCCTGTGTGGCCTGGAAAACACTCAATAAATAACTCCGTATAATGATTTCTTCTAGCAGATGGAGAAAGCGAGAGTTAAAGAGGCCCAATCATTTCACTCACTCATTCCTCAAACGTTATTAAGCACCTGCTATGCACCAGGTGCTTTGTTTTGTATACATTAACTCAGGGTTCAGCAAACGACAGCCTCCAGGCCAAATCCAGTTCACGGCCTGTTTTTATAAATAAAGTTTTATTGGCACACAGCATGCCCATTCATTTACGTATTGTCCACAGCTGCCTTTACTCGACAACTGCAATGTTGAGTAGTTGTGAGAGAGACCATAACACCCAGAAAGCTGAACATATGAACCCTCTGGACATTTACAGTAAAGTTTGCTAATCCCTGGATTAACCCATTACAACCCTGGAGGAAGGACGTGTCATAAGCTCAATTTTACGGATTAGGAACTGAGGTCCCAGTGCAGCGTCTGTCACAAGGTTGGGTCTCCATACATAATATCTGGGTCTTATTCCTCCTCTTCTGGCCCATGGGAAGCTGCCAACTCCTGTTCCCTTTCCCTATCCTGCATGGATCATAAGTGGATAATTTGAACCCCGCAGAGGAAAGAATGCTGTTTGAAGGTCAGGTCAACGGAAAGAGTCCTATTTTCAGGTCAATTTGGACCTTGCCAAAGCCTCTTCCTTCTGGTGACCTTGGATGAGAGGTCTGCCACTAGTAGGAGCTTCATGAACAGTTGCTGAACAAGTGATGTGCGTCACGCCCTCGCTGTGAGCTTCAGCTTGCTTGAAGGCTTCCTCCAGGTAATTGCAGGAGACCCCACGGCTGGCCGCACACCACCATTGGGGTGAAGGATGGCCTCGAGCCATCGGTGGGAGAACACCCTGGGCATGGAGATGCTTTCTAGAGCTCCACGGAAGTGGGGGAGGGGATCTCACTGCCCCCCAAGCCTGCCCTAGAGTCTTTATCCCTTCCTCCCTCATGCCGGAGGCCTGCAGGTACCTGGCTTGAGATGTTGCCTGGCCCTCAAAACACCCAGGTTCCCCCCAAGCTCCTACCCAGCCTCCCCGCTGCTGGCCTTGGGAAGCTCCCAGTTTGCCCTCAGCACTTTTCTGGAGGCCCCAGAATCACCAAGAGGTAATCCTGCCTGCTGCCTGGAGGAGGTGATGTGGGAGACTTATGAACCTGGGGTGTCCCCCAGCCAGGGGACGGGCGTGGTGATCAGGGGCTGCTGAGCACTGCAGTGCCTTCCCTGATGGCCTTGCGTGCCGCCCCATCCCTCCCTTAGAGCAGCCTTCCCATACTGCTGGGTGACACTTGGGTAAGTCATCTCACCTCTTGGCTCTGTAAAACGGGACTGGGGCGGTCCCCACCCCTTCAGGGTGTCATGAAAATGAAAGGCATCAAGTGGGCAGAGCACTTGGCGTGGCCCTGAACCACGGTGGGCATTTGTCACACACGCTCATGGACTTATTGCTGGGTCCCTAGGACACCCTGGAGCTCCTCCCCAAGTCGGGCCTGCTGCTAGCGTGAGAAGGAAGAAGGGGGACATAGACACCAAAGATACCGTTCTCATCCCCATCTAAACGCTGGTGACTTCCAAGGGCGTCTCCCCAAGGCCTCCCCTGAGCCTAGACTCAGGTCTCCACCCACCTGTCTCTGTCACTGCTGGGATGACCAGGAGGAGCCTCAAACCCGGGTCGGCCAGGACTCCATTCCTGATCTACCCCCTGAAACCAGTCCTGCCTCCGCTGATGGCTCCTCCATCCTACAGGTGGCCCCTCAAACCTGGGAGTCTCCCCTGCCTTCTCCTCACTCGCTCCCACATCTGATTGCTCATCACATCCTGTCGACTCCACCTTCAAGGTGGACCCAGACAGAGTCTGCCCTCGTCTCCCCACCTCCATGGCCCCCGCTTCGGCCACGGCCACCAGCACCACTGCCTGGACTGGTGCAGTCACCTCCTCCTGCCTTCCTTTTCTCCCTCAGCCCCTCACAGTCCGTTCTCCACACATGACCAGAGGGACCTGTCAGATGGGACTCATACCTTCCCGCACAGACCCTCCCAGGGATCCCAGCTCTCTGAGCGAAAGCTCCCTGTGGCCTGTGAGGCCGGGTGTGACCCTGGCCCCCAGCAAACCCTCCACCTGTCTGATGACCTCGCTGCTTCTCTCCCTCGCTTACTCCCTTCCAGCCCTGGCTGGCTTCCTGCTGTTCTTCAAGAAGCCCTGCGTCTTTCCACCTCAAGGTCTTTGCAGGTCCCTGGAGCCCTCATCCACCACGGATGTCCACGACTCCCTCACCTCCTTCAGGTCTGAGCTCAGATGCCACCCTCGACAGCCACCTCCTCTGACCCTTTCCCTGGATTAAGCAGCCTCTGCCTGCTCAACAATCTCTCTCACTAAGCCCCTGACCATCCCGTATTCTTTTTTCATAGAGGGAGGGGAAAGGCACTCCCAGGAGAGTGGACAGTGTGGGCCAGGGCCTGGACGTGTGGGCAGCGAGAGGGTGGGTGAGGGGAGAGTGGTGGAGCCTGGGTGGTTGAGTTTCAGGGCGAGGCATTCCCCAGGAGTGAGCAGGCCAGGGTCACCCTGACTCCATCAGCCACCGGTTGTATGACCTCAGGGAGCTCTCTCTGGACCCAAGAACCTGCAACTGCTGTTGGAGACCCCCTAAGTGGACCCATCATCTGACAGAGGGGGAAACTGAGTCTGCAAAGCTGCTGCTATGACCTGGTGAAAGGGTCAGCCCAGGGATAGGGACAGACCAGAGGCTTCTAGCAGTCACTTGCACCTCAGTGTGAATGAGCTCCCAGATTCTTGGCTGTCTTGTAGTCCCTAGACCCCATGGGACTTGGGAGGCAGAGTGAGGGAAGGGCTGAGCCTGGGGTGGGATGAGGGCTGTGTCAGGTCCTGGCCCAGCCTCTGTCCCGGCCCCTGGCTCCCTGCAGGGCTCTGGATTGCACAATCATACCACCCACGGCTGTGACCAGGGCAGGTGACACATGCTTTCTGGGAGCCACCCTTGGGCCGTGCAGCCTCGTCACACATACAGAGCCACCGTTGGCATGGATGCACCCCGGCACAGCCTGACTGTGTGAGGAGTGACTGCTCCTCACACTGCCACTTCCGGGCTGTGTGACTCTGGGCAAGTCACTTCCCCTCTCTGAGCCTCTTTTCCCTCTTCTGTAAGAGGAGGTAATAACGGTTCCTGCTCCCCTGGCTGTTGGAGGGATTGACTCTGTCCCCGCCATACTGGCCCTCTGGCTGGTCCTCAAATGCACCTGGCCCTCTGGCTGGTCCTCAAATGCACCTGGCATGCCCCACCCAGGGCCTCCGCCTGTGCCCTTCCCTTTGCTTGGGCCAGCCCTTGCACCTCCTTTAGATCTCTGCTCAAACGTCGCAGCTCATGAGGCCCTTCCTGCCCCTGATACTCCCTCCTTACTGAATTCCTCCCCGCATCTCTCAGTGCTACCTGACCCATCGTGGTTCCCACCTGTTCTGTCGACCCGCTCCAGGGTGGCAGCTCCATCTTTGTCTCTCCTGATCATCATTGTGTCCCCAGATCCCAACAAAGCACCTTGTACAAGTGCTCAGTCCACAGTTGCAGAATGAATGAATGAATGAATGAATGAATGAATGAAAAGTGCTTAGCACCATGCCTGGCCCTTAGTAAGCACCTGAAACCCAATGCCGTGTGGTGGTGTTAGCTTTGGCTTCCAATTTCTAGCCCCATCAAATCCCACCCTCATCAGCCCGGCGCCCCTGCTTTCTCTGCCTGGCCAGCTTCCTGCTGCCTGTGCAGTCTCTTCCCTAGGTCAGGACGACCTCTCAGGGAATCGTGGGCCTGCAGGGCTGGCTCCCTCTGGCTCTGCCTCCAGCTCTTCTTACATCTCCCGGGGGCAGAGGCTTCTGGGAAACAGGCTTTGAAGCTCCCCTGGGTCAGACCCGCTGGGGCCTTCCTTAGGCATTGCCTGATGTGACCCCATTAGTGAACAAATGGGGACAGTGAGACCTAGAGAGGGGCAGCCATGTCTGATGTCAGGCTTTGGGGCTCCCAAAACATCCAGGGAAGCTTCCAGGACTCTGACTTCTTTGTTGTTTTTGGAACAGAGCTGAGCTCAGGTGCTGGTTTTCTGGATGACGAAACTGAACCCCATTACAGGCTTTAGAGCCAGGTTTCAATCTCAGTCTTGCCACTTCCTGGCTGTGTGATCGAGGCTTGTCACTCGGTCCCTCTGAGCCTCAGCTTCCTTGTCTGTAAAATGGCACGCTACTGGTACCCAACTCACCGAGGTGTTTGAGGGGACAAGGTCAGCCATCCCGCAGGCATGTGGGGTTTCTGGCCTCTCCCACGGGGTCCCGGGACTCCCGGCTCTGGAACCCCTGAGGCCCAGCCCCTCCAGGGCCGGCATGGTTCCCTCCTTGCTGGATAATTTACAGTCCCGGGGCCATTGCTGCTGTTGCTTTATTTTTTTCCCTTCCCCGACTTCTCCCCTCCTTACCCTGGCCTCACTTCTCCAGAACCAGCTTGTTTTTGTTTTCTGTTTTTACGGCTCCATAAATGAGTCACGGGCCTGATTTGATTTAATTTCGTTGTAATTGTTATCTTTTCAAGCTTGTTTTTTTCCACTTGGTTACTCACGAGACCGCAAAAACCTAAACAGGACGGGGCCTTCCCCAGCCCGGCCTCCTGGTCCCCCGGGGCTCCGGGCCAGGGTCAGCAGCTCCTGGAGACTGAGGTGGGGTCTGTGGAGTTTCTGTGGGGAGGGACCTGGTGTCCCCAGCAGGACTGGGTGTCCCAAGTCCCGGGCTGTAGCTCTGTTGCTGGACAGCCTTGAGAGAGTTGTTTGAGCTTTCTGATTTCCCCAGCATCCTCCTTTGCGGGCTTTAGAACAAGGAACCAAAATCCAGGCACCTCTGGGCCAGAAGGTGACAGGATGAGTAAGGTGGCCTGGTGCTGGCTTTGGTGAACTGGAGAGAGCAGGCTCTTCTCAGGGGACAGCGGCCTCTGAGCCGGCACGCGGCCCAGATCTTCCCATTTAGTAAGAGAAGCCAGAAGTCTGAGATTGTATGTGAAAAGTCCTGATTTTTAAATGTTGGCCAAAGACTCAAACTGAAAACAAATAAACAAAACCCGACTCTGTGGATATCTGTGGCCCCGTGGGCCACCTCTGGTCTAGAAGGTTCCAATTCTAGCTGCAACCGCCGTGTTCTCAGTCCTTCCACCCTTCTGCCTGAGCACTGCCCTCCGCCTGAAACTCTCTCCTTCCTCCTCCTCATCTCAGTCACTCTCATTCTCTGAACCTCGGTGTGTCTCCTGTTCTCAGCTCAGAAGAGATGACGTCTGCTTCGTCCATGTTCGCCTTCCCAAGGCACCTGGTTGCTCCCAATTCACTTTTGTTTTTATGCTTTCTCTTCCATGGAGGGTCTGTCTTGTTTGAGACCGCCTTCGTAGTGGGGGAAATTAGCCCCTTATTTGTTAAAAGTCCTAACACATATCCTGCCTGTCTTATCATTCATTTCTAAAAGGGGGCACGATACTTCTTTGGTCATTTAAAAACCGAAGATGCGAGGCCGACGCCTCCAGGGATGTGCGCTGGGCGGTGGGAGCCAGGTGTGGGGCCAAGGAGTGGGGGCGGAGGAGGAAGCCAGGACCCCAGCCAGGGGACTAAGGGCTGCTCCTCCAAAGCTTGGGTAGGGACATGTGACCAGGGCCCACCAATCAGATGCAGCCATGCCAGATTTATGAATCAGAAGTTGGAAATGTTGGGGGCTGATTGCTTAAGGACTCTGTTCTGGGGTGGGTGGGGCTATTTTTCCAGAAGCTGCAGTGGGCCAGTTCTGGGGGCAGTGACCAGGGCTCAGCGGTGGCCACCGTGCCGACGGAATCATTTTGCAGAAATGACCCTCCCCGTGATTATGTCAGGAATGTCAAGTACAATGAAAAGAACATTGCATTGTGCGGTCATGCAATTTTGTTTAAATATATTTAAATGTATCCACGCTTGCTGTAGTGTGTTCATTCTAAAAATCTGTGTGCACCACAGCAATTATACGATAATTGTGTTAGGTCAAAGAGAAAATCAATTTATTTTCACAATTTTTATCCCATGTGGCAAGACAGTGACCTAGTCAAATCTCTCTAAGGTCATTCTTTATTATGATGTTTTGGCTCTAGTTCTCGGTGAATAACTCACTTTACATGGCTTTTTCCTGAGCCAAATTGTCCACCTTTATTTTCTGAGCTGTGGCCTGAGGGCTCCAGAAGCCCCTCCCAGCGCCTCCCTGGGTGTGTCTCATGCTGCAAAGGGCACAGGGACCTGCAGGCTGGTGCTGCAGTCCTGGAGTCCTGATGGCTGTGAAGTCCTGGGACCCACCCAAGTTGAGCTCTGTCACCCACCACCACCTGTGGCCTCAGCCTTCCCAAACTCCTGGCTCAGCCCCTGCCTCACCTTCTCTTTCATCCTACTTGTCTTTCCTTCCTTAAGCGAGACCTTGGGTGAGACCCTCGGGCAATGCTCTGGGCCTCAAATGGAAGCTTCATGGATGCTTCAGATCATGGAGTCCTAGAACTATAGAATTTTGTCCTCCAGGATGAAGGAATTACCAGCCGTCAGCAGACTAAACCTTTGCAATTCTAAAATTCAAATGCACAGGAGGCCTGGTAGACCAAGTCATGTGATTGTTTGGGAAGCATTTATTGAGCATCTAGTATGTGCTAAAGTACTAGGGAGACAGCAGGAAACACAATGGACTAATCCTTTGATTTCATGGCTGTTAGATTTTGGGAGGGGGAGACAGCGAAGAAATGACAAATAGGTGAAAGACATAGCATGTCCCATAGTGGGACCGATGGGGAAAGGGGCTGAGTCTGCAGGAATTGAAGGGGCTGGCCACACAGATGTCTGGGACAGAGCATTCCAGATAGTAGGAAGAGCAGATGCAAAGGCCCTGAAGTTGGAACAAGCTTGCACTGTGGGGGAAAGTGAAGGAGAGCTAGAGATCATCCAGCCCTGAGGGCCACAGGAGGAGGAGGAGTTCGAATTTCATTGCAAGTAAGGTGGGAGCATTGGAGGGCTCTGGGCACAGGAGGGAGATGGCCTGACTCAGGTTATAACACCAGGTTCCTCAGACTCGGCACCATTAACATTTGGGGCTGGATGATGCTCTGTAGTGGGGCTGTCTTGTGCAGTGTTGGATGTTAAGCAGCGTCCCTGGCCTCTGCCTGCTGCGGGGGCTGCCAGTCGCACCACCTCCCCAAACTCAGTTGTGACAACTAAAATGATTTCCAGACATTGTGGAATGTGTCCTGGGTGCAGGAGCTCTCTGGCTACAAATGGGGCAAGTGGACTGTGTAGGGGCAAGGGTGCTGTGATAAGAGCAGGGAACCCAGCAGAGATGACTCCCCTAGTCCAGGGCAAAAGGAGAGTGGTGGCAGCAGAGGTGGGAGAAGGGGCTGGAGTCTGTTTGGAAGGCAAAGCCAGCAGGATTTGCTGGGTTGGGCGAGGAAGATGTTGGAGTGGATGGGTGGATGCAGGTGCTATCGTCTGCTGAGATGGGGAACTGGTTTGAGGAGCCACATTAGAAAGTTTCTCCTCCAGATGCCAACTTCATAGATCTGGGGCAGGGCCTAGAACCTGGCGTGGTCACAACCTGGCCTCAGGGGATGCTGAGTTTTTCACACTGTGCCTCAAAGAATTTAAGTGTCCAGAGGATGTACACTGGGGAAGGGTCTCTTCTATGGGTGCAGATGGGAACAAGTGGGCAGGAGGCCTTTCCTTGTCAGCAGACCAGGAGATTCTAAGTTGCTGTTTCAAGGGAGTCAGAGGATCAGCCTCGTTGGAGGACTGGTTCCAAAAGGCGGCCTCACGGCCAGGCGCGGTGGCTCATGCCTGTAATCCCAGCACTCTGGGGGCTGAGATGGGAGGATTGTGTGAGCCTGAGAGTTAGAGACTAGCCTGGGCAACGTGGTGAAACCCTGTCTCTAAAAGAAAATAAATAAACAATAATAAAAATTAAAAGAAAAGAAAAGAAGGGATTCTGAAAATGAAAAAAGCCAAACTCAGGTGCTACCAGGGCTGGACAAGCAGCACTCATGGTGAAGTGGTTGGAGAGAGGTGCAGGCCTGTCTAAAGGGATGGACACTGCTCAGCTTCTGCCAGTGTCGCCACATGGGAAGGCCGGGATTAACACTTTTTCATGAGAAACTGTGAATCTAGATCAGGGTGTCCAACCTTTTGGCGTCCCTGGGCCACACATGAAATACGCTAACGATAGCTGATGAGCTAAAAAGAAAAGATCGCAAACAAAATCTCATGTTTTAAGAAACATTATGAATTTGTGTTGGGCCGCGTTCAAAGCCATCCTGGGCCACATGTGGCCTGTGGGTTGCGGGTTGGACAAGCTTGATCTAGATTGTTATATGACACCTGTTGATATTTAAATGTTAGGGCGAATATATGCATATACAGGCCAGTTTTGGCCTGAGGGCCATGAGTTTGAGGCCTCTGTGATACTGCAGCCCTTCCATTTTGCAGATGAGGAGCTGGCTGGGAGTGTTAGCACAGCTGCCTCCAAGCCTGGCAGATGGTTCTGGATGGGGACTCGAAGGGGTGCCTCGGGGAGGCGGTGCTTGGACTCAGCTCTGAAGAAGGGTCAGATTCCCACAAAAAAGGGGAGAGGGCATTCCAGGGGGCGGAGGAGTGTGAGCAAGCATGTGTGGTGGGAATATGGAAGACTGTTTTCCAGGTGGAGGGAAGTAAGAAGACGAGGAACTGGAAAAGGAGTTGAAGGAGACAGGTTGATGAGGATGACGGAATAAAGCGGAGATAGAAGGTCAGATTGGACCCAAAAGAGGGTTGGAAAAATCACCCAAACACTTTAATAATATTAGGAACCTCACTTCTGAAATTGTGTGGCAACAAGCAGCTCGTCTATTTTACCACTTACTTCGGGTTCTTGGCAACCCTGCATACACCAGGGAATGTTTGCCTAACAAGAAACATTCTCACTCACAGATTGTTTACAAATGCCTCGAAAATTTTTGTAATATTTTTATAAATATTAGATTAGAAATTTCATATAGAATTGTAAAGTGTGAGTGGGTTAATTAAAGATTTTAACATTTCAACTTAGCAGGTTTTCCTTTTTCTTTTTTTTTGAGACAGGGTCTCACTCAGTGGCCCAGCAGGCTGGAGTGCAGTGATGCAATCTCAGCTCACTGCAACCTCCACCTCTCGGGTTCAAATGATTCTCCCACGTCAGCCTCCTGAGTAGCCGGGACTACAGGCATGCACCACCACACCTGGCTCATTTTTGTGTTTTTTGATAGAGACAGGGTTTCACCATGTCGGCCAGGCTGGTCTCCAACTCCTGACTTCAAGTGATCCACCTGCCTCGGCCTCCCAAAGTGCTGGGATTATAGTCATGAGCCACCATAGCTCACCAGCAGATTTCTCTAAGTATTTTAGAGGCAGTATTTTTCCCCCAAATCTCTCTTGTGCAAATTTTCTACTTCACAGCTGCCAAAACTTGAGGTGATGGACAAAAATAGTTGATATATAATGCTAGAAAGACTTCAGTGAGGTTTAGAGAGAGAGTCTAGAAAGAGTTCGCTTTCAGAGGGGAGGATCAGGGCAGGCTCCCTGGAGGAGAAGGTTTTGAATATGTGTGTTGAAGGGTGGGTGAAACAGACCAGGCTGATGGACTAGGGAAAGTGAGGGCATGCCGGGTGGAGGGCCCTGTGTGTGCTCAAATGTGAGGTGGGAATGATGGGGGTGAGAGCTTGGACCAAGGGGGCTGGGGCTGGGGCTCGGGTGCCAAGAACCAAAGAGCCACGATAAGGCCTGTCTGGGGCTCAGCCAGACTGGGGAGTAGTGCATGAGAAGAGGAATGGGGAGCCCTAGAGGGTTTTAAGCAGGGGAGGAACATGGAGTCCATAGCAAGGCAGAGTGACTGGTGGGAAGGTGGGGAGGATGCCATGGCAACCATTCACGACAAGCCTCGGCCCCAAGCCTTAAGGAGGCAGGCAAGGCTGAGCTTCTCTTTCCAGATTGTTTGTGGGTGCAAAAGGGCAGCAAAGAATGTGGGTGCCTCGTCCTTCTGCCCACGGTCTAGGGTCCTTCCCCTCACCCCAGTGGAGCCATCATAGGAGAAATATAAGAACAAGTCGCCTGCGTTCAGTGGCTACAGAATACCTGGCCTCGCACAGAAGGCTGCGGGGTTTCTGCTCGTTCATTCTTCCCACATGAGGGAAGCGCTACGTCCATTTTACACAGGACACCGAGTCCCAGAGACGCTAAGCAGCATGCCCGAGGTTACACAGCCAAGAAGGGGCACAGCAGGATTCAACCCAAAAGTCTTCACTCCGGCTACTGCCCTATCATGACACTCACGCACTCCCACCAAATCTGGCTCATGTTTCCAGGACCATAATCATCCCCATTTACCAGATGGGTAAACCAAGGCTCTGAGAGGTAGAGTCACTTGCATGAGGCCATATGGCAGGAAGGGTCAAAGTAAAGATTTGAATCCCTGGGTCCAGTTGACTTTGGAGCCTGCTTTCTTCCCACCAAATGCCAATGCCTCAGCTACTTGCCCTCATGGGCATCTGTTTCCTCATCTGATGAACGGGGGTGACGGTGATGCCCCCCGGCACGGTCTACAGAGGATCCTGGGTGGTGCACGTCAATCACCCAGCTCAGTGCCTGGCACTCAGTGGATGCTTTAAACGTGACGGCTGTGTTTATTTGTATAAAGGTGGCTGAATATTAAATGGGTGGATTTATGGAAGGCGCTTAGGGTAGTGCCCTGCACATAATAGATGCTCAAGAAACACTAGAAGCAGTTATTATTATTATAGGATCTACCACAGGGGACAGCCCAGTGTCCCCTCAAAGCTGCTTCCTTCCCAAGTTGCCTTCCATTTATTTCTCCCTTCATCCAACACACTGGCCTTAGGGTCCAGGTTAGGATTTGGGGCTTAGGTTACAATTTGGGGTGATTTGGCCCCTCCTGCCCATCAGTCAGAGTGATGCTGAGAGCACTGGATGATAAGACCAGACTTCTAGGTCCGCGCCCCGGACCCGCTGTGTGATCTCTGGCAACGGCCTTGCCCTCTCTGGGCCTTGGTTTCTCCTTTCATCTGCAGAGCCTGGGCCAGGCTGCCCTGGGAGGTGCCAGCCCCAAATGGGGCCGGGGGCGGTTCCTGTGTCCCCTTGGCCACCAGCCTCCATCTCCCGCCTCCTGAGCTGCAGGGCCGCCCGACTCAGCTGTGACGATGAACCAGCCAATCTGTTTACTGAACTGGCTGACCCCTTCCGGGAACTCGGCCCAAGCTTCCCAGAACTCGGGTATTAATGACCCGGAGCCACATGACGGAGCATGACACAGCACTTTTGGGCACAAGGCAGGGCCCAGAGGGGTGCGTGGGGGCCGCAGCCCAGCCCCCAAGCCCGTCCAGCGGGTGAGTCACCCGGGCCCCCTGCAGCTTCCTGATCCCAGCCACTCAGCTGTCCTCCCCACCCCCAGGATATCCCCAGTTGTCAGGGCTGCTCTGGGACCCCTTGATCTTTGCACTAAGGACTTAGCATCGGTCTTGGGTGATCAGGGCTGCCTTCTGGGATTACAGATGGGGACAGTGAGGCCCAGAGGACTAGAGTGAATGAACAGTGCGCTCTGAGTAAGCGTCCACTGTGTGGGAGGCACTGGGCAAATACGTCATGTTAGTCTCACAGCAATGCAACACAGTGGCATAGTTTAATCCCCATATGATAGATGGGGAAACTGAGGCTCAGAGCGGGAATGAATTCTCCCAAGGGCATGCAACGAGGGCACTCTCTGTTTGACCAGAGATAATTTCCTCTTGCCTCCTCAGCAGCCGACAAGGGAGGTGCCATGTGGACTGTTTCACAACTGGAGAAACTGAGGCACAGAGGGGTTGAGTCACCTGCCTAAGGCACTAAGCAGGCTGGCTCCAGGACCTGTGCTCAGAACCAGCACCTGGCACATAGCTGGCACTGACATGGTCTCTGTGCACTGCCGTGGATGACAGCAATGCTGGCTGTGGTGTCCGGCGGAGCTGGGTTCCGATGCTGACTTCACCTTTCTCAGGCTGCACAGCCTGGAGCATGTAGCTGCACCTTGCTGTGCCTCAGTTTCCTCACCTGTCAGGGCTGATTGTGGTCATCCTGATCTTGCAGAGCTGCAGTGAGGGCTATGAGTGAGGGGTGTCTAAACTGCACCTGGACACCCAGAAGGCGCTCTGTGAACACTGACTTTCATTGGCCCAGGCCTCTGAATCCACGACAGGTCAGCCTCTGGGCCCCACGTCTTCCTCCTTCACCCTTTGCCGCCCCAGGGCAAAGTGAGGGCGGTGGTTTTTATGGGCCTGGGAACCAGACAGGCTCTGGGGCTTGGAGGGGGCGCCTGCTGCTGGCGAGAGTGGGGCCTCCTGGTTCCCAGTCCGTGATTTTGGGCTGGGGGCCGGGGGGGCGGGCAGGGGTGGGGCAGCACTTTGATGCTCTTCCCTTCATTCCACCACCATTGCTTGAACACCTACTGTATGCCAGACTGCAGGGGACCCAGAAGTGAACAAGGTCTCTGCCCTCACTGTGGTGGAGGAGAGGATGGAGGAGATAAACATCGGTGAGCAAATGCTCGAAGAGACCAGAGGATTTCACCAGGGAGAAGGGCCGTGGTGGGAATCAGCAGGGGTGTTGGGAGCTGGGTGGGTCAGACAGGGCTTTTCTGAGGCGGTGCCGAGGAGCAGACGCCTGAAGGAGAAGAAGGACCAGACCTGGGGAAGAGATTTCCAACAGAGGGAAATTCACCACAGCACATGCAAAGGCCCTGAGGGTGGGAACGGGTTTGGGAGGTTCCAGGAAAGGCGAGGAGGCTGAAGGGGTGTGAGGAGGGGACAGCAGCAGGACATGGTGCTGGAGGGCCAGCAGGGGTCGGACCATACAGGGCTTCGTGGGCTGAGTGGGCAGTGGCGGCTGGGACTTGGGCAGGAGCTGATGTGAGAGACGGCAAAACCGCCTGAGATGGCGTTCAGAGCTTCTACCCATCTCACAGACGAGCTCGCTGAGGCCGGGGCCAGCTTCCCCTAGAAGGTCAGTGGCTGCTGGACAGGCATGAGAATCGAGGGAGTTCCACTCTCCTGGAGAAGACAGAAACCAGAACACGGGTAGAGGAGAGGGTCCCGCATTCACCCCTGCAGCCCCGAGAGCTGTGGGCTGTGGGGCCGCCTGGATGGCTTCCTGGCAGAGGAGGTGCCCTCCAAGCTGTGGCTGGGGCAGAAGGGCTGGGAGAGCTTTCCTAGTGAGGGAAACAGCACACAGAGAGGCCCTGAGGCGGCGGTGAGGTGCAGGCGTGTCTGGGAAATTCATCACTGCTTGGGAGTCAGGAGAGTGACGGGGTGAGGAGGTATTATTGTCAGGGTCTCCCTCTCAGAAGGCCTTGGGGCCAAGGGGAGGAGCTGGAATTGCCTTCCACCACGGGCAGACCCCAGGATGGATCCCAGGACTGCCCAGAGACAGGCACACGTCTGCCCTCATGTGGCCCACAGTCCAGGGGCAGGGACAGTCTAGAGAGGTCAGGGCCAATGCGGGGGCAGGAGGGCAGAGGGGCAGAACTCCCATCCTAGTTCCAGTCTCAGTGCTGTGACACACTCGCTGTGTGACTTGGGGCAAGTCACTTCACCTCTCTGAGCCTCCGTGTCCTCATCCGTAAACACCACCTGGAAAGATATTCTCAGAACACAGTGAGTCATTCACTCATTCGTCCACTCATGTATTCCTTGGATTTTATTTTTTAGCGCTTCTTATATGCCAGGCCCCGGGCTGGGTGCTAGGGACACAGCAGTGACAAAAACCCCTGCCCTTGTAGGGCTGATGGAAGAGGTAGTGTAAAGCAGTGAGTGGTTAAGAACACAGACATTGGAGCCGGGGTTAACTCCTGGCCCACTGCTTATTTGCTGTGTGGCTTTGGGTGAGACACTTTACCTCTTTGAGCCCTACCTATAAAATGCCACGTCATAGGATTGCTGAAAGGACAAATGAGTTAATATATGTAATGTGTTTAGCACACAGCCTGGTACACAGTAGGTGCTCAATTGTGCTTGAATGAGCAGAGATGTGCAATAAGCAATCAGAAGAGGGGTGAATGGATGAGACAGTGTCTGATAGTGGGAAGTACAAGTGGCCAGCTCTTAGCAACAAGTAGGCATTCAGTAGGTGCTCAATAAGTGTTTCTCCTCCTTTGGCTCCTTCCGAGTCCATCTTGGACCTTAGCCCATAGGGGACTTAAGGGCCTGAGGTTTGGAATCTGTGTGGAAGGTGGGAAGTCATCTTTGCTGATTCAGAAACGCAGAGCTGAGCTTTGGGGTTGGGAAGGGCAGAGATGCCCCCAGCATCCCCCGCCCCTCATGCTCCCTGCACCCTGTCCCCAGCATCATGTGCAGCCTGGGTGGCTGCGACGAGCTGGGGCCTGCCCGACGGGTCCCCAGTAATGACACTCATTACACAGGTGTCTGGCAGCGGGGGGAGGAGAAGGCCCCAGGGGCCGCATTCACATGGCGCCCAGCCAGCCCACCCCGGGCCCTTCCTCGTCCTTTATGAGTCTGGTGCCCAGGGCAGGCGGGCAGGCGGGGGAGAGGAGCTGGCGAAGGGCCAGCTGGCGCCCAGTGAAAGGAGGGAAAGTTGAGAGGTCTGGGTGCCAAGCTCTGGAGTGGAGGCCAGGGGAGGTGGGCACGGGGGGCGTGTGTGTGTGTGCACGCATGTGTGTGTCAGTGTGTTTAGGGGGGTGCAGTGAATGTGTCCAGGTCTATGCATCTCCCCTGGCCTGTGTGTGGAGATGAGAGGGTCTGTGTAGATGAAGCACTGATGGTCCCATGCCCGTTTCATTTGTTCTGTAACCTACACTGTGAGGTGGGTACCAGGCTGGGTCCAGCCTGGGCCTGGTGACGTCAGAGCCAGCCCCAGGGCAGCCCTAGACTCTGCCGTCTAAGAGCTCCAAATCCAGGGAGAGACAGACGCCAGGCAGAGGACTAGGACATCCCAGTGAAGACTTTGATGGAGAAAAACAAGGCAGGGAGCTGAGATCAATGGGATGGGGTCAGAGGCTTCACTGGAAGGTGAGCTTGGCCGGAGGCCTGGAGGACGAGCCACCATGGCAAGATTGGCGGGAGGAATGGCAAGCGCAAAAGCCTGGAGTCAGGGCTCAACTTGGCCTGTGCGAAGTGGCGAGTGAGGAGGGAACTGGGGGCCGGGGCAGGTCTAGAGCTCATGGCCAAAGTCAGGAGTGTGCATCTTCTGAGCGCAGTGGGAAGCTTGGCATGCGGTAGGCACACAGATGGGGGCTCCGCTGGGGTGAATGGGTTTGATGAGAGCGGGGACCAGGCCCTCTGGGTGTGGGAACAATTGGCTTTCAGAGCTACAGACAGGAACGTGGGCTGCTCAATTGTGTTTGAACCTTTTCTCCTGGGTTCAAACCCCTCCTGGATCCTGGAACCTGTTATTAAGCTGGCTGCACCCTGGGGCACCGGCCTTTATCCCCAGACAGGGCCCTGGCCCCCAAGACGCAGATGGACAGGAGATACTGGTGAACCCCATGCCTACCCCACCCCTGCCAGGCCCCTCGGCAGGGCCAAGTCTGCTTCTGAGAGCTGGAAGGAGATTGTGGAGCACTGAGTACCTCCGCTTTTACAGATGGGGAAACTGAGGCCCAGAGAAGGAATGGGTGTGTCCTGGGGTCTTGTGGCAGGGCACGGGGGGCAGCACCCAGAAAGCCTCCGTCACAACCTATCTCTTCCTACTTCATCCCCGCCCCCAGCAGGCTCCTCCCACTATGACTCTGGCAGGGTAGCAGCTGGTGTCTGGGCAGAGCTACAGGGAAGAGCCGGGTCTGGTTTGAGAAGCCTCTCTTAATTGGGTCCTGTAGGAAGAACTGTTAACACTGTGAGTTTCCCATCGCCGGAGGTGTGCAAATAGACCCGGATAACAGCCCTTCGTCTGCTTAGAGAATTACAGAGAGGTTCGGGTGGATGGGAGACCACTTCCCTTCTAGCTCTGTGATTCCACAGGAACCTCGGAGCAATCCTCAGCTCAAGCCTCAGTTTTCCTGACTGTAAAATTGTTTTTTGTAATTATCAGAGTGACCTCATTAAAAGGACAGCTTTGTTGATAAAATTCTCCTGCATTTATCCAGTCCACACTTGGCTCCTCAGTGCTAAGAGACAGCTCCAGCCCTCACCATGGCTTGTATATCCTGCAGTCCTGGTCCCCGGGGCCTTCCCTCCCACCCCCTGATTCTCCCCTTCCTCTCTCTGCTGCAACCACAGACTTCCTCTCTGTTGCTCCTCTCCTGCCTCAGGGCGTTTGCAGATGCTGTGAGCACTGGATGCCAGGTGGAGGGCTTTCCATAATTTCAGTTTCCCACCAGTCCTATCAGGTGAATAGGAGACCCATTTTACACATGAGGAAACTGAGTCTCCGAGAGCTAAAGACACACAGCTTTTTGTGAATCCACAGGAGTCAGGATTTGAGCTCAGGCCATCTGGAATCTAACACCACTATCTTTTCTTCATTCCTTATGTGACTTGTCTTCATTTTCAAAACTTTGCTCAACAGTTGCCTTCTCTAGGAAGCCTTCCCTGACTACCCTCTTCATCCACCTCCCGTGACCTTCCTGAGTTTCACCGTTGCTGCACTGCTCACACTGCCTCTCAATTATCTCGCTCTCTCTCTCTTTTTTTTTTTCTCAACAGCTTTACTGGGGTGTAACAAACACATGATAAACCGCACATACTCCAGTGTTCGTGTGGCTGATCTGCTTTCTGTGGCCGTGCATTAGTTTGCGTTCTCTACAATTTTCTGTAAGTGGAATCATGCGGTGTATTCTTTATTGGGCTTCTTTTCCTCAATATCATGATTTTGAGAGTTACCCGCATCCCTGTGACCATTCTGTTTTTTTTTTTTTTTATGTATCTGCCCTGTCCCCCTCAGACTGTGAGTTCCATGGGGCAGAGACTTTGTCATATTTACCTCTACGTCCCCAGCACTCAGCACAGGGCTGGGCACAGAGGAAGCGCCTAATAAGTGTTGACTGACTGGAAGGAGGATGAGGATGTGCCCAAATGGGGGAAGAGCGGGCGCACTGGCATGGCAGTGAGGAGCCCAAAGCCTGATGAAGACAAAACAGCTCCTGGAATCATCTGGAGGCCTCGCGGCCCTATCAGATAAGCATATCCGCTCATCCCCGTGGCTGTCTCTGTGGAGCAAAGATCTGGATTGCACAAGGGCTGGGCCTGGGCTGAGGTGGCGCTAGTGGTCCCTTTATCTTGCGTGGGCATTCGGCTCCGTGTTCTAGAACTGCACAGCCCACGCACCCCGGCAGGCGGAGGCCTGAGCTCCGGCAGCGGGTGGGCAGGTGGGCGGCAGGAAGAAGTGGCCGCTCAGCCCTCCCCAAACCAGTCGGACTCCTTTGCAGAGATTTCTGCAGGCGCTTTGGGAGCTGGGTAAGGGAGAGTGGGAGGCAGGAGGAAAAAGCAGGAGGAGGGGAGGAATCATTTAATGAGCAAATATTATAGGGAATTTCCAGTTCATGCCCCATCAGGCTGGGCAGGAACACAGTGGGATTACTCAGGCAGTTTCCAGGTACCAGCCTCGACCTCGAAGGTTCAGTGTGGCTCAGATGCCTCTAGGTCTTCATCGCTGGCTAGAAACTCAACTAGCCAGGGTGAGAAAGTGGCTGTGAGCTACATCCTGAGACAAAGCCTGCGACCAAAGTCGAGTCTAATCATGTGCTTCCTGCATCAATATTTGCTGAGATGACCTTATTGCCCATTTCCCAGACAGAAAAACTGAGCCTGGGAGTTGTGGCATTGACTGAGGTCACACAGGGGTCAGTGGGGAGTAGGGAGAGCTTAAAAGCCAAGGGCCATTTTGGAGTGACTCCTTCAACAAGAGCCACATTCTTTTGATAAATACTTATTGAGCACCTACTGTGTGCCACACACTGTGCTCAGCTCTGCAGGTGAAAAAAAAATGGAGGCCGGTCGCGGTGGCTGACGCTGGTAATCCTAGCACTTTGGGAGGTCGAGGCGGGCAGATCACAAGGTCAGGAGATCGAGACCATCATGGCCAACATGGTGAAACCCCATCTCTACTAAAATACAAAAAATTAGCCGGGAGTGGTGGCGGGCGCCTGTAGTCCCAGCTACTTGGGAGGCTGAGGCAGGAGAATAGCTTGAACCCGGGAGGCGGAGGTTGCAGTGAGCCGAGATCGCACCACTGCACTCCAGCCTGGTGACAGAGCAAGACTCCTTCTGAAGAAAAAAAAAATGGAGTCTTTGGGCAAAAATTGTGCATTGCATCTTATCTACAGATGAACAAAATTTTTGAGGTCAGAGATGTTCTGTGGAAACAAGAAGTTTGGACCAGACTAGCATTTCCCAAATCTATTTTATCATTTATCCATTCTGAGGACACAGATCTGAGGGACACAGAGTCTCTGGGGTATTAATAGGAGTGACAAGGGGGAAAGTGTTCCATCATCCACTGGGTTTGGGAATTCCTGGGTGAACATTTGCCACAGGTGTTCTCAGTCCTAGATGCTCCAAAGAGCTCAATGAGCATCTAGGTGGTTAGTTCCTGTAAGTTACCCTCTGGGATACCTAAGGGAGTTTGTTCACTGTTTTTCTGACTTCATGAGTCCTTGTTGGATGCTGCTTCCTCCAAGGAGCCTTCTCTGAATCCCCAGAAGGACCTGAGTCTCCTTCTGTGAAGGCACCTGCCTGGAGCTCCCTTTGACCTCCAGGGTTGTAGCTGTCTGTTTCCATCACTTGATTGTGAGCTTCTCAAGGGCAGGGACAGCTGTGATTCCCTTCTTGGTTCTGGTATAGAGAACAGAATGGGTGGAGGGAGCATTTAATGGGTGAAAGGATGATGACTTGATGGATGGTCAAATGGATAATTTAATGGCTGGGTACATATGTGGAGATAAGGGAACTGTTTTTGAATGGATAAAATGGATGAAGAAATAGATCAATGAAAGAATAGATGAATCAATGAATGAGATAGTTAACAATTGAATTAATGGATTAGTGAACGCATGAATGAAGAAATTAGTGGATAAATGGAGAGATGGATGATGGATCGTTGAATAAATAAACGAGTGCTGGATTTTAAATTGTGTGATGGATGGCGTGGGTGATTTCATGGTTGAATACTGTGAATTATTGATGGATGAATGAATAGATAAATATATAATTAAATGAATGAATTAATACATAAAATGATGGATGACTTAATAGATGGCTAGATGAATAAACAGATAAAGGGATAAATGGGTAGATGGATTGGTGATTCCACGAGTGAATGGATGCGTGTATGGATGGGCAAATGGTTGGATGGATAGATGAAAGAGTGGGTGGATGGATGAGTGGGTGGATGGATGAGTGAGTGGACAGATGAATGGGTAAATGGATGGATAAGTGGATGGGTGGGTGGGTGGATAGGAGAATGGATAGGTAGATAAATGAATGGATTGGTGGGTAGGAGGGTGGATAATAGAATAGATGGATGGGTAGGTGGATGGATGGATGGATGGATAGGAGAATGGATAGGTAGAAAAATGAATGGATTGGTGGATGGGAGGGTGGATAATAGAATAGATGGATGAGTAGGTGGATGGATGGATGGATGGATAGATGGATGGATGGATGGATGGATAGATGGATGGATGGTTAGATTGATTGGTGAATGAATAGATGAATGGGTGGATGAGTGGATGGGGAAATAGGATGGAGGAGTACATGGATGGGTGGATGAGAGAATGAATGGATGGATAGGTGAGTTGGATGGATATACAGGTGAATGCATGCTATGTCATAAGATTGGAACTGAGGTCAGAAGGCAGGAAAATTCCTGTCTTCCTCCTTGATGCAGCAGTATCAAGTTTTTGAAGTTTGAAAGCTTAGTGAAAGTTTTGAGTCATATCTCCAGAAAATTGCATATAGACACAAAATGCTAGCAACTTTATGGGAGTGGTGGTCATGGAGCGTAAGAGCCACCTACAGACCCTAGGTGAGGAGTCCCAGTGCAGTGTTATGCATTTCTTTTTACTCTCTGAGCCCTGATTCTGGAGAGGAACCCAGGCCCACTGAAGTGAAGGCAGCTGAGATGGGGACAGTTTCCTAAAGGAGAAGAGACTTGTGTATTCATTCATTCATTGCACAACATTGCTGTGACCCTTCTGGATGCCTGGGAGAAGATACCTGGGAGAAGATAAAGGTGCCTCTCATAAATGGCAAGTGTTTGGAGCTTGAAGTCAGACAGATTGCATTTTTAATCTAATCTCTGATATGTACTAGCTGGGTGACCTTGGGAAACTTACTTCACCTCTGTGGGTCTTCTCTTCTTCATGTATAAAGTAGGGACAGCAATAATCCCTACCCTATTGGGTTGTGAATATGTAAACAGGTATGTAAAACATGTATCCCAGTGCTCAGTGCATAGTAAATGCTCAATAAATATCAGTTCTTCTTTTTCTTCTTATATGACTACTGCTGTCTTGCATTGGGCCTATGCAAGATGCTGCTGAGCCTGAGATATCCAAGGCATCATCCTGGCCTTTTAAAGTGTCCACAGTCCATCAGGGAACACAGACAAGTAAGCAGAGGATTCCATTCACAGAGGGTTTTGGGGCTGAGATAGGGAATCCTAAGACCTCATGTTCAGGGTCATCTGATCCTCAGCATCCATTCCTATTAATATCTCTTTCTAGCAAGTGGCTGCAGAGACTGGAAGGCTACACGCTACATTTCCCAGCCTTCTTTGCAGCAGGGGGTCTGTATGCTCTGCAGGTCCTGCCAGGCAGATGCCTTCCTGTGAGAGTCAGAAAGTGGGGGCGGCCTTGTTTTTGCCTGGGCTCTCTTTCTGTTGGTGAGCATGGACATGGGATGGATTTTCTTGCAGCAAACTTGGCGTCTGGGTACCACTCTTGGGGAGTCTAGAGGTAGCGGTGGCAGTGGTGGCTTCCTTATCTCCAGATCGCTGGATGGTGCTGCAATGTGTTCTCAAAGTCTACAGCTCCTCTGTGGCCTCCTGATTCCCCACCATCCTGAGTGGCTGACAGCTCTCCTGAAGGTCCAGTTCTGCTGTGTGGTGCTGGTGCCTCTCCAGCCCTTCCAGCAATGTTGTGAGTGTTCAATTCCCTGTGTTGAATCCTTTCTGCTTAAAATGCCTGGAAGGAATGCTGTCTCTAAAATCCAAAACAAACACAAAATCTGGAAGGGTTTCTGGTTCCCATAACAGTAGTTTGACTTACACGTGGTGGGAAGCGGGGAACACTGTAGGACCTCAGCAGGTACCTAAACCAGACTTAGGGCGTCAGGGAAGGTTTACGAAGCCTGTGACATGTAAACTGAGTCCTGAAGGGCATATATGGAGTAGTCAGACAAAGAGTTGAGTGGGAAGAACACACCAGGCAGAAGGAACAGCCTGTGCATGGCTAGGCACGGTGGCTCACACCTCTAATCCCAGCACTTTGGGGGGCCAAGGTGGGCAGGTCACCTGAGGTGGCGAGTTTGAGACCAGCCTGGCCAACATGGTGAAACCCCATCTCTACTAAAAATAAAAAAATGAGCTGGGCTGTGGTGGTGCATGTCTGTAATCCCAGCTACTGGAGAGGCTGAGGCAGGAGAATTTCTTGAACCCGGGAGGTGGAGGTGGCAGTTAGCCAAGATTGTGCCATTGCACTCCAGCCTGGGCAACAGAGCGACACCCTATCTCAAAGAAAAAAAAAAAAAAAGGGGCAACCTATGCAAAGACTCAGAGATCAGAAAAGACATCGTGGAGAAGTGGGTAGTTTGGGCTGACTGGAACGTACAAATTGCAAGGGAGAGGTCAGGGGCTTTAAGGCTTGCCAAGGTGCTACACTTCCTTTGCAAGTGATGGGGAGCTTCTGAGAGTAAACAGCAGAAAATAGTAGGTGTCTTTCAGACTCCTGCAGGGGAAGAGGAAGTATCATCGCGGGGAAAGCAGCGAGGCGGCAAGGAACTGCAGCCACCTGGGTGAGAGGGGATGAGACTGACCTGGCATGGCAGCCTCAGGGGAGAGGAGGGTGGATGGATTTGAGGGAGGTTGAGGACGAGACTCCCAGACTTTGGTGATCAATTGGGTTGGAGGCATGGCGGCGGGAGGCATTATGGATGATGCTCGTGTTTCTGGCTTTGGACACTGAAGAGTCGTGCAGCCTTCCAAAACAAGGGAGGCAGGCTGAGGGACAGTTTGGGGGAAGTTGCTGAACTTGCTTTGGGCACACTGATTTGGAGGATGCCTGGGGACCATCCAAGAGGAGGCATCTGGGAAGTGTACAGACATGTGGTCAGAGGCTGAGACAACAGATTGGATGTGGACAAGGGCCCACAACTTTGGAGAAAATAAGTGAAATATTCATTCAACTAACAGCACAGGGGAGCCTGAGACACACTCTATCTGTTCATGTCTGAATACCTGGCAGTGGGCCAAAGGCCTGGTTGCTTGTTCAGTAAGCCAGGAGGAAGCGCTGGAGCAAGCCTTGGAGGGTGGGCTGGGTTCTACCAGAAGAGACGAGATGAGGGCCCAGTGGTCAAGTGCATGAGGCCTGGGTTTAAGTCCAGCCCCTCTGTGTGTTGATTGTAGGGACCTGGGCCAGATGTTTTCCCTACCTGAGCCTGTTTCCTCATCTGAAAATTGGTCATAAGGGACATGGTGAAGCTTCAAAGTTGTGCTTGTGGAAGCAGGTAGCTTGGAGCATGGAGCAGGGCTTTTGGGGGACAGCTTGGGACAGAAAGAGTCACCCACTTCCTAGTGCGGCAGAGCCGTGGGGGATGGGAAGACAGAAATTAGGATCCGCCTGAAAAACACATCCACAGCTGTGTCCCATGTGAGAAAGGAGACCTCGGTCCCCGCCCAGGCTCCCTTTCACCCCTCAGCCTGCTGGAGCTGGCGGGCGGGGGAAGTCATCTCCATGGAGTGGAGGAGGGGACCAGATGACAGAAACCTTCCCCACGTCCCTTGGAGCTGCTGGAGCTGGGTCCTGGCCACCATCCCAACCTGTAGCTCCTGACTCGGGGTCAGGCTGAGATTTGCTCCTTCTCTGCCTGCTCCATTTGGCTACAGAGAACAGAGGCTGCAAACTGGAGGCCTCAGGGGCCCAATCTGGTCCCCAAGCCTGTGGGGCTTTCTTCAGCCCACACAGAGTTTTTAAAAAGAATGAAGCCAATATTTAAGAATCTGTGGATATGACACAAAAAGCTGTGTTTTGACTCCCTCTGGAAAATCAGGGCATGGAGCATCTGACCATATTGGGCCCCGTTCTCTAGGGACTACCATCAGCCAGAGCTGAGAGGTGACTGCCTGTCTTTAAACAAGGCATGTACCCCAGTCCCCACCACTCCCTCTTGTCTCTCTGATGCTCAGGCCAAGGAATAGTAGCTATTTATCATCTTACACCAGCCCACTCTGTTCATTTTAAATTCCTGCCCTGTCCCTGGTGACACTGTTTTCAACCCCAGAACCAGTCTCTTTTTCCTCTAAAACCACGAAGACTTTGGCCCTGGTTCTAGGCCTGAATCGGCTTCCTAAGATCCCCAATCTCTGAGCTCCTCAGGGTCATGGTTTACCTTCCTTTCCCTCTGCCCCACAAGGCCCAGCACACCCCCCCGGGGGACAATGATGAGCTGAGACTTGGCTGGTGTTGGGGGACCGGCTGGGCCTGTGGGAGGCAGACCCACATCTGCTCTGAGATGTGTCAGCTGGGCCTGGTCACACTCTCTGCGGCTCATCCCTGAGGCATGTGGAACCAGGCGCTGTTCTCGTGGCCCAGCCAGGGTGGTGGGCGGGGCCAGGCCCAGGACATGGTGTATGTCAAGGCCACGCAAAACAGGCCTGATGTTCCAGCCGCAAACACGTTGGTTGGAAAGAGGAAAGGAGGAGGGAGAGGCAGAGCTGCTTTAACAGAAAGTACCCAAAATACAGAGGCAGAAAAAGCCGAACTCACACTCTAAGTTGCTGTGTGACCTCGGGCAAATCACCTCACCTCTCTGAGCCTCTAGCTTAAGATGGAACCGAGGACAGACTCCAGCTTGCAGCCTTGTGGGCATATTCAGTGGTATAGTGGCTGATGTGGGGTCTAATGCCTATAGGGGCAGCCTGGAATGGAGACAAAAATCACAGACTTTGGGGTCAGATGAGGTTGCCACTTGTGAGCTGGGTGACCCTGGGCAGGTCACTTCTCCATCTGCATCCCCAGAGAAGGTCCTCACCAAGTTATTCTGCCAAAAAAAAAAAAAAAAAAAAGAATCCATTCACTGAACAAATATTTATTGGGCAATTCCTGTGGGTCAGGCGCTGGGGACATGGCAGGACATAGGACGGTCAAAGGTCTCTGCCCCCATGGAGTTCACACTTGTGGAGAGAGCAGGCAATACACAAGATAAATAAGTTGCATATTGCATTTGAGAAGATCCGTGCTAGGGAGAGAAATGAAGCAGGAAAAGGAGATGGGATTTCAATGGGCGGGGCAGGGACAGCCTGGTGAGCAGGTGACAGCTGACAGTGATCTGTAGGAGATGAGGGAGGGAGCTGCGGGGAGGGGAGAGTGTTCTAGGCAGTGGGAACGATGCACAGGCCCTGAGTGGGGGCTGTGGCTGTTGTGTTTGGGGTGTAGCGAAGAGACCAGTGTGTGGAGCAGAGTGAGTGAGGGAGAGAGACTAGGAGGACGTGAGGGCCAAGAGGCTGTTGGGGGCAGATCCTGCAGGACCACGTGGGCTGTATAAGGACTTTGGCTTTTTCTCTGCAGGAGATGGGAGTCATGGAGTGTTCTGAGCATAGGAGGGACGTGGTCTGACTTCAGTTTTCATGGATCCCTCTGGCTGGGGGTGGAGAATGGGCTGGAGGGGCCAGGACAGAGGCAGGGGGGATAGTGGAGAGGTGATGGCAATAGTCCACCCTCTGTTTAGTGATCCTCGTCCTTCCCTGCTCTAAAGCCTTCCTGACTTCCCATCGCCTCTGGACAAAGCTCAAACTCCTTGGCATGACATTCAAGGCCCCCTTACCTGACTCTACCTGCTCCCCGCCCCGGCTCCTCACTCTCCACCGCATCCCAACCAGATATCCTCCTTCCCTGCTCCACATGCTGTCCACCTTTGCTTGTGCTGTTTCCTCTGCCAGGAATGTCCTTCCTGTCCCCCTTTGTGACCCAGCTCATGTGAGGCTTAGTCCCACCAAGTTAGGAGATAGAAAAGCAAGGAATAGAGGAAAGCCCGTTCCTGGGGAGGGTCAGGGAGGGCCAGGTTTCGGCTCCCCTCTTCTTCCTGGAATTCATCCTCCAGGGCCTCTGCAGCTGAGGGCAGGCTCAGGAGCTGGGAGTGGGACTGTAGCCCACACGACCATGCTGTGTGACCTTGGGCAAGTCACACACCCTCTCTGGGCCTTGGCTTTTCTGCTATGTAAAATGGGGAGGATCCTGGAGCTCCTCATGGTGGTTCTGTGCACTCAAGGGCTGTGGCAACTGTGGAATAACAGCATCCTGGGGAAGACATAACTGCACTTCCTTGCCCAGCCATGCCAGGCCAGCTCAGGGTGGCCCTGAGCTGATGCTAGGGGTAGCTTGGGGGAGGGGTGCCCTCTGAAACCCTGAGCATCTCCAGTTCAGCCACCCCTGAGTGACCTGAGCACCCAGGCAGCCTGGTTTCAAATCCCAGCTCTGCCACTTCGTAGCTGTGTGATCTGGGCAAGTAATGGAACCCAGCTGTGCCTTGGTTTCTCACCTGTGACATGGAAAGAGTAAGAGTGCTCTCCTCCTGGGGAGCTCAGAGAAGCCGGTGTGCTCCTGTAAATACCATGCTCAGTGCGAGGCAGAAGCGGCTTATCAAGACCAGCTAGCATTATTATTATCATCACCACTATCATTTCCTGGCTTTGTGGCCTCAGGCATCACTTGCTTCCCTGTGCCTCAGTTTCCTCCCCTGTGAGATGGGGTAACAGTCCCACCTTCAAAGAGTTGCCATGAGGATTGAGCCTGACGCATGTAGGCACTCTTTGATTTTTGTTTGTTTGTTTTTTTGTTTGTTTGTTTATTTGAGACAGGGTCTCGCTCTGTTGCCCAGGCTGGAGTGTGGTGGCAAGATGGCTCACTGCAACCTCTGCCTCCCAGGTTCAAGCGATTCTCCCACCTCAGCCTTCCAGGTAGCTGGGACTACAGGCGTGCACCACCACACCCAGCTAATTTTTGTATTTTCAGTAGAGACGAAGTTTCACCATGTTGGCCAGGCTGGTCTCAAACTCCTGACCTCAAGTGATCTACCCGCCTCGGCCTCCCAAAGTGCTGGGATTATAGGCGTGAGCCACCGTGCCTGGCCTCACTGTAATTTCTTAAGAAAAACATTTCAAATGCAGAATTTATTTGATTCACTACCATAAGTCATCACTGATGTTTGAACAGTCCCTGTGAAATCCTTTGTTGTTCCTCTAGTCAAACAAATGCTTATTTGGTTTAATCTGACTTAACAAACTAATAAGATGAGGAAGAAAATTCCAGGCCTCGGGGCATTCGCTGCAGCCCAACCGGGTACCAAGAGACACATGTCCTTCTAATGAAGAGTGGAGGAAGATCAACACGATCCTTATTTATACTTCAAGTCATTATGACTGTGCAGCTGGGTGACCTTGGGCAAGTCCCTTCCCTTCTCAGACCCTCAGTCTCTTCTTTCCTGAAATAAGTGTGATAGCTTCCTACCTGCCCTGTCTAGCTCATAGGATTATGGTCTGGCTCCAAGACATCACGGCTATCATTTATGAAGTCCCTCCTGTATGCAAAGTCCCTCTCCTTGACCACCCTGCCTCTTTCCAGGAGGGAACTGCTTGTTTTCAGGACAGGACAGTGAGCCTAGGGAGGTGGCAGAGGATGCTGCCCAGGGAGAGGAGGAAGTGGGGGGCTGGGGCTGGCTGGGCTGACGCAGCTGTGATGTCAGAGACCGGCCACAGGCAGCCGGCCCAGTGCTAACTGTGCGCTCTCTGCTGGTCTGGCCTGGCGCCTGCCCCCTCCTCCCCCGCCACCCCCCTTAACCCCTTCCCGGCCTCCTCTTCCCAGACGGCCATCCCCCAGGCCCAGCCTTGCCCACAAGATTCCCAGATTTCACAACTGGGGCTGGCGCTGAATCATGTACAGTAAGTCCGGGGAGAGAAACTCCCGGCTGCCTGGCGTCCCCAGGACAGGACGGCTGCCAAGCCTTCCCTCCCTCCCAGGGGCCCACCGGCAGCCAGGGATCATCCCCTCTGGGCCCCTGACCAGCTAGGGAGTGATGGGCGGGACACACAACCTCTCTTGGCTGTGCCAGGGATCGAGGGACTGTGCGGTTTCCAGGGAACCTTCAGGCTCTGGAGGGATGGGGACAGGCCAGGGTGGTGGGAGGGGGGTCGAAGTGGCCTTTTATTCAACCACAGCCTGCCACCAAATCACTGGTGACCTGGAGCAGTCCCTAACTGTAACTCTAAGTTACAGTTTCCTTATCTGGAAAGTGGGGATAATCACAGCCCTGACCTCACAGGTCGCTGGAAGGACTCTGAGGCGATCTGGGTACGGTGCTTACCGCAGGAAGCGCCCAATAAATATTATTATTATTGTTGTGATGTGGAGCTGCTCATGACACGCTTTAAGACGCTGGAGAAATCATCCAGTTCTTTGGATGACGTCTCCCCTGAAACACCCACCCCTCCCGCTGTGACACAAATTACATCTTATCTTTCCAAAACTTCTTCAGTACATCAGCAAACATTTATTGAGCACCACTGTGTTCCGTGCCTGCTACCAGGTCCTGGAGATACAGCAGTGAACAAAAACAGAAAGACATTTAAAAGCCCTCTGTTCTCGTGGAGCCTGTATTCTAGCTGAGGAGAACAGACATATGAGGTCATTTCAGTGAGCGAGCAGGGCTCCAAAGGAAATAAAGCAGAAGGTGAGATGGAGAGAGCCTGGGAGGTCCCCTCTGAGGGGGTGACATTTGAAAAGAAGCCCCAACAGAGAGGAAAAGCCCACATGCAAAGGCAGGGGGTGAGAAATGGTGCTCCCGGCAGAGGGAACTGCAGGTGCTAGGGCCAGGCTGTAGGATCCTCTCGCTGAAGGCTCAGCAAGGGCAGTGGCTGGAGCAGAGGGAGTGAGGGGTGCTTGAAGGTGAGCTTAGCGGCGCCTCCACCCTGGAGCAGCTCTCCTAATGCCAGGCTCTTCCTGAAAGTGGCCACCTGGTGCCTGACTTGTACCTGTGGGGGCAGCTACCTGACAAGGGCCCGGCTTCTTCCCACCTGGGGTCCCAAGGCCCTGGAGCTGCCCACTCACGGTAAAAAGCCTCATTCCCAGGAACCCCACGGAGGGACAGGTTCCCCGGCCCCTGCCCTGTGCTCAGGCTGCCCCTGGGACTCCCCCGTCCCTCCTGGAGGGTGTGAGCCCTCCCTGCCTCTCAGCGGCTTGGAGTGTGGGCATCTGCATCTCGGAGTCTCAGTGTGCCCACCTGTGAGATGGGCACCATGTTGCCTCAGGGAGGAAGAAAAAGGAGGAAGGGAGCTCTGACCTTAGTATCTGTCCCCTGAACCCTGGAAGAAGGAAAACATCTGGGACTCACCGGGGACCAGGCTGTGCGTTCACAGCTGGATGCAGAGATCAGGCGTGTGTATGTGCGTGTGTGCATGTGTGTGCGTGTGTGTGTGTGCACGTATGGTGTGGGGGAAACTGGGTGGCATCAAGACCCAGGAGCCACAAGAGCGAGGAAGAGGGAAGGGGTGGGCTTCTGGGGACAGGGGGCAGTCAGAGCCTGGTTCCGGGGCCCAAGTGGGGATTGGGGCAGGGGGAACAAGAGGCCCGGCCTCCCTCCCAGGGTCCCAGTGGCCACCCGGGATCATTTCCTGGGATGTTTTAAAAATCATTTATTTCTAGAAAAGTTTTTCATCATTTTCCTTCAGGTCACGGAGGCTGAGATGGCTGACGGCGCAGGTGGCTGTGGGCTGATGTGTCACTTTTGACCTCAAACTGAGGCAGCAGGGGGACGAAGTGGCCGCGAGGCACAGTATCTGGCATATGTGTGAGAAACAGCCACAGTGCCTGGGGGTGGGGCCAGGTTCTCACCCTGCACCGCCAGGGTCTGAAGGTGTCTCCCAAAGGTCATGTGGGCCTTTAAGAGGTGGTTGGGTCCTGAGGGTTCTGCCCTTATGAATGGATTCGTGTCGTTATTGCAGGAGTGGCTTCATGATGGAGAGAGTGGATTTGTCACGAAAGTGAGTTCGGCCATCTCTTGCTGTCTCACATGCCACCTCTTGCCATGGGATGCCCCCGCCATGGGATGCCCTCGCCATGGGATGCCCCCGCCATGGGATGACAGCAAGAAGGCCCTTGCTTGAGTGAGCCCCTCCATCTTCGACTCTCCGGCTTCCAGGACTGTTGGAAATACATCTCTGTTCTTTGTAAATTACCCAGGCTGTGGTACTCTGTTATGGCAACACAAAACAGACTCAAGACACCACTATATGATGAAGAAACCAGCCCAAGAGGTGAGGAGTGTTGTCCAGGTCTTCCGGTCAGAGGAGCGGCAGGATGGGATTTGAACCCTAGGACTGTGTGGCTTGTGACTACTCCTAGCTTCAGCCTTGCCTGGTGCTGGGGGGCTTGAGGCCAGGACGATGGTCAGATGTTTGGGCACACTGGGCCCTACCCACTTGGAAAGAGGCTGGCCTGGGGTTGAATCAGAACCAGAAGTGACTCAGGCTAGGACCCCTCTGCACCCTCCCTCAGGCCGCGGGTAATTACCTGCCCAGGTTAATAGCGCCCACTTTCCGCCACCTTTCATCAAGGCTCCCGGAGCTGCCAGGCAGTAATTAACCCTTACAGCACCCCTCTGAAGTCAGCACTGAGGCAGACATGTGATGAAACCTGTTTTTTACGAGTAGGTAAACTGAGGCAGAACCCATTGCAGCCTGGGAGCCTGTTGTTTCCCCGTGACTCAGCAGCTCAATCAGTCGCTGCTTTCTTCCCACAGGAAGCACCAGCTGGCCCAGATGCTTCTCATCTTTAGAGTTGAGCTGCAGGCTGGAGACCTGGAAGGCCCTCGCAGCATCTGCTCTCACCCTCTCCCCTCACGAAAGCACAGGAACTTGGGTTTGGAGCCGATGAAAAGGGCTGGAATTTGACTCTGCTCTGTGACCCTGGGCAAGTCACTGCCCCTCTCTGGGCTTCAGTTTCCTCCTTGGTAACACAGAATGATTATACCTACCCCTTGGGTTTGTTGACCTGAATCTACCTCTGAGTCATTGCCTTTCCTTCTTGCTGCAGCCACACTGGCCCCTTGATGGTTCCTTGAACACAACAAGCACTTGCCCACCTCAGGGCCTTTGCACGTGCAGTGCCAGATGCCTGGAATGCCCTTCCTTCCCATCTCCCCATGGCCGGTTCATTCTCGTCTTTCTTGGCTCAAATGTTACCTCCCCAACCTAGATAGCACCCCTGCCACCTCTTCACCCTGTCTTACTCTTCTTCAAGCACTTCTGGAGGTATCTTGCTATTTATCTTGTTTGTATCTTTTTCAGCTCCATGAGGGCAGGACATCTTGTCTGTTTCATTCACAATGTGTTCCCAGAGCTCAGCACAGTGTCAGGCACACACTAGGTGCTTAAGAAACAACTGCTTCCTCTACCTCTTCCCCTGCCAGCCCCAAGTTCAGCTAACTGGCTGTGTGACCCTGGGGATTGCTTTTCACCTCTCTGGTCCCTTATTCTCCCTTGTGGACAAAGGATGGCCTGGGCATGAGTTTCTTCAAGGACTCAGGTAGCAATGAAATTCCTGGGACCCCAGCTTCATTATCTCCCCAGGCAATGAGGTAGAGAGCAAGAAGGCAGGTGAGCAAGGACCAGCCTCTGCCACGCAGACACCCTCTTTCCGGCTTCCCTGTCCTCCCACTTTGCCCTGGGTTTGTGGACTTACTCTGGGCAGATCTCCATGACCAACCATCCCCTCCCTTGGCATGTCTGTCAGCACCCTTGGGGGAAAGAATTTAGAAAGGGGAGGGAGAAAAAGAAAGCAGGGTGCGAGAGGATGGTTCCCACACCTGTGTAAATAATTTGTCATCTTAAAATGCTCAAGTATGCTCACCTTTAGTGCCTGGTTCTTGGGCTTGTTTTCCTTGGCAAGGCCCCCACAGGAGTGGAATTTCGGCCGAAGGGAGCCCAATTGTCATCTTCTAAGCATGTTCCCAGGCCGGGGGCCGGGGAGGGCTCTGACTGATGCTCCATTTCCGTCCCCAGAAGTGCTGGAACGTTCCTGGGATCTAGGGAGCAGCCTCCAGTCCTGGAAGCTGTCCCAGATTTCTGGAATGTTGGAATTCAAACGGCCTCCTGCCCATTTTCCGGAGGAGGAACATGAGACCCAGAGAGGGGAAGGAGTTGGCCTGAGGTCATACGATGTGCAGAGGCGAGCTAGAGTTTGCCGGGAGAAGGTGCGGGTGTGTGGACAAGTCAGCATCTATCTCCCATTTTCAGGTAACAGCACCTCGACTTCCTACTGAACAACCTTCTCTTCCCTCTTCTCAGTCCATGAGGAGGGGGGTGCCCAGAGGCCTCTGTCTCCAGGGGTGGACATGTGACCAGGTCTTGCTCTAGTGATTGGTCCAGGGATGAGCACATGACTGAGCCTGCCCAATGAAACTTGATCCTGGGACTTTAGAGCTGGCCATGATTTGTGAAGGAGATGCCATTTTTCCATTGGAGGAAGCAGCACAGAGCTGGACAGGCTTTGAACTCCTAGATCCCACTGTACCTGAAATTAGGTGCCTTCAACTTTCCAGTTATGTGAGCCACTGCCTTTCTCATTTTTGGCTGAAAACAGTTGGGACTGGCTTTCTGTCCCTTCCATACAGAAGGTGCTGACTGACCCCTGCCCCATGGAAGAAGAGACTCCAGGCAGAGGAAATAGTGTGTATAGACACCCCAAAGCAAATGCCAAGCGGGGCACTCATGTGCCAAGGAGAAGGAGGAGGAGGCACCTGGGAGCTGAACTTAAGAGTTAGTCAGGTGGTCAAGGTGGGAGAAGAGGGTATCTTTAGCAGAGGAAACAACCGATGCAAAAGCTTGGAGGGGTGACTAGTTAGTGAAGATCAGCTATGTGCTGAGCTCGTGTTGGGTGGCAAGGGACACAGACGAAAAGGGCACAGTGGAATCCAGCTACTCCTCACCTGCCCCAACACAGTGCAGGCTTGTCTGCTTTTGGAGCCAAACCTGGACACCTCCGTGTCCTTCCCCTGGCAGAGTGCTGCCCGCGCTGTCTCAGACTCTCCAGCATCTCCTGGTTTGGTGATGTGCATCATGGGGAACACACAAGATTATTTTATAGGCTGCACAGACAAAGCATAAAATCACCTCGGGTCACATAGCGAGTTATTCTCCCTGCAAATTCTTTACAGTCTTTCCTTTATATCCAGGAGAGTCTTTGTTTGGTGCTAACCTGCCTCTAAGACCAAATACTTGCTAATCTCCCTTTGTGAAAAAGAGAGCAGGTCTCAGGCTCATTCATGTATCTAGCTAGACTTTTCAAAATGTCCTGTAGAGCTGCAGCACATATGAACGAAGCGTTCAGCTTGTCCCAGGCCTGTAATCGGCACCCCAGTGAGCAGACTGGACATCCCCACCCCCAGAGAGAGCTGCCCTCTCTCCCCTCCACTCATGTTCCCTCTAGGGATGCCACGATCCCAACTTGTATCACCACAGATGAGTTTCACATGTTTTTGAATTTTACATCTTATATGTTTTCTGTTTCTATACAAGTTTGCCTTTTCTAGAATTCCATATAAGTGGAATTCTATAATGTGTTATCTCAATTTGAGTCTGTTTTTTTTTTTTTTTTTCCTGCTCACCATGACACTTTTGAGATGCATATATGCTGTTGTGTGTATCCGTAGATGGTTCTTCTTTATTGCAGAATAGTGTTCCAGGGTATGGATGTACCAAAGCTTGTTCATCCATTCACTAGCTGAGGGATATTTGGACTGCTTCCAGTTTTTAGCCATTATAAATAAAGCCATTAGGCACATTTGCAAACAGGTTTTTATGTGAACATAAATTTTTGTTTATCTTGGGTAAATTTCTAGGAGTGGAATTGCTGGGCCAGGTGGCCAAGTGTATGTTTCACTTTTTCAGAAACCGCTGAGCTGTTTTCCAAGGTGTCTGTACCATTTTTCATCCCTACCAGGAATGTTTGAAAGTGTCAGCTGCTTCGTATTCTCACCAACACTTGGTGGTGTTAGGTTTTTGTGTGTGTATGTGTGTTTTACTTTTAGTCATTCAAATAGGTGATAGTAGTATCTCCTTGTGGTGTTAGTTTGCATTTCCCTAATGACTAATGATGTTGAACATCTTTGTATGTGTTTCTTTGCCATCTGTATATTTTCTTTGGTGTAGTATCTGCTCAAACTTTATGTCCGTTAAAAAAAAAAAACCAATTGTTTTCTTCTTAATAGATTTAGAGAGTTCTTTATATATATTCTGGATACTAGTCAAGCCTTTGTCAAATATGTGATTTGCAAATATTTTCTACTGTTCTGTGGCTTGTCTTTTTATTCTTTCAATAGGTAGACTTTAATAACATGGTTTTGTTTTCTTTGTAAGCATTTTTCTGGTTATCTTTGATTTGTGGCATGTATTCTTCGGTTTTTCAATTCTAGTGATAACACCAAATGTTTTCTTTTAAAATGAATTTATTTAAGTAAAAAAGTCAGTAAATTTGAAGAAACACATTAAATACGGAAGAGTAGAAGTGGAGAGTAGACAGCATAAAAATTGTGAAGACAGTTTCCAATTTGCATAACCAAAGTGCGGGCAGCTCCGATTTGTTCATCAACAAATCCTGATGGAGCCCCCACTGTCCACCAGGCTCTGAGCCAGGTGCTGGCGACACAGCACCAAACGAGACAGTTGTTTCTGCTCTTTTAATGCTGGCTTTTCTCCAGTGAGTCTCTCTTCATCTTTCAAAAGCCAATTTGAATGACCCTTCCTTCGTCCAGACCTTCCCTGGAATGTTTGTCACACTCTACTGCAACTTTCTATTTCTGTCTCTCCCAGGCAAGGGGCACGTCGGGCAGCCTCTGGTAGGGTTGCAGAGAGCTTGGTGCATAGATACTTCAATAAATAGCCTCTCACAGAGTACAAGCTATGATGAGGTGCTGAAGACCAGTCCCTGATTCCATTGGTTGAAACTAGCCAGGTCTACCCTGATGAAGGGGCCTGAGGACCCTCCCTCCTGCAATCTGGCTGACCCCATGCAAACCAAGGTCTCTCCCCTTGGCCTCCCCTCCCACAGATAAAGACACCAAGAGAAAAAGCCTCCCGAACCCACTGCCTTCAGCCTCTGCTATGTGCTTCCCATCCAGTGCCCATGGATGCCTTTCCTGCAAGGCTCAGTATTCACACAAACACTTTCCAGGCATCTTTGCTCTGACCTGCCCCAGGCCCACGACCTTCACCTTGACCTCTAACCACCTGTTTCTCCACTCCAGCACACCAGCCACCATTTGCCCCTCCAACATGCCCAGCTCATTCCCACACCTGGGCTTTTGCACTAGCTCTTCCCTCGTTCATTGCCTTCTCTGGCTCTCCACGTTCAGTTCTGAACTTCACGGACCCTCCTCAGAGGCCCTCTAGGTTATGCTACCAAAGCCCTCTGTCCTTTTTTTTTTTTTTTTTTTTTTGAGACAGGGTCTTACTCTGTCATCCAGGCTGGAGTGCGGTGGTATAATCATAGTTCACTGCAGCCTCCATCCCCCGGGCTCAAGTGACCCTCCTGCCTCAGCCTCCTGAATAGCTGAGACTACAGGTGTGTGCCACCACGCCCAGCTATTTTTTTTTTTTTTTTTTTTAAGTAGGGATAAGGTCTCAGTATGTGGCTCAGGCTGGTCTCAAAATTCTGAGCTCAAACAATCCTCCCACCTCGGCCCTCCGAGTGCTGGGATTACAGGAGTGAGTCACTGTGCTCAGACACCCCATGTATTTTTGATCCCTTCATTCTGTTTCTTTCCTTTGTAGCATGGAATGCGCTCATTTCTGAGTTTATTTTTGTGTTTGTTTCTTGTCTGTGTCCCCTGATGGAGTGGCAGTTCCATGAGCGATTTGAGTCTATCCTTCTCTCCGTCTCCCCAGTGCCCAGCACAGTGCTCAGCACACAGTCGGTACTCAATCAGAATTTGTTGAATCAATGAGAGAATGAATGAATGAGGTCATGAGCTCTCCCTTCTCTAGATGCACTCACGGCAAAGTTGAACCCATCTATCTGCCCATGAGTCAGGCTAGTTATCCTGTGGGCCCCTCCTGGGTGGGTACTGAGGGCTGCCTACTGGGTCCAGCCAGGCCTGTGTCTTGTCAGCTGCCCAGGCTAAGGGACTTTCCACTGTCCTTGGAGTTGGCCTGTGGAAAGTTGTTCTCAGGACCTCGTGAGCCCAAGGCCATGGATAGGGCTAGAGGTAGCTGCAAGGTACAGGGACCCCGGCGTGAAATTCCATCAGTTAACACTGTAAGTGAGGCTTTCCAGCTCCCTTTTGTCCTCCCTATGATGCCAAGGGGAGGGAGAAACTCCTCGTGGGGCTTGTGTGTCTTGAACACCTTCCTACCACCTGCTTTTTCTTCAGAAGAAACAGAGCAGATCTCAAGTACAAGCTGCCATCAGCAATAGTAGCTGGTTTTGTTTCACTTTTTTGTATATTTCACCAATTGTCTTCCATTTGCAGCAAGTGCCTTAGATTGGGAGCCTACGAGCAGATCCCTAACAGAATAATATGAAGGCAAGTAGCCTATTTGGGAGATGCCTCCAGAAAGCACTGGTAGGGAAGTGAGATTAGGGAGGAAGGGCTGCCAATCTCAAGAGCGCTACCAAGTCAGTAACCACGTAGGCAACTGGGCTCGGTCCTGCTGTGGCATGCTGGGAGCCCATGTACTAATGGAGTTAGTCCCCCTAGGGGAGGGGATCCGGTGGCCAGGGAACTGGGGAAGGGACAGGATGACTCAGGTCGTGCCTGTCATTGGTTGACAGCAGCCGCTTGGAGTGTTAGTTCCCAGCACATCCAGCCTGCCCCATGAGCAAAGCTCACAGGTGAAGGGGGCAGGTGCTGTCTGTGTTCACCAGAGAAAAGGGAGAGGGGGTATGGCCAGGGCACAGACAACAAAGGCCTCACAGTCAACACTGGCTCCTCATTTCCTTTAAAATTAAATTTTAGCAAGCATTTAAAAAGCGAATTGATGGGAAGAGTAGGTAATACCGGCAGGTGAAATGTGAACATGGCAAAATGCTGCTAGTTTTCAAGGCATCCAAAGCCCTTAATAGGCAAACAGGTGTTTTTCATGACCCACAAGAATGGCGTGTTTTGGGCGGTAACAACATTCCCCCTTTCCTCCCAGCATGCCAGACTCATGCCCACTCCTAACACTGCCCAGGACCCCTGGGAGTCCTGGAAATGGACCATGAGGCTTGGAGGCAGAAGCTCTGTGTGACTCGGGGTTTGCCCCTTAACATCTTTGGGCCTGTCTGTTAAAAGGGGATGTTCTCAAGTCACGTAAAAGAGTAAATGTGCAAAAATAGTCAAAGCAATGCTGAAAGAAGAACTAAGAGAGAGGACTTGTTCATTCAGACATTAGAATATATGACAAAGGCATAGGAAATAAAACAGTTTGGTATTGGCATATAAGTGGACAAATACATTATGGGAATAGAAGAGCATCCAGGAATTAACCCGGTTATCACCTGTACTACCTGCACTCATGGATGTGAAAGGATTTAGGAAAGGCAAGGCATTGGTGGGCATAGGATTCTCTGGATTATGTCTGGGCTGATGAAGAAGCTTCCAACAGACTCCCCACCTGTAGCCCCTCCCCTATAACCTACCAGGTATGGCACCAGGGACACTCACTCTCATGAGCTGCACTTACCCCTGCTCTGCTCTGGAAATATCAGAGCCTCCCACGCAAGATGCATTAGATCACAGTTGTCACCATTCCTCCTTTTGCAATTCTCTTTGATGCTTCTGATTAACCCAAGGAGAAAGTCTCAGGTGGGCGTGGCTGGACTTGAACACCTCTCCCACGTTTGCTTGTCTCCCTTTATGAGGCAGAGTAGACCTTAAGCTCAGAGCCTTCACCAGGCAACAGAATGCAGCTAGGATTTGGTAATGTTCTTTTGTGATTGTTGTTTTAAGGTTACTTTCTATTTATAGAAATGAAAAGTTGTTTCCTCTTTCTGATAGTAACACAAATTTTCCTTTAAAAATAATTTTTTCTGATCCATATTACAATGAGAATAACCTCCAAAACATGATGCTAACTGAAAAAAGCCAGACACAGAGGTCTTTTTATTTGGTGAGACAGGCTCTTGCTCTGTTGCCCAGGCTGGAGTGCAGTGGTGTGACCTCGGCTCACTGCAACCTCTGCCTCCCAGGCTCAATGATTCTCTCACCTCAGCCTCCCCAGTAGGTGGTACTACAGGTGTGTGCCACCACACCTGGCTAATTTGTATATTTTTCATAGAGGCAGGGTCTCCCTATTTTGCACAGGCTGGGCTCAAACTCCTGGGCTGAAGTAATCCTCTGCCTCAGTCTCCCAAAGTGCTGGGACTACAGGCATGAGCCACCATGCCTGGCCAGAAGGTCACATATTATATGATTCCATTCCCAGGAAATCTCCAAAATAGGTACATCCATTGAGACCAATGAAGAATGGTGGTTGTTAGGGGATTGGGAGCAACTGCTTAATGGTCACAGAGTCTCCTTTTGGGGTGATGAAAATGTTTTGTGGTCAGCTAGAGGTGATGGTTGCAAAATATAATACTAAAATGCCACTGAAATGTTCACTTTAAAACACTTAATATGATGCTATGTGAACTTCGTCTCAGTAAGTTATTTTTTAAAAAAACCAACTGAGTAAACCGAAAAATCAATTTACTTAAGCAAAGGTATGAATGGCTTTAAAGATGGCTTTTTTTTTTTTTTTTGAGACGGAGTCCTGCTCTGTCTCCCAGGCTGGAGTGCAGTGGCGCAATCTCGGCTCACTGCAAGCTCTGCCTCCTGGGTTCACGCCATTCTCCTGCCTCAGCCTCCCAAGTAGCTGGGACTACAGGCGCCCGCCACCATGCCCGGCTAATTTTTTGTATTTTTAGTAGAGACGGGGTTTCACTGTGTTAGCCAGGATGGTCTCGATCTCCTGACCTCGTGATCCGCCCGCTCTGGCCTCGCAAAGTGCTGGGATTACAGGCGTGAGCTAAAGATGGCTTTTTAGCTCTGTCTCCCAGGTGTGGGAGACACTGGCTAAGAGGATGAGTCTCACCACCACACATCGGCTCATACCTTGCCCAGGCCTGGAAGGTCCTCTGCTCACTGACGGAATCCTATACAACCCTGGGAACCCAGCTTAAGCCTCACCTCTGCAGGAAGCCCTCCCTGATTACACAGGTGGTCAGGCGGGGTCAGTCCTGTAGCCCTTCAGACCCAGGTGTGAATCCCAGTCGTGCCACTTACTAGTGGGAGGAGTCTCTTAACTTAGACATATTGTTTGACTAAGAGGGCCTCAGTTTCCTTATCTGGAAAATGGGGGCTTATGATAGTTCTTATCTCATTAGGTTGAGCTCCTACATAGAAAGTTTTAGGACAGAACGTGGGGAGATAAAGCTGCCCTTAATTCACACTTCAGTCTGGCACTGATCACATCATAGTTGCATTCCTTTTCCTCCTGTCTCCTACACTGTGGGTAAGGGCTCAGCCTTTGTAATCTCTGTAGCATGTTGCTGTACAGAACTCATGCACAGTAGGCCCCCAAGAAGGGCGGGTTGGCTGATGTGCAGAGGAACTCCCAGGATTCCACCTCTTCTCTCACCTCCACGGTCCCCACCCTAGTCCAGACCCTGCATGGCTTACCTGGACTATTGCGGTCTCCTCCTCCCTGGTTTCCTGGCTTCTGTCCTGAATCCTCCACCTCCAATCCATTCCCCACATGCAGTCGGAGAGATCCCGTGAGAACCTAAGTCAGATCTTGTCCCTTCTCTGCCCAGAAACTTCCCACAGCTCTCACCTTGCTTAGAGGAAAAGCCAAAGTCCTTTTCGTGGCTCATCCACTGTGGGACATGCCCCAGCCCCTCTCTGCTCTCTCTTCCTCCTCCCCCAGCCCTCGTCCCTACGACAGTCTTCTTGTTGCTCCGGCACTCCAGGTTCCACCTCAGAACCTTTGCATCTGCTATTCTGGTTTCCTGGAGCACTTTACCCCACATTACCCCACACGGCCCGCTGCTTACTTCCTCACCTCCTCCAGGCCTCTGCTCAAATAGCACCTGCTAGGGAAGCTTCCCCCTGCTTCCCAGGTTTTGCTGGACTCCGAAGCTCTTTTCTTCCCAGAGGCAAAGCCCTTGGCTGGGGTCCTGGGCCCAGCCTGGTGACTCAGGTGGAGAAGATGCTCCCAGGCCTCCCGCTGGATTTGGGGCCCAGGGTCAGCCATGGGGGTAGGCGGTACCTAGGCTGTACCTGGCGCAGAGGCCTCTGCCTTCCCCTGCCGTGGGAGGCAGCCCTGCCCTGCACACACGGGCTTCCAGGCTGCGGGTGGGAAAGCCCCACATCCTCCTCTGCTTACCTGACTCGAGCTGACTCAGACCCCCAGCCCTGGCCAGAGGGGAGCCGCAGCTGCTCCGCCCCTTGATGGGAAGCAGAGCTGTGGCTGTGAGGGCCTGGCTGGGCCAGACACTGACTCACCTCGCTCTATCCCGCCCCTGCGCTGGGAGCCACGCCTCCCTCTGGCCAGAACCTCTTGGCCCGTCTGCTGTGGGAGCTGCCCCAGGCGGAGTTTTCCTGAGGGGTGCCTTCTTGTGCCTCTCGGAGCCTTTCTGTTCCTTCAAGGCCCAGCTTGAGGGCCATCTCCTGCTGGGAAACATCAAATTCCCTGTGGCCAGAAGGGGAAAAGGATGTGGGAGAGGTAAAATAATAGTGATGATAATACCAGCAACAATAATGAAAACAACTGTTATATAAGAATCATAGCAGCTAGCCATGCTTACTATGTGCCAGGCACTGTGCTAAACACTTCACGTTTTAACTCATTCAGTCCTCACAATAGTCCTATGAGGTAGGAACTCTCGTTTCCCAAGGCACAGAGTGGTCAGTATCCAGCCCAAGGCTACCAGCCAGGCCGTGGGAGGAGGGGATGTGAATCTAGGCAGCTGGACATTGAGTGGCATTGAGTGGCATTCTCACCCCCAGCTCTGAGAGCCGAGTGGAGGCCCCGAGACTGGAATGCAGGGAGCTGGGAGGGAGGGGAGCCAGGTCCTGGGCTCTGTTCCAGTGCCCGTCCCCACAGCGGGATTTTGAGTCTCCCCAGGCAGAGGCCAGCCCCCTCTCTCCCGGGGAAGAACCTCACAGAGGGGGGGGCCCTGCCACAGCACAGGCTGGTGCTTCTTCCCTCCGTCGGGGTGGAGCTCAGAACAGAGGGTCTGGGCAGTCCACCAACATTGCCCAGCCCCGAGTGATGCCAGCCCCTGCTCTGGGCAGCCACTGAATAGGAATTTACACAGGTAGGGCAGGGACCATGGCGTGGGCACTTAACTCATTAACGCTGCCAGCCACACTGTGAAGCGGGGACAGTACAAACATCTGTTTTACAGAGGAGGAGACTAAGGCTCAGAGGGCGACAGGACTTGCTCAAGGCCACAGAGGTAGAACATGGCAGGAGTGAATTTGAACCCAGGATTGTTCTGATGCCACACAGTCAGAGTCCCTTCTACTGGGTGGTGACACAGCATCTCAGTGAAGAATGGGGCAGGGTGGGAAGCAGACACAGGAAAAAGCCTGGAGCCTCAGTTCACATCACCCTCTCCCTCTGGCCTTCCACTAACCTGTATTCACCAGTCCATCTTTTCATTCCTTTACCCATATATCCACCTACCTACTCATCCACACATTCATCCACCATCCAAACATCTCTCCATCTATCCTTCCATTATTCCATCTATCCTTTCCGTCCAATTCTCAGCCATCCATCCACCCATCAAGACTTCCCTCCACTTGTCCTTCTATTCATCCACCCATCCATTCTTCTATCCCTCTTGCCTTCTATCTATCCATCCTTCCATTCATCCATCTGTCCATCGGTTCAAATATCATCTATCCACCTATCCTTCCTTCCAACCTACAATCCATCCATCCATCCAACCATCCGCCCACCCATTCATCCATCCAGTCATCCACCCACACATACATCCGTCCATTCATCCGCCCACCCACCCACTCATCCTCACAGCCACCCACACATCCATTCATCCATACAACCCACAAATGTCTATTTGAATGACAGCTGTGATGCCCAAGCCTTGGGGTTGCCATGCCTTGAGCCAGAAGAAACACGCCTAATTAGGTTCCTGTTTATTTGTTGTTCCAAGAAGGTTAATTGTGGGCTTTGTAAACAGCCGTTTGATGGCTGAGGAGTTACTTTAGGAGGACAGTTAAAATAAACAATCACTGGGTGGAAAATAGTCAGTGCTGGTACACGGCGGGTCTGGAGTCATGGCCTGCCTTCCAGAGGAACGATGGGACTGAGTTCCAGTCAGTGCAGAGGCTTTGAGTCAGAATGATGGGAATGCTGGCAGTAACAGCTCATCTGTGTTGGGTGCCTACTGTGTGCCAGATGCTGTGCCAAGGAGTCCTCACAGCAACTCCAGGTGATGGCAACCATTATGGCCCCGATTTATGGGTAGGGAGACTGAGGCTGGGGAAGAGGAAGCTGTGTGTCCAGGGTCACGTGTCTGAGAAGTAGCACAGCCATGACACCGATCTAGACCTGACTCTGTGCAATAATAATGATAACAATAGCAAATAATTACATAGTACTTACTATGTGCCCAGCACTGTTCTAAGAGCCTTTTTTGCCTGTACCCTATGAGGTCAGAACTAAATATCATCCCCTCTTTTACAGATGAGAAAACTGAGGTTGGAGACACGAAGCAACTTGCTAAGAATTTTTAAAAGTTAATTATCTGGGCCCAAAGTCTTACTCTTGATCATGTTATTCAGTGGAATGTACTTTCTATGCATTTAACTTAGATCCAGCCATACATGATCTGCCAGACATTTTTTAAAAAATAATTTTTCATCTATTTTATATCTCTAAAAATACTGCAATATTATAACTTATGTGTTTTTTAATACTTGCTGCTGAGGTTGGTAAAATGTTTCTGTAAAGAGCCAGATAATAAATGTTTTAAGATTTGTGGGCCATACCATCTTTATTGCAACTACTTAACTCTGCTGTGGTGCAGGAAAACAGCCACAGACTGTATGTCAGTAAATGACTGTGACTGTGTGCCAATAAAACTTTATTTACAAAAACAGGTGGTGGGCCAGGTTTGGCTCAAGGGCTATAGCTTGCCAACCCCTGACTTTGCAGTACACACGTGTTTATATTTACCAAACCATGTTCTCTGCCCTTTTATGAATGAGATAAAAGCTTTTCAAGTGTGATTTCAACCAGGCCATTTCACCTCCAGGCCATTTGCTCACCACATGCCCTATATACTGTTTAGCAATTTGCCCACTATTGGCAATTTTGGAAGGAATTTGCAAATTACTTGAATTAACCTGCTTTCTTCATTTGCAATATCAGTAAATTAATGACAACTGTGAGGGGCACTCAACTTGGCTGATCACCCCAGCAGGGACACTGAGGATACTTCATTCCAAATCTGTAAACTTTGAGCTTGAAAAAAAAAATTGAAAAGTGAAAGTGAGAAGTTCTGTAGCTGGGGTTCTATTACTGTTTTCTATTGGTGACAAGAACAAGGAAATGAAAGGATGATATGGGAGGGGTGTTACAAAATGTACTCAGAGCTAGTGGGAAGAGAACAGAGTAGTGTCAGAAAGATCCCTTTTCCCCGTTGTCCCCACCTCCTTCCCATCAGTGTTCATTTCCCAACCTCAGAAAAGTTGTGAGCCTGGGTAAAACAGCATGTGGCCACTCCAAAGTTAAAAGACAAATGGTAACCTAGGTAAAAATATTTGAAACATAAATGTAGACTGTGAATTTATTTCCACAGTATATAAAGAGTTCCTGCAGAACAATAAGAAGAAAACCACAAACCCACTAGAATAATGGGTAGTGGGTGTGAACAGGCAATTTACATAAAATACAGATGGCAAATAAACATGCAAGATGTTCAATCGTGCTGGTAATCAGGCAAATGCAAATTAAAACAACAATGCAAGAACATTTGCCATGCCTCATGTTGACATGAATGAGATTGGTGATGTAAAGCATTAAATTAAGGAGACTGGGAAATGGTCACACTGATATACTGCTGGTGGTGGTGTAAATTGAAACAGCCTCTCCAGAAGACAATTTTTACAGTAGCCAGTAAAACTGTAAGTTCACATTTTTGGGGGGAACACTGCAGTTCCGTGATGTGGCATCTCCCTTAGTGAAACATCCCCACACAGGCACAAGGAGTATGGTCAAGATGGCCACTGGGAGCAACCTAAATATCCATCAGTTGAGGAAGGGTTAAACACCCTGCAGTGGTCTGAGGCTCCCCATCTTTTGAAGTGCAGTCTACTCACCTCCATCACTGATGTTGAACCTGCTAGGTGCTCACTCTTCCAAGCATCTCTTGCAGCTAGTGGGTGGTCACATGACCCAGGTTCCACCAATCAGACATGCCCACTGAGACCTGGAAGCAGGGATAGTTCAGGGTCAGCAGAGAGGGCTTACTGATCCAGTGTTGGGTGTGATTTGGGGTACTGTCCCTGCTGACCTTAAGCCTGGTTCTCCAATCCCCCCAAGCTCCCCAAATCCCCTATTTTATTTTGAACTTTCACTGAAGTATAGCACACATAGAGAAAAATGCACAGGTCGTAAGCAATAACTTCACGAGCCTTCATAAGTGAGTACATTTGTGTAACCAGCCCTTCATCAAGAAACAGAATATTCCAGTTCCTTTAAGCTTCCCTTATGCCCTCTTCCAGTCACGACTTCCCCGAGGCTAACCAAGGCGAGTTGTGTCTATTTCTAGTGCTTTATATAAATGGAACCAAACGATGTGTGCTTGTTTGTGTCTGGCCTTTTTCCCTTAATGTTCAAGTCTTTGAGATTCACCCATGCTGTAGCGTGTGGTTGCAGATCTTTCATTCTCATTGCTGGGCAAAATTCCATAGTCGGAACAGTGTCTGAGTGTGTCTCTGTTCTTTCATTCATTCTCCTACTGATGGACATTTGGGTACTTTCTAGTTAGGGGAGATTTATGAATAGGGCTGCTATGAACATTTGTGTGTGTCTTTTTTGGTGAAAATCTGTCTGCACTACTATTGAGTGTAGTCCTATCGTTGAGTCTTATGACAAGTGTATGCTTCACCTTATTAAGTTGCCAGTGTCTTCTGAAGTGCTTGCACCATTTTGCATTCATGTATGAGGGTTCTTTCTAGATGTTCCATATCTTCATCAACTCTTGGTATTTTCCATATTTTTCATTTTAGCCATTCTAGTGGGTGTACAGTGGTTATCTCATCAAGGTTTTCATTTGCATTTCCCTGCTGAGCAAGGATATTGAGCACCTCTGTGTGTTTATTGATCCTTTGGGTATCCCCTTTTGTGAAATGCCTGCTCGAGTCTTGTCCATTTTTGTTTATTGGATTGATTGTTATTCCCCCCATAAAGTACTTTGAATAGACTGCTTCTCTGTTTAAATTACTGTATTAGCCAGGGCTTTCCAGAGAAACAAAACCCAACAGTTTGGGTGTGTGTATATATATTTATATTTAATTTAATTTTTAAAGGGATTGTAGAAGCTGGCAAATGTGAAATTTGTAGGGCAAGCCGGTAGACTGGGGACTCAGGCAAGACTTCTATGATACAGACTTAAGGCAGAATTCCTTCTACCAAAAGCTTGGATTTTGCTCTCAAGGCCTTGAACTGATTGAATGAGGCCCACTCACATTATCAAGTCCACCTACAGGAGATCTTTTATTTTTATTTTTATTTTTATTTATTTACTTTTTTGAGATGGAGTCTCACTCTGTCGCCCAGGCTGGAATGCAGTGGTGCGATCTCGGCTCACTGTAACCTCCACTTCCCAGGTTCAAGTGATGCTCATGCCTCAGCCTCCCGAGTAGCTGGGATTACAGGCGCCCCCCACCATGTTGGGCTAATTTTTTCGTGTTTTTAGTAGAGATGGGGTTTCGCCATGTTGGCCAGGCTGGTCTCGAACTCCTGACTCAAGTGATCTGATCTACCATCCTCAGCCTCCCAAAGTGTTGAGATTACAGGCGTGAGCCAACATTCCTGGCTCAGAATCTTTTTTTTTTTTTTTTCTTTTTTTTTTGAGACAGAGTCTTGTGTTGCCCAGGCTGGAGTGTGCAGTGGTGCAATCTCGGCTCACTGCAACCTCTACCCCCTCAGGTTCAAGCGATTCTCCAGCCTCAGCCTCCCGAGTAGCTGGGACTACAGGCGCCTGCCACCATGACCGGCTAATTTTTTTTTTTTGTATTTTTAGTAGAGATGGGGTTTCACTATGTTGGCCAGGCTGGTCTTGAACTCCTGACCTCATGATCCGGCCGCCTTGGCCTCCCAAAGTGTTAGGATTACAGGCGTGAGCCACCAGCCCAGCCCAGAATATCTTTATAGCAACATCTAGACTCATGTTTGACCAAACAACTGGGCACTGTAACCTGGTCAAGTTGACACGTAAAATTTAATGATCACAATTACCCAGAGCTGTTTATGTTGCGCTCAACTCTCAGCTCTATCTAATCTACTGTGAGAATACACACATACTCACACACATGCGCACACTACCAACAACAGTGGTAGACATTTCATTGTAAGTGCGTAGAAGTAAATCTGGAAGGATGCTAAACTCATTACATGACCCGGTTGGGGAATGTCCAGGATGGACATCAAAGGGTATTTTAACTATAAACTGTAGCTGTAAAAATATTTTTTAAGAATATGATAATGGGTTAATTGTATAATTAAAATTAATATTTAAGTGGCAAAACTTTTAAAAGAAAACCAAAGGAGTCATTGAGTCCCCATTACTCATTCAGCAAAAATTTGCTGAGCACCTACTATGCTTCGGTTGTTGGAGACACTGTGGATAAGACAGATCCAGTCTCTATCTTGGTGGAGCTGATGTCATAGTGGAGAAGACAGGCAATAAAGAAGCAAACAGGGAAATAGCAGATGATTTCAGAAAGTGTTCAGGAGTATTCTGAAAGCAAGTAAGCCATGTGCAGGGGCACAGTATGAATGGGGACAGGGTTATGTTGGTGTGGGAGGTCAGGGAAGGCCTCCCTGCAGTGATATTTGAGCTCAGCCCTGAAAGAGGAGAAGGAGCTGGAAGAGCACACCAGGGGACCAACTCGGCACATGCAAAGGTCCTGTATTAGTCCATTCGCATGCTGCTAAAAAAGACATACCCGAGACTTGGTAATTTATAAAGGCAAAGAACTTTAATGGACTTATAGTTCCACTTGTCTGGGGAGGCCTCACAATTGTGGCCGAAGGTGAAGGAGGGGCAAAGGCACGTCTTACATGGTGGCAGGCAAGAGATTGGTGCAGGAGAACTGCCCTTTATAAAACCATCAGATCTCTTGAGACTTATTCACTATCATGAGAACCACATGGGAAAGATCCACCCCCATGATTCAATTACCTCCCACTGAGTCCCTCCCACTACACATGGGGGTTATGGGAGCTACAAATCAAGATGAGATATGGGTGGGGACACAGCCAAACCATATCAGATCCTGAGGCAGGAATGAACCAGATGAGCTGGGATGAGAACCCAAGCAAGCTTCTGACTTGGAAACCGACGCTCAGAGAGGGATACAGACAACTCAAGGCCACAGCACTGGACGTGGCGTAACTAAACGAGAATAGAGCAGTGTGCTGGTACAGAGCTGCCAGTACAGGAAGGAGGCCTCTGAGCTGCTCGAAGGGCTCTATCTGCACTCCCCCACAGAAATCCCCTTATGATCAGAGCCAAACATTGGAGACCTAGCCCCCAGGCTTGTGCCAGCCTTGCCCTGTCAGCCAAGGCCAGTATCCCCACTGAGGGGCATCTGAGGGCTCCGTACTCTTTGCCTCTGAGTTGAAGGTCAACAGAGGCTACCACTGCTGTTTTACCTAATTATATAACAGAGACCAGGGAGGAAGGTGTCTGGGATAGATGCTTTACCTGCACCATCCCACCGAATCCGCTAAGAACCCCATGAAGCAGTATTATTATTCCCATTTTGCAGTTGGGAACACTGAGACTCAGAGAGATCAAATACCTTGACTCCAGAGCCTGTATTTTTTTTTTGAAACAGGGTCTGGCTCTGTTGCCCAGGCTGGAGTGCAGTGACATGATCTCAGCTCACTGCAACCTCCACTTCCTGGGCTCAAGCCATCCTCCCACCTAAGCCTTCTGAGTAGCTGGGATTACAGGAGCATACCACCACACCAGGCTAATTTTTGCATTTTTTTGTAGAGAGGGGGTTTTTCATGTTGCCCAGGCTGGTCTCAAACTCCTGAGCTCAAGAGACCTGCCTGCCTAGGCCTCCCAAAGTGCTAGGATTACAGGCATGAGCTACCGCACCTGGCCCAGACCTGCATTCTTTACCTTTACAGTCTAGACCCTGCTCCTATAGATCCCCAGGCAAGAGCGAGACCATCTTTTTTAAATGCCAGAGCCTCAGATAGAAAAGGATGATCTTACCCAGGACTTCATTAAACAGATGAGAAGACCAAGGTCCAAAGAGGGAGAGGAACCATCCCCTGACTATACAGAGCTGGGTCTCCTGCTCCCAGAGCCCCTCCAGCTTTACCCCCTGTTCCCCTCCCCTTCCTTCCATTCACGATGACCTCACTGGCCTCTAGGCTGTTGCTCCAACATGCTGAGCTCAGTCCTGCCTCAGGGCCCTTGTACTTGTTCCCCTGCCAGATCTAGTCCATCGCTTCTCGTCTTCCTTGACCACTCCATCTATAGTGGCTCTGCGTGTTGCTTTCCTACCTAGGTTTATTTTTATTCCTAGCATTTATCACCTTCTGTCATTATATTAAGTGTATAGTTTCTTTTTGTCCATTACCTGCCTAGAATATCAGAACCATGAGGGCAGAGACTTTGTTCACAGCTGTATCCCCAGTGTCCAAACCAGGGCCTGGCCTCCACGATGCTCAATATGTGCTTGTGGGATGGATAGATGGGTGGATGAATGGATAGATGAATAAATGGATGGATAAATGGATGTATGATATGAGGGAGGAAGGGAGGGATAGATGGATGGGTAGATTAATGAGTGGATGGATGGATGGATGGATGGATGAATGAATGGATGGATGGATGTTTGGATGTAGAGGTGGGTGAATGGATGGAGGGAATGAGGAGTGGATAGATGGATGAATGGATGGGAGATGGGTGGGTGGATGGATGGATCAAGGGGGTGAGAGAGGGAAGAGATGGATGGATAGTTGGATAGAAGAGTAGATGAATGGGTGGATGAAAGGGTTGATGGATGGAAGGAATGATGGGCGGATGGATGGGTGAGTGGATGGGTAGATGAATGGGTGGATGAAAGGGTTGACGGATGGAAGGAATGTTGGGTGGCTAGATGGGTGAGTGGATGGGTAGATGGGTGGGTGGATAGATGGTGGGCGGATGGACATTTCTCCCAGCGTCACTTCCCACCCCCGGGCTGTGGGTCTCTCACTTGGCTGCCCTGACTTGCCTCCCCTGGCCCCAAGCCCAAGCAGAGAGCTCTGGGGGCTTCCACATGATTGGGCAGGATTTCTGTTTCTCACCCTCCTCTGAGGCTGGGCAGACAAAAGCCTTTGTTCTTCCTCCCTGCCTGGCCCTGCTGCAGCCGGGGTGGGAAGTTGCTGGCAAGTCAGCAACTTAATTTTGCTGTAACTGAACTGAACTTTGAGGTGTAACCTGTCAAGCAAGCCCCGGAGGCTTCTGCGGTCCACAGGGGAGGGGCATGATGGAGGTATGGTGGGGAGCACCATGGCCAGGCAGAGAGATGATCCCTATCTAGGCGGACCCCCACGTCTCCCAGAGTAGATTCATTTTTTGAAGCAAGGAGGGGGAGCTAATAGATGAAGCTGGTTGTGGGCTCTCTATGGACAGCTGGGGATGGCGTTTCTTCTTGATCTCCAGAGTTGTTCTACAGGGTGAGGGGTAAGAAAGGGGTCCCCTGCTTAGTGCTCACAGTGGTCCTGTGAGGGGGTGTCAAGATCACCATTGCACAGAGGGAAAAACTGAGGCTCAGAGAGACTAAGTCACACGCCCCCAGGATCACCCGGCTGGAGTACGGAAGGCAAGGTGTGGACCTGGATAGTGTGGCTCAGATAAAAAGGTCTCATGTCCCATGTCACCCCATCACACTTGGCATAAGAGCCACAGTTCTTCCCTAACACTGCCTTGCTGGATGAACTCAGGTAAGCCTCTTTCTCTCTTCGGGTCTTAGTTTCTCTCCTCTGTAAAATGGGAGGCTTGGCCCTAATTTAGATATTGCAGAGTTCTCTGGGTTACTGGGATCACTGGGTTCAACTTTCATAATAACATGAAGTCTCAAAGAAATTCTCAAATTCTCTCACAGTCCTGTGGCCACACCCAGGACCCACAGGCCCATTAGACAGAGCAGCAAACTAAGGCCCTAACTGGCACCGTCATTTTCCCCAGAGCCCTAGAGTGTGATGGGATCACTGGCTCTCTGCCTGAGCCCTGTTGGGAGTTCCAGGTGTCCACTTGCCCCCAAGGCTGGGCACTGCACAGGAGAGACGGTCAGAAAAAGCAGAATCTTGGGCAGGTGCTGCTGACCCATTGGGTAGGAGGTCTAAGAATCAAGATCTGCAGGATGGGGGATGAGGCGGTGGGGGTCTTTTCTCTGGAGTGGGACCCTCCCTTGGAAGCCAGACTGGATGGGGAACATTGCTCTGCTGGGCTGTCACTAACCAATCAAAACCAGTGGCCACTTGCCAATCTTCTGTCTTTGTCCAGGGCAGAATTGAATCTTGTTCAAATAAACTCAAAGGCCAGGTAGATCACTGAAGCAAAGACTGGAGAATTTGGCACTCTGTAGCCTGCCAGCCCTACCCAAACATCCTCAAGGTATCTGCATGACCAGCTCATTGCCCTGCCTACTCCGACCAGAGAATGTGGGAAGAGGCCCCGGACCTCTGTGCAGCGGTGGAGGCCCGCCTGGCTGCTCCTGACCTGCGCCTCTGGCCTCTTCAGCCTTTCCTCCAAATTCCACTCTGTGCACAAGCTGCTGGTCACCTCCCTGCACACGCTGTGTGGCTTCCGGCCTCGGGGCCTCTGCACATGCAGTCTCCTCCACTGAGTTCTCCTGGAAACAGGCCCTCAGACACGAATTCAAGTGCAAGGAATATATTTTGGGTGGTGATCTCAGGAAGCACCCATAGCAGGTTAGGTCATCAAAATAGGGAAGAAAGACCATAAAATAAATGGTATGAAACCAGTCACCACTGTGGGCAACTAGACCTCAGACCCATCAGGGAACTCTGGGAGACAGTGAAGAGCATGCGTTTCAGTCATTCCAACCCAGTCGCAAGGGGAGGGATCACGTACCTTCCAACATCCCCCAGTCGTGAGCTGCGGGCTGATTCCAGGGGCTAGTTCCAACTCTCTGGGACTTCTGACTGAGCGTGCACCCACAGCCAAATGAAAGCGCTTAAGCAGACATCTGCAGTGAGCAAGAGTGGGCATCTGTCTGGGGCACACGGGCCGGGTAGCAACAGCATCTGCTACAAATGTTTTTTGCTTCCTGATCTTTTACAAGCAGACTCCTATTCACTCTTCAAAGCCCAGCTCAGATGTGACCCCCTCGGGGAAGCCTTCCCTAACCCTCCTAAATCAGTCAATCACTTCATGAGCTTCTAATATCTGCATGAATCACAGTGGATTCTTATTGCCTGTCCCACAGGGGAGTGAACAACTTAAGGTCAAGGGTTTTACATCTTGGGCGTTAAGAACACGCATGTCACGCAGTCTTGAGTTCTGCTCTCCTGGCCCCTCTGAACAAACTGTGGTCTCCTGTCTGTCCCCAGGGCCTGGTTGTTATTGGGCCCTCAGTGAATGTCCAGATAAAGGGATTGGAATGACAATTTCAGCTCATTGACTTTTCCTCTTTCCTCTAAACTTTCCTGGTATTTCCATGATGGATGTTTTGGTCCAGCTAGTGGGTCCTGATTCTAATTCCTCTTCAGAATCACTGGGAGAGCGTTTAAAAAACTTTGGGAGCTGGAGCCCCATCCCCCTGAGATTCAGATTCTGTTACTGGGATCACTGGCTTCAACTTTCATAATAATATGAAGTCTCACAGAAATTCCCAAATTCTCACCCGGACAAGGGCATGCAGGGAGTGAGTTTGTCATGAAGTCCTATGGGGAGGGAGCCAGAGGGCAGGCAGCCTGGAGTCCATGCTGGGAGACAAATGTGGAGGAAGCAGAAATTAGAAATTAAAAGAAATGAACTGGACATATGGGCAGCCACGTGGTTAGAGCTTAAATACAAACATAGAAAAAAGGGAACATGGCGGAGCAATGCTTTATGGCAATACGATGTAAATGACTGAGAACCACAGTGAGACCGTGCTGTCCTTAGGAAGGGGCTCTCAGACGTAGCTGCCCACTAGATTTGCCTGGTAACCCTTAAAGATTCCTATGCCCATGTCCACTCCCAAAGCCACTGCAGTGGAATCTCTGGGGCGAGACCCAGTATTTTTAAAATGCGAAGCCTGGGCTGAGAACTGCAGAACACGGGAGAACTGCTATCTCAATCCTTTGTCCCCAGAGGGGAATTCATCCTGTAATAATGTTACAAGGGTAAATTGAGAACTAACTATGTGCCAGGCACGGTGCTTAGACCTTTGCACGCATTACCTACCCTTGTGTGGAGAGTTCTTTCATAATCCCTATTTCATCGATGGGGAAACTGAGGCACAGAGTGGTGAAGTCAGTGACCAAGGACTCACAGCTATTCAGTAGCAGAGCAGGCTTGTCCTCAGTACCCGGGGCTGCGAGTCAGGCAAAGGAGTCCTTGGCACCTCCCTCCTGTGTGCTCCAAAGTTGCTCCCTCTGACGCCCTTTGACTCACTTCGTTCAGCAACCGCAAGCAGTTGTTGTTTCCCATAAATTCCTCACGGTGTTTTTTTTTTTTTTTTAAACCTCAACGCACAGGCAAACCCCACATCATGAAGGCTGATCGGCTTTTGAAGGCGAGACCTTCATTCCAAAGGTCACAGCTGTATGAGCCATGTTTAATAGAGCTTATTTTAAATTGCTCCCTCAACCCTGTGAAAGGCGGGAAGTCTTAAAATTACTTCTCCCCAAAACTGGCGCCACCCTGCCCTGGAAGTTCTCTGACTTGTTTCATAAGGAATTATTAATTATGATTTGTTTTTATAATTGTCCACTTGGAGTCTTGGATGACACACGCTCAGACTTGCCCATCCTTTTTTAAAAGAAGGAATCAAAAGTTCATGGAAATCAGTTATATTTAACGAGTAGAATTACTTGGGCTCAGTCCTGGATTAGCTGTGTGACCTTGGGCAAACCCCTTCCCTCTCTGAGCCTCTGTTTTTCTAGTTGTAGTAGGAAGAGTGTGGATTAATATCTCTCATAGGATTTAGAATATGTATTTCCTGCCAGTCGCTGTGGCTCATGCCTGTTATCCCAGCACTTTGGGAGGCCGAGGTGGGAGGATCATTTGAGGCCAGGAGTCTGAGATCAGCCTGGCCAACATGGCGAAACTCTGTCTTTACTAAAAATACAAAAATTAGCCAGGTGCGGTGGCACGTGCCTGTAATCCCAGTTACTTGGGAGGCTGAGGCACAAAAATCATTTGAACCTGGGAGGCAAAAGTTTCAGTGGGAGATCATGTCACTGCACTCCAGCCTGGGCAACAGAGCAAGACCTTGTCTCAAAAAAAAAAAATTATATATATATATATTTCCCATACCATGAATATGCCAGGGGTATATGAAAAGGCTTTAAGTGGTACATGGATGGACATTTTATAAGTTGTATTTTTTATTTCAACTTTTAAAATTTCTTGGTATTACATTTCATTTGTAAATGCAGACATTTCTTGTTGTTGGGATAGTCAACGAGGAGGAGGAGCTGCTTCATGCAGTCAGTCACTCAGGAATCTGACAGATGGGGACTCACTCATCCGCAACAGGTCTTCCAAGGTTTCCCTGAGGATCAACATCCAGCCAGCCGCCAGAGGAGGGGAGGTGATGGAGGAGAAACCCATGCTCAACCAGCTCGGCCCAGAATGACATACACATCAGTTCCCCTCACATTTCACTGGATAGAATTTATCACATGGTTCCACCTAGATGCAAAGGCAGTTGGGAAATGTAGTCCTCTGGCTGGGTGACTGCTTACCTACAACACTTAGGAGGAGGAGCATGAGTCTTTGGTGGACCCTTGGTTATCTCTGTCTCGGTATTCTCTTTTTATTTTTATTTTATTTTACTTTATTTATTTTTTGAGACAGAATCTCGCTCTGTCTCCCAGGCTGGCGTGCAGTGGCGCCGTCTCAGCTCACTGCAACGTCCGCCTCCTGGTTTAAGCAATTCCCCTGCCTCAGGCTTCGCAGTAGCTGGGATTACAGAGGTGCGCCACCAGTTAATTTTTGTATTTTTAGTAGAGATGGGGTTTCACCATGTTGGCCAGACTGGTCTCAAACTCCTGACCTTAAGTGATTCACCCACCTTGGCCTTCCAAAGTGTTGGTATTACAGACGTGAGCCACCACGCCTGACCAGTAAGTTGGCGGCAGTGGGATTCGAACCCATGCCTCTGAAAAGACAGTGTCTTAGACCGCTTGGCCACTCTACCTCCGTGGAAAATATTATTCTCTCTTTAAATAAATAAGTTGAAGAACAGAGATTTTCCACCCCACTTCTCAATGAATTAAAATACAATATACGATTTTCTATAGGTGGGAGGACTCATTCGATGCAATGCTAAGGTTTACTGTTTAGCTGTGGTAATCAAGACAGTCTGGTTGGCAGAGGGACAGATGCATACAACAGTGGAACAGAGTAGAGAACCCAGGAATAGACACACACAGATGTGCCCAAAAGATTTTTGACAAAGATGCAAAAGCAGTTCAATGGAAGATAAAAAGCCTTTTCAACAAATAGTGCTGGAGCAATTTGACATCCACATGCAAGAAACAAAGAAAACGCATTGACCTAAGCCTCACACATGATCCAAAACTTCACTTAAAACAGATCATAGACTTCAACATAAAACATACAGCTATAAAACATTTAGAAAAAAGCAGGAGAAAATCAGTCTTCAGAATCTAAAGCTAGGTAAAGAATTATTAGATGTGAAAACCAAAAGCACGATTCATAAAAGGAAAAAAATGGATAAATCAGACCTCATCAAAGTTGAAAACTTTTAACCCATGGAAGGCCCTATTAAGAGGATGAAAAGACAAGCTATCGATTAGGAGAAAACACTTGCAAACTGCATATCTGACAAAGGGCTACTACCTAGAATTCTCAAAACGCGACAGAATTCTCGAGAACTCTAAAGTCAGCAGTTAAAATCCAAATAGAAAATGAGCAAAAGACACGAACAAATATTTCAGTGAAAAGAACACGCAGATGAAAATAAACACGTGAAAAAATGTTCAACATCATTAGCCATTAGGGAAATGCAAATTAAGGCCACAATCGGATATTGTTACACACCTATCAGAATGACCAAAATAAAAAACGATGAGAACTTTTGCATTCAATCACTGGTGAGGAATGGAGACACTAGAACACTCCTACATTCCTGGTGGGAATGTAAAACAGTACCGTATTCTGGAAAACAGTTTTTTAAAAACTGCCTTATGACTTGGCATTTGCAATCCTGGACATAAAAATGAAAACTTATGTTTGTGCAAAAACTTATGCTCAAATCGTCATAGCAGCTCTCTTCATAATAGGCAAAAACTGGTAAACCACCCGGAAGCCTGTCTATGGTTTTTTTTTTAATTAAAAAAAGCTGTGTTTATATCCATACCATGGACTGCTACTTGCAATAAAAAGGAATAAAATATCGATAACACACAATTTGAATAAATCTTCAGAGAATTATGCTGAGTGAAAAAAGCCAATCCTCAAAGGTTACATAAACTATATGATTCCATTTATGTAACATTCTTGAAACCACACAATTATAGAAATGAAGAACAGATTAGTGGTTGCCATGGCTCGGGGGCAGGGTTGGGGGTGGGAAATGGGTTTGGTTATACAAGGGCAATGAGGGATCCTCATGGTGATAGAAAAATGTCTGTATCTTGACTATATCACTGTCAATATCTTTATTGTGACTGTTAACATTGAGGGAAACTGGAAAGGGTATATGGACTCTCTCTGCTTATTTCTTACAACTGCATGTAAATCTATAATAATCTCAAAAGGATACATTTTAAAAAGAATATATTATACAATTTTCTATACCCAGACACTACCAAATATAATTATATCTTTGGTAACACAGACACACTGTTCTCAGATAACGGAAGTAGTGCGGCGATTATGTGTGTGGCTTGACAACAGGATGGGCTGGGTTCAAATCTCAGCTACCAGTCCCTTCACCTCCTTGGGCCTCAGTTTCCACACCTGCAGGTGGGTGAGCAATGAGAGGACCTGTCTCATGGGGTTGCTGGGGGGACATGATGACATGATTCTTGAGACATGCAGAACACAATGCTCACTTGCATGGCTGCTCAGTAAACGAAATGGGTCACTTTTCCAGGCTGTAGAGAAGGTTACAGGTAAGAGGCAGGCAGAGGATTGAACCCGAGAGCGTCCTCTGAGAGCTCTAGATTGGGATCATGCCTCGCCAGTCAGGGGGTTTGTTTTGACTTCTTTCTCGCAGGGAAGTGGCTGCTGAGTGGTCCATTCCACTCCCCTGAGTTTGGCCTGGTCGCTTCTTGTCTGCCCTCTGGACCCTGGTGGCTGCAAACTTTCATGGGTGTCTCTCCACAAAGAAAGAACACCTGGAGCCTGTGGTTGGGACTGCTCAGGTGGAGACACAGCCTGGTGGACGATCCTCTGTAAGGCAAAATGGAGCAGGAGTGGAACCCATGCCTACTGCATACCTACTGTGTGCCTTGTGGCTTACGTGCCCCAGCTCACAGAATTCTCCCAACAGCTTTGAGCAGTAGGTGCTATAATCACCCCTGCGTGATCCAGAGAAAACTGAGACTCGGAGAGGAGAATGGACTTGTCCAAGGTTGTGCAACTAGTAGGTGGCAGAGCTGAGATCTGAGCCCTGGTCTGTCTGATGTAAATCCAGAATCATTTTCACTGTTGATAATAACCTTATTACTTATTAAATATCTACTAGAGTAATAAATATGCTAGCTCTTTCCATTGAGGTATGATCACCTTTCCATTTTAGAGAAGAGGAAACGGGGGTTAGGTGAGGTGCGTCGCCAAGATGGACAACAGCTCTCAAAAAACAGCCAGTCCCGCAGCCAACGGGCAGCTTTCTCGTGTGCCTCCAACCCCACCTGTAGCTCCAACCCAGCTCAGCAAACAGCCGAGTCAGCAAACAGCCCCTACCTTGAGATACACTGCCTAGGCAGGCTGTGGGTGTGTGCACTTCAGCTTCAGGCATCCAGGGTCAGCTGAGACAGCAAGAGCTTCCCCTGGGGGCTGGATGGGGTCATTGGGAGCCACTGAGAGACCCTTTCCCCTCTTGGCCTGGCAGACAGAGTGGCAGTTGGAAGACGCTCGAGGTGGCGGTGGTGGTAACAACTTCCTTTTGAGTAATAACATTTACTGAAAAGCAATTCTGCTTTTAGCACCAGAAGTTCACCACCCTTGCAAGCAGGCGCCTAAGAATACCTTCATTCAACCACAGTTCAGAGATTCACAGACTTCCTTTTGCACTACCTCCAGGAGAGTTTCACATTTGGTGTTGAGGGAAAACCAAATACCACAATTATTGGAGGGAGTAGGAGGGGTGTCGAGAGGGAGGTGATGTGAAGGGGGCCAGGTGGCATCAACCACATCCCCCAAGACCCCACAGGCAGCCTCTGGGCTACGGCTCAGCCTCTCGCCCTCAGTTACTGGAAAGACAGCGGACGAGCTCAGAGCGAAACTGACAGGCTGACAATTTCTCTTCCTTTTACAAGAAAAAGAAAGTGATTGTCCTTCAAACAAGCATGACTTTGGAAGCCAGGGACTTACCCTGGCCACTCTGCAAATTAGAGACAGAGCCACGCTGCTCCAGAGGCCCCGAGCCCCTGCTTGTCACCTCCAATTAGCACTTCAGTTCTTTAGGCTCGTTTTTCTATTGCCCAAAATCCAATCTACTGGGGCATAATGAGGACTTATGGAAAAAAGAATCCAATCTGCACTTGGGAGGGGATAGCCTTAAATGTTAGGCGCTCACCCCAGGCAGTTGGGGGTGGCTGATGGCAAGGGAGAAGGCATGGGTGGGGAAGGAGGGGATGTACCAGGCAGAGCCAGGAGGCTCCAAAAAGCAACTCTAAAAGGCTCTCCCCCTCCCAGCAATCCAGCCTCCTGACTCATGCCAGACACAGAGGCAGCTGATGGGATGGGAAGAGGCTGGCTTTGGGAGCCACAGGGATGTGGGGGCAAACTCCAGTTCTGCCACTTGCTGGCTGTGTGATCTTGGGTGAGTAACGTCACCTCTCTGAGACTCAGTTTCCTCGCCTTTAAGATGAGGATGAGTATAGGAGGTCAGGACATGACCTTCCTGTGTTCAAAACCCTCCCACAGTTCCCACCTCACTTGGCAGAAAAGTCAGAGATCTCTGTGGTCTACCAGGCCCTACAAGATCTTTCCCGTGCTTCCCTTACAACCTCATCTCTCTCTCTCTGTCTCTCTCTCTCTATATATATTTTTTTTATTTTTTTTGAGACATGGTCTCACTTTGTTGCCCAGGCTGGAGTGCAGTGGTGCCAACACATCTCACTACAGCCTCAACCTCCTGGACTCAAGTCATCCTCTCACCTCAGTAGTCCTCAGATAGGTAGGACTACAGACACATGCCAGCACGCCCAGCTAATTTTTGTTATTTTTTTTGTGGTAGAGATGGGGTTTTGCTATGTTGCCCAGGCTGGTCTCGAACTCCTGAGCTCAAGTGATCTGCCCACTTCGGCCTTCCAAAGTGCTTGGGATTACAGGCGTGAGCCACCGTGCCTGGCCCATCTCCTCTTATTCACTCTCTCTGGTTCCCTCTACCCCTGCCACACTGGGCTCCTCTTTGTTCCTGCAACACGCTAAGCACACACCTGCCTCGGGGCTTTTGCACACGCTGTTTCTGCTGCCTTCTGCATCCTTCCTCCAGATAGCCACAGGGCTTCTTCCCTCTCCTGATCTGGTGTCTGCTTAAATGGCCCCAGGGGTCCTGCTCTGACCACCCCCTTCCAAATTACTCCCCTTGCCTTATCTCTTCACCCTGCGTGAATGTTTTCCCATAACACTGACCACTACTTAACACAATAATTTGGGGGGGGTTCATGACTCCCCATTGGCCAGACTGTAAGGTCCCAGCGGGCAGAGGCCAGTTCTCCATTGTCCTCCATTAAATCTCAGAGCCTAGCACATAGGGGGCACTCAGTCAGTGTTTGTTGAATGAACAGATGCAGGGTTGTGTGGTGAGGAGGGAAGAAGGACGTGTGTGGCGGTTTAACACCAGCCCAGGGTGCGTGCTCCCTGTCACTTCTTCTCTCCTCTGCCCAGCACCAGCCCCATGTCATGTGCTCGTTGAATTCCTACAACGGAAGGATGCATTTCACAGATGCAGGAATGAGGCCACAGAGCCCAAGTGACTGTCACAGCTCGCAGTGGGGCGAGGCTTTGGATTCTGGTCTGCAGGACTCTTGGCCTCCAGGACGATGGTGACAGTGTCCAGTCTGACCTGGGGTCTGGGTGAGAGAAATGACTGGTGGGACCATCAGACTCTCGAGAAGGGGCCCTGGCTTTGAGGATCTCCAGCCGACATCTGGGCTTAAGACTGGGGTTCACGCCCCTGCCCTCCTGTCCCACAGTCCCACATTCTGCCCCAAAGCAGAATGCAAGTCCCATCAAGGAGTCTCAGGGTTTCCAGAGAGGGGCTTTCTCAACTTTCTGTTGCTGGAAAATCCTGTCCTAGAAAGGGCAGAGGCTTGAGGAGCTCCTGGATCCGGCAGAAGCCTCCGAGACTAGGAGACCCCGGTGTCCTCGCTCCCTGGCACCCAGCCAGCTCCCAAATATGAGGGACTTTCCAGAGAAGTCAGCCTCCTGGCTGCCTCCAAGCTTGCCCAGGCCTGCAGCCCAGGCCTCCATGAGGCCCAGTCCTGCCTCGGTTTCCCTGTTTTTAATTTCTTGGAGAGGCCGAGGAGTTTGGAGGTGAACAGCCTCATATGAGCACTAATCTCCCCTAGGCCTGGTGCATAGGAATTTTGGAGCCATAAACAGGCTTCTCACAACCCCCAGGATGAGTCCTCCCCACACTCCCATCCACCCTGGACTCTGGGCTGAGCTGGGCAAGGAGTCGGTCTGGGGTGGTTGCCTGTGGGTGTGGCTCAGAGCTGGGGGCGCTACCTCTGCCCTTCTGTCCCCCATCAGAGCTGCCCCAGCTGTATGAGAACCCCTCCCATAACAGCTACAACAAAGGGCACGCAAGTAAGACACCAGGAGTAACTGTTTCAGCTTCGTTATACTCAAAGGTGTTCATATGCATCAAGCCTCCTAGAGCAGACCTCCATGACAGCTGCCCATGGGCCGGATCCAGTCTGGAGATATGTTTAGTTTGGCCCTTGAAGTATTTTTTTTCTTAATGTGAATCAATTGCCAACATCTGACATTCCAGGAGATTTCACATAAAATCCTTTTCTCTGGCTTCTCTTGAGAAATGGGAAAATGTGGCCATACTGGACCCACATTCCTGCTGGACACAGGAGGCCTGGGAGTGGGGTCACGGGTACCCCTTTCCTAGTGGCATATAGTAGGTACCTTCCTGTTCACTCAGTCCCTGCGTGCCCCACTTTCCTTATATAATTTCCCTACCAGGGTCTTGAAGTATGAGTAGGAGTGCGCCAGAAGAGGGCGGTGGAAAAGCGTTCCAGCAAAGGGGAACAGTGTGAGTCGGTGAGATGCATCTGTTCAAGATTCACTCGACAAGTATGTATTGATGCTTGTGGTATACACAGGGACGTACAGCAGGAAACCAAACAAATCAAAATCTCTGCCCTCTGCTTCTCATCTAGGGGTGGTTTTGTTCCCCATGGGACCCTTGGTTATGTCTGGAGATGTGTGTGGTTGTCACAGCTGGGTGGAGGGAGGGTGCTATCAGCAGCTAGTGGGGAGAGGCCAAGGAGGCTGCTGAACCAATCCTACAAAGCCCAGGGCAGCCTTCAGGCACAGAATGATCTGGCCCCAAATGTCTGTCAAGCAAAGGTCGAGGGACTCTGGTCTGGAGGCACAGACACCAAACAGGACAAGCCAATAAACTCAAACTGTGAAGCCAGCAGCTGATGAGTGCTTTCTGATTAAATGAGCCAGAGCATGGTGAGGGGGGATGAGGAGGGGTGTGGCTGCTCAAATAGGTGCCGTCTGAACAGGGGCAGGTCCTGAAAAGATTGTGGCACCGCTGGCAGGGTGGCCCTGGCATTGTAGGTGTTCACTGAGCGGCACTTTCTATCTTTCCACTCTGCTTAATCTTCATCATGGCCTTGCTGTGGAGCAGGGATCTGTGTTCCTGACCGGGCATCACAAGCCGTTAAGAGGCCGACCCAGGACGCCTGACCACTCAGTCAGTGTCCTTGTGCTGCCTAGAGGTGGAGATGGTCTCTGAATTGCCTTCTCTCATTCAGTCAGTCAACAAACATCTAACAGGAGCCCACTGGGTCATAGTGGGAGGGAACAACTTTAGGGTGAACTGCTTAGCTTACAACACGTGGTAAGTACACAGGAAAGACCGGTGAAAGGAATGAAAAGAAGGAGTAAGCGAATAAACAAGGCTCAGTCCATTAAGATAATGATCATGGCCAGCATTGATTGGGCAACTACTATGTGGCAGGCTCATCCTAAACCTTCCGTGTGAGAGTCTTACTGAAGGAATACCTCTGAAAGGGGGGCCAATGACCATCCCCACTTCCAAGGTGAGAAGACTGAGAGGAAGAGAGGTGATGTCAACTGCCCAAGGCCTACAAAGAGAATGGCAAGGCCATCGCTGGAGCCTGGGCCTACCAGATCCCAGGGTGCACCTGCTGCCTCAGTGTTGTGTATGCTGCGACTCAAATCATTATGCCACCAGCCTTGTGAGGTAGGTGCTAGCATTATCCGATGTTACAGATGAGGAAACCAAGGCTCAGAGATGGGAAGTGACTTGCCCAAGGTCACACAGCATGTGTGTTTGAATCTAGATTTCACGCTTTCAACCACCAAACCCTGCCCCTCGTAAGCCCTGGCCGCCCTGTGTGGAGGGCGTGTAAGTCCCAAGGGGTTGGGGAGGGAAAGTGGGCCAGGGAGCTAAGCCCTCCAGGGTCTGCAGGACCAGGCAAGAGGCTCTGAAGGAGGCAGGGTCCCTGGTGGGCAGATGGGAGCAGGTGGGCCTGGGGAGCCGCCAGCCTTCCACCCCCACGTGAAGGCATGCCCGCCAGAAGGGCCTGTGGAGAGGCCGCCCCGTGGTGTGCGCCAGGCTGACAATGGCTCCTTGTGTCTGTGCCGACGGTGGGAGAGGGGAGGTATTGTTTGCTAGGACACCTTCCCGCCAAGGCTGGCTGCAGGCGGTCCTTGTCCTAGGCCGCTTGGCACGCGGCTGTTCCGGGCGCCAGAGGGAAGTGTGTGTGTGCATGTGTGTGGCTGGGGGTTCTGGGCCACGTTGGTGCTGGCCTGCGGCTCCCTGGGTGTGCCTGTGCACGTGTGTGTGGGGGCGAGGGCATGTGTTTCTGTCTCTGAGTGTGCCCACGCACGTCTTGCACACCTGTGGCCAGTGTGTCTGAATAGCCTTGTGGCTTGGGGCTTCTGTGTGTCTCCCTGGGTGTGGCTGTGGCTGTGTGTCTCCCTGGTCTGGCTCTGTGTGTCTCTCTGTACCTCTGGACTGCGTGTGGCTCTGAGTACCTTTGGTTTGCATGCCCGCGTGTGTCTGAGCCTGTCCCTCTGCCTGTGTCTCTACCTCCCTCGGGGTCTGTCTGTGGAGCCTCTTGATCCCAAGGGGGCAAGAGAGCCTCTGTTTCGGAGTGCTGGCTGAGTTCCATTCGTGACTGATCGGTGAGGGAGGGGGCTTCAGGCAGAGGGAATGGCGGGTGCCCAACCTGGGGGGCAGGACGGAACTGGCAGACCTGCAAGAGCAGCTAGGAGGCGGGGTGGCCGCAGTGAAGTGAGCGGAGGCGAGAGGACACCAGGGGCCACCCGCAGGCCAGAGTCCGAAGTGAGGTGCAGCCATCGGAGGATCTGGATGGGACCATGACGTGGTCTGTTTCATGACAACGCCCTTGGCTGCCGGTGAAAATGGGTTGTAGGGCAAGCCTGAGAGGTGCTGGGAGTCGCTGTGGCCAGTGTTAGGAAGCAGTGTGTAAGTCCCAAGGGGTTGGGGAGGGAAAGTGGGCCAGGGAGCTAAGCCCTCCAGGGTTTGCAGGCCCAGGCAGGAGGCTCTGAAGGAGGCAGGGTCCCCGGTGGACAGACGGGAGCAGGTGGGCCTGGGGAGCCACCAGCCTTCCACCTCCACAGCGCCACCTCAAGGAACCCCCACTCCATGGAAGGGGTTGCAACTTCCCCATTTTGCAGAGGTGGAAACTGAGGCCCAGGGAGGAGAACTGTCTCCTAAGGCCTGCAGCCTGGGAACTGGTCCCATGCTAAAGCCAACTCTCAACCTCCTCCATCTTGGCTGCCTGCCCCTCTGCGAGTCCCTCTGCATCTCGAGGCTCTGGTGACGCCTCTGCTAAAGTCAGAGAAGCTGGAGTCCTTGTCAGGAACCCGGACTCTGGAGCCAGATGACTTGGGTTCGAATCCTGCCTCCGTAGCTGTGTGACCTTGGGCAAGTCACTTGGCCTCTCCACGCCCCAGCATCCTCATTGGCCAAATGGGAGTGCTTGGTCATCATTACCTCCAAAGTGCTGTGCCACTGGATCCCACTTGTGACAGCCACATCTCCTATCCCTGCTTTATTTTTCTCCAAAACACCCATCACCTTCCAGCATACTACATCTTGTATTTACTTCCGATGACGCTGGAATGTCCGTTCCACGGCATTTTGAATGTTGTGTTCGTGAGTAGTGTCTAGAACAAGGTCCCGGACATAGTTGGCGCTCAGTACATTTTTGTTGAAAGAACCAAGTAATACATGTGACATATGGGAACACAGCCTGGCATGCATTGGGTGGAACGGAGGTGTTTGCTATTGTCATTAACTGGGGAGTGGGCATTTGGAAGCATGACAGCCCAGTCAATCCCAATTAGGAATGGGTGTCCCATCACCTTTTCTGCACATCCTTCTTGCTTTCAGGGCCTGCTTAACCCACCCTGGGCCAGACGTCTCTTATATTGGTCTCTGAAAATACGGAGACTCTGGCAGGTACTATGAGCTGCTGGTTTCAAGCCTCATGAGGGATCAGTGACTCGGTTTCCCCACCGGATCACAGCTGATCCAGAGGCTTCGATGGTCTTTGTTCTCTCAGGACTCTCCCCTGTATATTCCCCTATATATATTCCCCCTGACCACCCTACTGCCCCAGATCCCAGTCCCTCTGTCGATAAATACAGTTGGCAGCTCTGGCAAAAATGTCCTGCCAATGGTACAGTGAGTTGTTGGTGAATATTTAGGAAGCCCAGTGGGTTTGTCAAGAAAGCAGCTTCCTGAGCATAAATATTTCTAAGAATGAAAGGAGGGGCCTCGGCCTCAGAGATCACTGGGTGATCATGTCCAGCCCCCTGCTGCCTGGCCATTGCTTCTGGGATCCCACTGGCACCTGGCATCCTGGTTTCCTGAGAAGAGTCAGGAGGTGCAGGGGGAATCCAGGCCCAGGCAGAGAACAACCTGCTCTGTCCTCTCACTTCCTTCCTGCTTTTCTTCCGGACTCCCATCCCTGGCTGGGACATGCCACAGTCGCCAGGAGCTGCACAGGAGAAGCAGGTTGGGGGCTGACCAGGGTGGCCATGGCTTCTTTGAGGACCCGCTGTGGTGTGGGGGCTTCGTTCAGCATAACTGGATAACCTTGGTATCAGCCCTCCTCTCCTGCAACTGCCGAGGTTCAGGCCTCTTCTCCCATTCCTCTCTCCGCCCCACATTTATTGAGCATCTACTATGTGCCCAGACTTCAGAGACAATGAAAAGACCTCTGCCCTACCTTTGCCCTGGTTCTGATGCCCAGTACCAGTCCTGGGACAGCTGTGACAGCTGCTCAATTGTCCCTTTCAGTCTCTCCCTGTCCCAGCCCTTCCCCTTCCACAACTGCTGAGTTCATCTTCAGAAAGCACAACTCTAGATCTTGCTTCTGCTCTGCCCTAAAACCATCAGTGGCTCCCCGCGGCGACCCAGAGAAAGTCCAGACGCCCCGGCTGGGTGAGCCTGGTCCTGCTCCATCTACCCCGACTGCCCTCTGCAGCTTGGTTCCCCACGTAGCCAGCCACGAGGATGACCTCTGGTTTTTCAAACACACCTGGCACCTCCCACCTCCTTACTCTTGCTCAAGCCATTCCTGCCAGCCCGGTGCCCTTTCTCAGCCCACATCTCATGTCTGTAGCCTTTTGTTTGTTTCTTTCTTTCAGGACACATCACACAGTGCTTTGAATTGCACTTATTTATATCTTCCCTTCCTCCCAGAGGGCAGGAAGTTGCCAGATTCATTTCTGGGCTTGGCGCCAGGCTCAAAGTAGGTCCTCGTTAGATTGGCTGGCTGAGCTGGTGAGGATGCTGTCTTTGCGTGGGTCTGGGGCCACCCAGCACGTGTGCCCCTTCTTCTGGAGACCACATTGAGTTTCCCCTGAGGTGCCTCCAACACCTTGGTCTTGTGAATTAGAGGAGTTGACCCCATCCATCCCCAGGGTCGACTCAGGGCTGCAGGCCTGGCCAATCAGGCCCCTGGCCACATGGATTGGTTCAGGGGTGAGCACACGATCCAATCAGGGCCAATAAATTAATCCCATGACTTTGGAAAGGGAAAGACGTTGCCACCTTGAGGTGGCTGAGCTCATTGTAGGATGTCAGCCTGGAGCAGCTGAGGCCACTGTGCCGTCCTGAGATGAGAGACCACCTGAGAATGCCGGTGACGTTGGGCAAAGCAGAGCCAAGAGGTGTAGACAGCCCCCAGATGAAAATCATTATTGGTGCTCCTGGATCCAGCTGTATCTGAAGCAGACATGACTCTCTCATTCTCCTTTTTTAAAACCCACCTTGGGTTGGGTTTCCATTGCCTGCAGCTACAAGAAATCCTGACAAATAGCTGAGCCTTCTGAATATACCTTACTGTCCACACTGCCATTACCCCATGTGAAATTCTTTCATGAGGAACCCCTTTGAACATCCAAAGCTGGGGGAGGCGTCTCTTCCCCCACGGAGCTCAGGTGCTAGTTTCTTTTCCCACTCATGGGCAATATGAGCAGTGACCGCTGGTTCTGGCTGCCTCAAGCTCCTTTTGGAACAAGGAAGAGAGCAAGTAGAATAACCTAAAGGACTAAAATGGGCTCGAGTTCCCATGGGCTAAGGCTAGGCCCTCAGCCCCACTACTGTTCAGCATGGATAGGCACACAGCAGATGCTTCTCGGCCATTCACTGCTTTACAGTGCAAGGCAAGTTTTCTCAACCTGGGCCCTTGGGCATTCTGGACCGGCTGCTTCTCTGTGAAATACCCCAGGTTTGGTTAGGAGTGAGTTGCTCAGTCTCTGTTCTACTGACGTTTGGTGCCAAATAACTCCTGGCTGGGGGCTGTCCTGTGCCTTGCAGGACTTGTTTAGCAGTGTCCCTGGCCTCGATACCCACTAGATGCCAGTAGCACCCCCTTCCCTGAGTTATGACAGCAACACATATCTCCAGACGTTGCCAAACATTCCTTGCAGGGCAAAATCGCCCCCTGGTTGAGAATATCTGCTGTAAGTAAAGTGCGTCTCACAGGACCCAGCACATAGTAAGTGCTCAATAAATACCAGCAGAGATGGTTTGGTGACGATGATGCTAAAGATGATCACTGAGGAAATCTGGGGCCTCGGTGAGATTCAGATTTGGCTAACTTAAGTGGGAAGGAAATTTATTAGAGGAACATGAGTGAGCTTACAGAATTTATGAGAAAGCGGAAGAGTCAGTTCAAAACAACCCAGAAACGGAGGCAGTTCAGTAGATCCCGACAGCAAGAAGCAGATATGCTGATAGCGGCAATGAGCTATTCCCGTTTCAGCCATCCCCCAACTTCCTCCTTCCTAACAGAACCTATTTTGCTCATTTTGCACAAGAACTCCATGCCCCTACCCCTTCCATGGGCTCCAGGAAGATGGAGCCTCAGCCAAGCCTCAGGGGACTGATTTCCGTTGCTGTAAGTCAGCCACGGTGCCCCCCACCCCAACAAGGCCAGTGATTGATTTAGGCTGGACATGGAATGTGATTTTGGCCAATGAGATGTGTTGAGAAATTTGTTGGAGGGCAAGCAAGAGAGACAGAGGCTTATTTCACTTTGTATAATACAAGTTTTCTTCTTTTTGAAGGCTGAATAATATTCTTTTTTTTTTGAGACAGAGTTTCGCTCTTGTTGCCCAGGCTGGAGTGCAATGGCGTGATCTCGGCTCACCACAACTTCTGCCTCCCAGGTTCAAGCAATTCTCCTGCCTCAGTCTCCCGAGTAGGTGGGATTACAGGCATGTGCCACTATGCCTGGCTAATTTTTTGTATTTTTAGTAGAGGCAGGGTTTCTCCATGTTGGTCAGCTGGTCTCAAACTCCCGACCTCAGGTGATCCACCCGCCTCGGCCTCCCAAAGTGCTGGGATTACAGGCGTGAGCCACCACGCCTGGCCAATAATATTCTTTTGTATGCGTGTACCACATTCTCTTTATTCCTCCCTCCTTCAATGGAAATTTTTCTGCACCTTGGCTATTGTAAATAATGCTGTAATGAACATGGGAGTGCAAATATCTCTTTGAGAGCCTGACTTCAGTCATTTTGAATAAATATCCAGAGGTGAGATTGCTGGATCCTTATGCTGGGTGAAATAAGCCAGTCCCAGAAGGACAAACGCTGCGTAATTCCGACAGCCAAACTCAAAGAAGCAGACAGTAGAAGGTGGTTGCCAGGGGTTGAGGGAGGCAGGAATGGGGAGTTGCTGTTCAGTGGGTATGAAGTTTCAGTTATGCAAGATGAGTAAGTTCTAGAGAGCTGCTGTGCAACATCATATCTATAGCTAACAATGCCATAGTGTACACTTAAAAGTTTGTTAAAAAGGTAGCTCTCAAATTAAATGTTCTTAATACAATTTTAAAAAGCATTTATAAAACATCATTACATGTAGTTTCCAATGCTGCCCACACTTAAAAAAATTATTTATGAGAGCACTTAGATAAAAGGAAAAAGGAGAGGGAGGTTTTATCTCACAAGTGTTGTTGGAGAAGGGCTGTGATGTCTGGAGCAGCAGCAGCCATCTTGAGTCAATGAGGAGAGCCAGCTGGAAGACAAAGCCTGAGTTCTAGGACCTGAGTCTTTGCTGATGTCACCAAGCTGCCAAATTAACCAATCTCTGATTCTCCATCACTTCCAAACATCTGATCTATGAGATAAGTTTCCTCACTTTTAAAGCCTCTTGAGGTTGAGTTTCTGTTCCTTACAGTCAACAGGATTGGACCAGTGTGCCAAAATCTATGGATTAGTGGTTGCTTCCAAATTGCCTTTGACATTGCCACTGTCTTCTGAATAGTGCAGAGGGACTGACTCTCACTGCCAGGGAGGCTGAGCACCAGAGGCTTCATCTGGCTGCCCGGCATATTTGTGACCTGGAGATGTATTCAGGGTTCAGGTAGGAGGACGCCAGAAACTACCCTACCTGCCAGCTCCTCCACGGAGTTCAGACTCTGCCGTTCTGGACTTCAGTTTCTCCATCTGTGAATTGGGGATGGTAACAAACCACCAATGTCACAGGGTGTTATGAGGATTAATAAGTTATTTCGAGTAATGTAATGGGCACAATGCCAGCACATGGCAAGTGCTCAGTAAATCTGAGCAAGTAAAGGAACTGCCAGAAGCTTGAGCCCCCGAGACACTCCTGATGTCTGGGGGTAATCCCAGTTTCTCCATCTTTTTTTTTTTGAGACGGACGGAGTTTCGCTGTTGTTGCCCAGGCTGGAGTGCAACGGCCGGATGTCGGCTCACTGCAATCTCTGTCTCCTGGGTTCAAGTGATTCTCCTGTCTCAGCCTACCGGGTAGCTGGATTACAGGCATCTGCCACCACACCTGGCTAATTTTTGTACTTTTAGTGGAGACGAGGTTTCACCATGTTGGTCAGGCTGGTCTCAAACTCCTGACCTCATATGATCCACCCGCCTCGGCCTCCCAAAGTGCTGGGATTACAGGTGTGAGCCACCGCGCCCAGCCAGACCTCCATCTTTTAAAGAACATGACTTTCTTCTCCAGGCAGGTGGGAGGCTGAGGGACACCCCAGCGTTAAGCCAAAAACAGCCGAGGCAGCATTCATGTCTCCTCCTTCCAAAGGCCCCCCATGTCTCCAGGGCTTGGGAGGCTCCAGCTCTAGGCTGCGGGGATCCCCTCTGTCATTCAGGCCTGGCCCCTCTACCCTGGGCCCTGAGCACGTACCTGGCTCCCCTAGTGTACCCGAGGGCCTTGATGTCACCGGATGGATTGAGCAATTCAACCGAGTGTGCATTTTCCAGCTCATGCTAACCACCATTCAGTCACTTCCCCTCACGTTCATGGACCAGTTGGTTCCTTGTCATTTCTCAGAGGACACCATGACCCTTCTTGTGAACTCTCCATCATGCAGGCGAGAATCTGAGTCACCTAGAGTTAGCAGCCTGATTCACCTTTGTCCCCCAAACTCCTGGCCTGGCTCTCAGATGAAAACAAATAATAATAATAATAATAATGAATACAGTCACTAATTCCCACAGTGTCCTGAGAGCTTTACAGGTACCCGCACTGACTTTCAGGTAGGTACATGCTTATCCCCATTTTCTAGATGAGGAGACTGAGTCCCAGAGAAGGTGAGTAACTTGCTTATAAGGGAAGGAGGAGTCGTGATCTGAAGCTAAGCAGTAGGGTAGATACATTTAAGCATGTTTGTTCAGACATTTAGCAAAACACCTTTGCTGAAAAAAAAGTTTTGAAAAAAAGTCATGAAAAAAAAGATTGGAAACTCTATTTTTAAATGTATCACCAGCTTGGGAGGCCAAGGCGGGAGGATCACCTGAGGTCAGGAGTTTGAGACCAGCCTGGCCAACATGGTGAAACCCCGTTCCTACGAAAAATACAAAAAAAAAAAAAAAAAAAAAAAAAATTAACCAGGCTTGCTGGCAGGTGCCTGTAATCCCAGTTACTGGGGAGGCTGAGTCAGGAGAATCACTTGTACCCGTGAGATGGAGGTTGCAGTGAGCTGAGTTCGCACCATTGCACTCCAGCCTGGGCAAGAAGAGTGAAACTCCGTCTCAAAAAAATAAAAATAAAAATAAATAAATGTATCACCAGCTCCATTCATTCATCAGACACATATTTCCACAGTAGATACCTTGTGCCTGGAAGGTGCTTCTTACAAGGGACATGGGAGTGAACAAATAGGTAAGGTCCCCTCCCCGCTGGAACTCATAGTCCAGTGAATCAATCCATTTAGGACTTGAACATTTGAAATTGAGACCGCCCTGCATCTATAACTATCAGAACTGTATGAGATCCTGAGGTGGAAAAATGGTGACTTCTCTGGGCTTTTTTGCTCAAACACAATTCTTTTAAGAAAGAGACCTGCGTCTCGGGCTGCCCACCGCAGTGTGAGGATGTGAGAAAGACCCAGGGGCCTCACAGACCATGTAACGTCACAGAAGGCACAGGACTGCCAGGTGCATTGGCTCACACCGTAATCCCAGCATTTTCGGAGGTGGACATGGCGGCATCGCTTGAGGTCAGGAGTTCAAGACCAGCCTGAGCAACATAGCAAGACTCTGTCTCTGCAAAAAACCAAAAACCAAAAACCACAGGGCTGAAAGGTCAGACCAGCTGCCTGGAATCCCAGCCCGGACGCTCACCAGCATGTGACCCAGGTCAGACCATGTGCTCTCTCCTCAGAAAGCCTCAGTTTTCTCATCTGGAGACAGGGACAATGAATCCCTTCCAGGATCCCCGTGAGAATACAGGTTGAGCATCTCTAATTCACAAATCTGAAATCCGAAATGCTCCCAAATCTGAAACTTTTTGAGTGCCGACCTGACACCATAAGTGAAAGCCCGCGGTGGTCTGTTGTCACTGCTGTTTCACGGCTGAGCCCAGTATCGGCTGATATCGCTGTTCTGCTTGGTCACCCTGAACTCCTTATTTTTCCACCGTGTTAATGCTATGTCATACTTTCTACCATGGAGTACTTATGTGTGAGTAAGTATAAGACAATGATTGCTCATTGATAGCATATAAATTCAGAGGCAGGAATAAGGGTGATGCCAAACAACCACAGATTGTCCACGTGGGCGACTGAGATAGGCGTGGGACTCCTTTCTTTCTGATGGTCCAACATACACAAAATTTGTTTCATGCACAAAATTATTAAAAACTGTGTACAGGCTGGGTGCAGTGGCTCACACCTGTAATCCCAGCGTTTTGGGAGGCCGAGGCAGGCGGATCATAAGGTCAGTAGATCGAGACCATCCTGGCTAACACGGTGAAACCCCGTCTCTATTAAAAATACAAAAAATTAGCCGGGCGTGGTGGCGGGCGCCTGTAGTCCCAGGTACTTGGGAGGCTGAGGCAGGAGAATGGAATGAACCCAGGAGGCAGAGCTTGCAGTGAGCCGAGATCGCGCCACTGCACACCAGCCTGGGCAACAGAGCGAGACTCCATCTCAAAAAAAAAAAAAAAAATTGTGTACAATTGCGTTCAGGCTGTGTGTACAAGGTGTGTATGAAACACAAGTAAATGTCATGTTCAGACTTGGGTCTCGGGTCTCATCCCTAAGATATCTCATTATGTATATGCAAAGATTCCAAAATTTGAAAAATACAGAAATCCAAAACCCTTCTGGTCCTAAGCATTTTGGATAAGGGAACGTTAACCTGTACCCTGTGTCAAGGTAGGATATACTATGTAGGAAAATGTATTCACGGTTCAACCCCCAGTCCTCCTGAGGGAAAGTCAATTCCAGAAAGGCCAAGTGATGAAAGTTCTTCATCTTTGTGGACCTCATCTGGGCTAAAACACATGTTATAGACCTCTCTACTAAAAATACACACACACACACACAAAAATTAGCCTGGCATGGTGACAGGTGCCTGTAATCCCAGCTATTCAGGAGGCTGAGGGAGGGGAATCGTTTGAATCCAGGAGGCAGAGGTTGCAGTGAGCCGAGGTCGTGCCACTGCACTCCTGCCTGGACAACAGAGAGAGACTCAGTCTCAAAAAAATAAAAATAACAAAATAAGAAACTCTCCCAATTTTTAAACATTTCCCACTAATGAAGGCAAAGCATTGACTTACCACCTTGCACCTTCTGGGAAGGCAAATGATCAAAAAGACAGACACTAGCAAATGTTAGCAAGGGTGTGAGCAACTAGAACTCTCATATCTTGCTGGCGGGATCGTAAAAAGGTACAGCCAATTTGGAAAACAGTCTAGCAGTTCCCCAAAAGTGTAGATTGAGTTACCATATAACTCAGACTTTCCACTTTTAGGTATATACCCAAGAGATACAGAACTATATGTCTGCGCAAAAACTCACACACAAATGTTCATGGCAGCACAATTCATCGTAGCTGCATGGCGAAAACAGCTCTAGTGTCCCTCACTGGATGAATGGGTAAACACCATGTGGTGGGGTCGTACAATGGAATATTATTTGGCAATAAAAAGAATGAACTACGAATTCACGCTACAATGTGAATGAACCTCAAAAACATGATGCTGAGTGAAAGAAGCCAGACACAAGGCCACATAGGGCACGATTCCATTCCTAGGAAATGCCCAGAAGTGGCAGATCTATAGAAACAGCAAGTAGATTGGTGGTTTGGGGAGGCTGGGGTGAGGGCGTATGGGGAGTAGGCATGGGTACAGCGTGTTTTGGGGAGGTGATGAAAATGTTCTAAAATTGATTGTGGTGATTATTGCGTAACTCTGTGAATTTACTGAAAACCATTAAATTGTACATTTTTACAGCGTGAATTTTACGGTAGGTAAATTATATTTCAATAGGGCTGTTAAAATACAAAAGTGCTGGCCTGACAGAGCTCCTTGGTGGGTTAGAGTCAACCACAGGCCATGCTTTTTCCGTTCCTTCATTCCGGAGGTTATCCTCAGTTATCCGGAAACTTCAACTACCTGGAACACCGGTTCCTGCACACCAGGCGGGACTGTCCCAGGAGGCAGAATTTCCCTATGGGGCCCAGCAGGGACAGAGAAGCACCCTGGAATGGGAGGTGAAGGGTGTTGCTGCTGACACTTCCCGTTTTGCTTTTTTTGTAAAAATAAGCCATTAAATGTAGGTAGAGAAAGGTTCTGCTGGTAACTTCTAGCCTCAGACAAGAAGGAAGTGGAGTGGGTGAGCTGGTGGGAAGACAGTGGTGGGCAGAGGCCAGGTGAAGCCGTGCAGATCCTGGGTGGCCTGAGAGGAGATTCAGCAGGACAAGCGCTGACCTGATCGCTGGCTGGTTTTGCCCCTTCACCCATCAGCCAGTGGCTTAGCACCTACTGCATGTCAGGCACTGTGCCGGGTGGTGGGAGAACGTCGCATGGGAGTGTCTTAGGAACATCCACACGGGAAGGAGCTGGAGAGAATCGGGGAAGGAGATGGAAGGAATCTGGGAAGGCCTCTTCAGGGAGGTGATATTTCAGCTGAGACTTGAATGAAGTGACATCTGGGGCAGGGGATCTGTGGGGGGGACAGGAACTGCAAGCGCACAGGCTGTAGCGTGCCTGGCCCCAGAGAAAGAGACTGCACAGCTGTAGCCAAGGGGAAGAGGGAGACAGCGTCGGTTAGGAGATCAGGAAGGCCACGAGGGAGGTCCCAGACCAGGCAGGGCCTTGCGGGCTGTTGTGAGGACTTAGGCTTTGCTCTAAGAGAGGTGGGAGCCATGGAAAGCTCTGAGCAGAGCGTCCTGACCTGACCTCAGTTCTAATAGTATCCCTCCAGCCCAACGGGAGAATGAGTTGGGGGTAAGGGCAGAGCAGGGAGGCCAGGTGACTGCAGGAGACCAGAGGGGAGTAAGGAACAGTGGCTGGTCCAGGGTGGTGCAGGCTGAGGTGGGAAAAGGTAGTCATTGTTTTCTCCCCCCTCCACAATGTACCTGCTGCCCAGAGATACAGGGCAAGTGAAACCAGAGATTCCACATACATATTAGACACACACACACACACACTCTCTCTCAATATATGTCCTATGTAGACATGGATCCTATGCATGTATTAGACACACTCATATATGTCCTTCATAGATATAGATCCTATGCACATATTTCACACACACTCATATATGTCCACATAGATGTAGATTCTACATGCACATTATACACACATATATGTTCTACATTCATATAAGTTCTACACATATATTACACACATATATATTTTGCATACATATAGATTTGGCACATATATTAGACACACATTCAATATTCCTATAGATTACCTATAGAATACCTACTTATTTGCATTCTATTTGTATGTGTGGGTTCGAGACATACACACGCATATAGACTGCATACATAGCGCTTTGACACATGTACTCTACACACGCACTCACAGACTCTACATATACATAGATTTGTCACACATATTATAAACCAAGCTGATCCTGAGTTCTGGCACCTGGGGTCGGTGAACTTGGGTCTTGGAAGGGGCACAGCTCTGCAGTTAGGGGGTGCAGGATCTGCTGCTTAGAGCTGTGGGACTCAGGCTTTCTCATCTTTAAAACGGGATGACAATACCTGCCTTGCAGGGTTGTCGGGAAGTCTTGGTGAGATCACCATTTATGCAAAGCAGTTGATCTGCTCGGGAGAACTGTTTAATAGTAGTCATCACACTAATAACGAGCTGTGTTTTGGGGCCAAGCAAACCCCGCGGAACACCTTCCTGGAACACAGGTGTGCACTCACGCCCACACACCCTCTCCCCCCCTCAGCGGGAATGGGAAAAGGAGTAGGCCTGGGGCCTCTGTTTGGGAAGGATGGACCTAGAACTCCAGTGGAAACCTGTGAGTCAGCAACAGGCATAGAACAGTTAATGGGTGCGCCACTTCAGCTACAGTAATGATGGGGAGATGGAAGCCTAGATAATGTCCAGAAGGCAGGTGGATTAGTCAGGGCTGTCTCAGTTGCAAGGAACGAAAATCCAACTAAAACCAGTTTAGGTGAAAGATAATTTATTGGATCACATAAAAAGAAAATCCCAGGGGTTCCTGCTTCAGGCATAGCTAGATCCAGGTGTTTGAATGATATTGTTTTCCAAGTGTCTCTGGAAGATGGAGTTAATCAATATATGTGAAGCACTAACACACCTAATGCTCAATGAGTACTAGCTGTTATTTTATTACTACAACTGCTGCTGCTACTGCCACCGTGACTGTGACTCCCACTGATACTAATATGACCCTATCAGTCCAGCAACCCAGAGGGAAACTCCAGCACTCTTTCTCAACCATGCCTATCAAAGCCCCCACACTGGCTCTCGCTGGCTGTGACTGGATCATGTGACCATCTCTCACCATGCCCCGTGGCCCATGGCCAGGTCCTCAGTCACGTGGACATCCTTGAAGCTGGAGGTGGGGTCAGCTTTGCTCAAACTCCATGGACTGAGAGTGATAGAGCGAGACTCTGCAATGGAATTTCAGAAAGACAGAGAGTGGAGACTGGCCAGGTCTAGCCATCCTTCATGTGGGCCTTAGTGAGGCCGTCTCTGCTGCCTGCCTGTGCCCCTACATGGAGGTTGGCTGTGCCTGTCCAATCATCCTCGTACACGCTAGGTAGTCTCCCATCCTTCCTATCACTTGAGAGTCCTGAGGCCTAGAATTTTCCAAAACGTTACTTTCATTGCACAAAAGAGACCTCTGGAATTGAACAGACTTAGGTTTGATACTCAGTTCCATTGCTTAATTACTGTCACCGCCATGTGCCTCAGTTTCCCCCATATGTGAAATGTGGACAATGATTCTCACCTCCTTGATTCAGCAGATATTTTATGGAACACTATTTCTGGTACTTAGTGGCTACCACCTGCTTTAACACTTTCATTATGACTCTTGCAACAACCCTGAGAGTTCAATATAACCATCTATTTTCACACATGAGGAAACTGAGGCACAGAGAGGCACAGTCACTTGTCCAAGGTCCCCCTGCCAAGAAGGAGAGGCAGAGCCGGGATTTTAACCCGGGGGTGATCAAGCTCAGTGGCTGTCCACGTCACCGGTGCGTCACCTGAGGAGGCTGGCAAGGTGTGTCCGCTTTCATGTGCCTCAGTTTTCCTCATCTGTAAAATGGCCTCATGGCTTTGGAGCAAACAGAATGACAGATAAAAGGGACAAATGACACAGGCATCTTCATTTGTTTAACAAGTACTTATTGAGAACCTACTGTGTGCAGGGCACCAAGCCAGGCTGTGGAGAAAACAGAAGCAGGTGACAGGATGGGAGAGGTTGAGAAGCCGCTAAGAGGAGGAGGCAGTTGAGCTGTGACCTGGAACAGGCAGATGGGCCTCCCTGGGAAGATCTGGGTGTGGGAAGCGCCTGCCAGGCAGGGGGTACCTCAAGTGCAAAGGCCCTGAGGTGTGGACAGGTGAGACAAGACCAGAACAAGCCCCGCTTTTGCTGTTGTCTGGAAACCAAAGCACAGAGAGAGGAGGGGACGGAGCCAAGGCCACGCAGCTGGCCGAGGTGGAACTGGGAGGTTAGGGGAGGAACAGAGGTCATGACCTCTGCAAGCTTCATCCCCTGCCCCTCACCCGCAGCCAGAATCCTCCAGAGGGGCGGCCTCCCCTTCCTGAGCCACCCCAGCTGTTGCGGAGGCCGCTGCTGTCCTGGTTCCCTTGTTTAATTACAAACAACATTTTTCGCCCTCACTTAATTATGCAACAGACGCCCGTGGATCTGCCACCATCTGGCCCCACTTTCCGGCTTGAGACCATGAGTCCCAGTGACTTCGAGGGCTGAGAGGGGAGCAAGCGGGAGGCACCTCGGCCGGGAGGGCCCCGAGCTTGGCATGGGCTCGGCTCTGTGATGTACCTGGCCAGGTCTCCGAGTCCTCATCTGCAGAATTGGGACAATTGAGGGCTGGCGCGAGGGTCTGTGAGATAAGAGCTGCTTGGCAAAGAGGAGCCCTCAGCCCTACAGGGGGCCTCGAGGGGCCAGGATGCCATCCCCGGGAGGCAGAGTTAGCCCCTCCTGTGTCTCAAAAGTAGAGTAGAGAAGGTGCAATTCCACCTTCCGGCAACCTGTGTGGGCAGCAGAGTTCCCATTCCACAGATGGGAAGAATGAGGCTCCAAGAGGCTCAGGGACTTGCCCAAGGCCCTGGCATCTGAGGTTGGGAGCGGGTTCATGGCTCCAAAGTCCTCTGTTGCCACACGAGTGTCTTGCAAACTGCAATTTTTCTCAGGCTGTCAGTTATAAGGGGAACAGCCCTCCCCGGGTTATCTCCCTGGGAGCTTGGCGTGGGGCTCTGTGTGTGGCCCTGCGTCAGCTACGATGTCCCGGCTGATTCGAAGCCAAAACCGGCCTTCCCAGCTGGGGAGGGGAGCAAATGTGAATTATTTTCAATGCCCTAATTAATAATAATAGTAATATTCACTGACAATTACTAAACACTGACTATGCACCAGGTACTTTCCACAAATTCTCTCCTTTTCAAAGGATCACCAGCCTTCTGAGGGAGGCGCTGCTGTGCCCACCCCCCAGGTGAGGAGCCCAAGGCACTGAGCATGTGGCGGCAGAGGTAGGATTCAAACCCAGGCTCCGCAGACAGCAGAGACTGGCGTTGCTGAGAGTCGATTGTGGAACACGGGGCTTTTTCCAGCTCTGTCCTCTTCTGGCCTTTCTTTAAGAGGCAGCACCAGCAGCTGGATTCCACCTTGAGATGCAGTGTGTCCTGGGGTTGGAGCTCTGGGAAATCCCAGCAGCAAGCGTCCTGGGCCGCCTCCTGCAGGTTTGTGGGTTGAGGACATCCGTGCAGAGGCTGAACTTGTCTAGGAAGGGGTGGGAGGCACAGATATCAGGGCCCTCGGCCCCCCAGGAGCCATGAGGTGAAAAGAGATGCCTGCAAGGCCTGTTGCCCAGGCTGTCTCACCAGCTAGAAGCTACTGAGCCGCTCTCCAGTCCTCCAGCTCTCATCCCCATCAAACCCAAGCTGGGTCTGGCGGCCACACTCCCTCAACACCGCCCTCCGGCTCCCGGCCTGACCTGGCCCCAGCCTCGCCTCCTCCTCATAGCCCTGAGCTGCCCTCCCCGCTAGGATCCATTCTCCACACTCGCTTAGAGGGAGCCTGCTAGGACCCAAGGCTAACAGTGACCCTCCCCTGGTGAAACACTTTCAACGGCTCCCCACTGCCCTTGGACTAACCCCCTAAGTCTTGTTGCTGCCTCCATGGCTTTGCATGGGGTCTCCTGGTAACTCTGCACTTCGCCCATGCCGGCCTCCCCTCTGTCTCCAGAGCCCACTCAGCCGGTTTCCACCTCAGGACCTTTGCACTCTCCGTGCCCTTTGCCTCGACTTCTCTGCCACTGGATCATACAGCCGTATCATCCTAGTCCAGACTGCGGCCAGAGGAAGCTTCCTGGACCCTGCATCTCAGCAGGTCCTCTGCTGCCTAAGTCCGCTCTTGGGTTAGACACCCTATCCCCAAATCCAAAGTCCTGGATGGGGCTGAGGCTGCCTGCGCCCCCTCCAGCCTCCTCTCCTGAGCTTCTTTTAGTGCCCCAAAGGCCTGCCTCTGTGCCGGGGTTTCTCAGCCTCGGGCTGGACCATTCTCTGTTGCGGGGCTGTCCTGTGCTCTCCAGGACACTAAGCAGCATCCGGGACCTCGGTCCACTGGATGCCAGCAGCACCCTCCCCAGCTGTGAAAACTAACATCTCCAGACAGCACCAAATGTTCCTGGGGAGAACAAAATCACCGCAGTCGGAATCCCCTGGGCCAGGCTTTTGTCCCTGCTGCATTCTCTTTTGGGGACTCTCCCTGCCAGCCCTCTGCACCCACCTGCTCACCCCTCTCTGTATTTCACAACCCTTAGATGCCACCTGGAGGAACCTTCCCAGCCCAGGCAGGTCAGGAGGCTTCTGGGTGCTCCCACTCCGCTCCACGTCCCCCAAGAGCCTTCTACGCGTGGGCAGGTACAGGGACCCAGCTCTGTGCCTCCCTGCTCAGGGGCTCTGCCTCCTCCAAGCCTCCATAAGGGGTGGTCTTGACACTCTCATGACCTTCTGTGTGACCTCTAGCTAATCTCTTGGCCTCTCTGGGCCTGTTTCTGGGGCATCTTTGTCTACCCTTCCGGGAGGAGTGAGAGGCACAGGAAACCACCGCCCAGGCAGAGGACCTTGAAGAACCTGTCCTGCCGGGTGAGGCCCTCACCCGGCCCTCCCGGGGTACTCAGCAGGCGAGGGGGCACCTGGTGCACAGTCTGGGCAAGAGACCCAGCTCCACCAAGCCCTGCATGGCTGACTGGCCTCTGCTCACCTGAGGGGCTCGGGGTCCAATCCTCTAATCCCAGGGGCTGTACCCTCAGGCCCAGCCTGGGATTCTGAGCCCCACACTGTGGCCAGGCCTGGGGGATGAACACCCTCCCTCAGCAGCCTGGAGTCAAGGGCATGGGGGCTGGAGCCAGGGCCTTGGGGCAAATCCCAGCTCTGCCCCTTCCTGCTGAGCTGCCTCAAGCAAGTAACTCAACCTCTCTGATGCCCAAAGAAAGATCTGTCCTGGAGGTTTACATCCCACATGAGTGGGGCTTTTCCACATGGGGTGGGTATGAGTCCCAGTTCACACGCTGGCACTGTAGAGTTTCTTCGTGTTTTCGCAAATGGAACTGATTTTCCATTTTGTGCCGTGGTTATGCCAGGCTGGAGGGGGCTTCGTCTGATGGTGTTTCCCACCCTCGCCACCGCCCCACCCCACTTCTAGGAAGGCCCTGGGTCCCCTGGCCTTTCCTGAGGCTAAGGTGTTAGGGACAGGAATGAGGACGCGGGCACTGGCGTTGGGTGTCGTCTTCCCACCAGGCATTGCCTGATGCAGGCTGGCCCCCACCTGAGGCCCTGTGTGGTGCTGTGCCTGCCCCTTCTCCATTGCCCCTGGTCCTGGGGGTCATTTGGCTGCTTCCTGGCTACTTCAAGGGCTGATTGGAGGCTGCCTTTCCAGAATCCTGGAGAAGCTGCTTCTACCTGAGGTTCTGGGCCTCTCTGGGCTCAGCCCCAGCTGGGGACCACCCTTGACACCCCCTCTCTGTACCTACCCCACGACCCTGGCTCTGGTTCTGGGTGGGGGAACCTTGCTCTCTGCAAGACGTGAATTCTTCCTGCTCTCAACTTTTGAAACTCAAAAGCCAGGAAGCCTCCTGGGATCCCCGTACATGGTGTCCCAGCCCTTCCCGGAGGCGCTGAGTACAGACTTACAGCAGGGAAGGGCGGAAGGGAGAAAGGAAGAGAGCAGGAGCCAAGTGGGGTGTAGGGCAGGGAAGACAGGCGCTGAGTGCAGACTTACAGCGGGGAAGGGCGGAAGGGAGAAAGGAGAGAGCAGGGGCCTAGCTGGGTGCAGGGCAGGGAAGACAGGCCAGTTCTGCAGCCTCCCTAGACACTGGCCCTCAGGATCCTCAGGATCCCTTTACATTTTGAAAAACTGCTGAGAACCCCAAGGAGCTTTTGCTTGTGTGGATTCTACCAGTCGATATTCATGTTAGATATGAAAACTAAGAAATGTGTAACATATTTATTTATTCACTCCAATGTAATAACAAATCCATTACATGAACATAACTTTTTTATAATAAATAACTATGCATTTTAAAACAGACAAATTTAGCAAGAAAAGTGGCATTTGTTGGATTGTGGATATTTCTGCATCTCTCTCTAACAGCTGGCCTCCGCGGGACAGCGGGTCCTCACACCTGCTTCTGCGGCGGATCTGCTGTGAGACTTTGTTTAGGATGAAGTACCTGAGAAAACCTGGCTTCCAAAGACATATAGTTGGAAAAAGGGAGGATATTGTCACATTGTGAAATACATATCTATTGAGACAGAGTCTCACTCTGTCTCCCAGGCTGGAGTGCAATGGCATAATCTTGGCTCACTGCAGGCTCCGCCTCCTGGGTTCAAGTGATTCTCCTGCCTCAGCTTCCCAAGTAGCTGGAATTACAGACATCCACTGCCATGCCCGGCTAATTTTGGTATTTTTAGTAGAGACGGAGTTTCACCATGTTGGCCAGGCTGGTCTCGAACTCCTGACCTCAGGTGATCTGCCTGCCTCGGCCACCCAGAGTGCTGGGATTACAGGCATGAACCACACTGCACCCAGCCGTGAGTAGTCTTTAATGCTACACAAAAACTAGCCAGTAGTAATGTCTTAAATTCAGTTGCAATGTGGAATCTAAACATCTATCAATGAGCTTTTCAAACTCTTTACACTCAAGTGAGAATGAGAATAAAAACGGCAAATAATCCTATGAACCCCTTGAATGGGTCTTGGGGACCCCTAGGGATTGTTGAATCACACTTTTAGAACTGTTGTGTTCTCAAAGAGACGTATCCCAGCAGTCAGAAAGCTGCTGGTTGACCCCCACCAGGGACAGATCAGGGTATGATGAAGAACACAGGTTCAATTCCTATTTCTGCTGCTTCCTGGCTGTGTGTCCCTGGGCAGGTCACAGCTTCTCTAAGTCTCAATGTCTTCATTTCTAAAATGGTGATAACAAGACCTACTTTACAGGCTTGCAGTCAGGACCCATGAAAACCAGGGTGTAAATGCAAAGCCCTTGCTCATATATGTTCCTTCCTGCCACAGGGCCTTTGCACAGGCTGTTCCTTCCATCTGAAACCCCTTCCCTCCCAGCTTTGCCAAGGAACTCCTTTCCCTTTAGCTCTTGGCTTAAGTGCTTCTTCCTCCACGAAGCCTTCCCTGACTTCCCTGGAATGTCTGTTAGAAACCCCTAGAGCATGATGGAAGCTTTATATTTTTCAGGGTTATAGGTCATTACCTGTCTCCCACCAATCCCTAAGCCTGGGTTGACTTTTGCCCTCTAACATAGGAGCTTGTGTGGAATGAATGCTGTTGAAAGAATATTGGTCATAAAGTGTCATCTTTGCTATCTTAGTCTTTTCATTCTTGGAATGTAAAAGCTGGGCTTTGACAAGAGTTCCCTCCCCAACCCCCACCTTCTCTGCCAGCAGCTGGACTGCACCAAGCGGCGGAGTGGTGGGGTGGCTCATGCTCTAAAGCTGCAGGGTTATCTCTGGGGACCCAGCCCTGCCTGAGCCCCCTTTATGTGGGGTCCCCCGGAGGCCTCTGGGGTCATGCTCCCCATCTCAACAGCTGTTTCCTTTCTGCGCATGGTGACTGCCCTGCCCTACAGCAATCTCTCAAGCGTCCAGGCTGGCAGACGCCCTTCTCCCTCCCCTACTCTCCCTTCAGACGGGCTCAGTCAAGGATTTCTTCTCTGCAACCCCAAGCCGACTGCGTCTCTGTGTCCCTGTCATCATGGCACACATCCCACACCCTCATCTTCCCCAACCTGGCAGCACATTCCTCAAAGACCGGGACTGTCCCCTGGGATCATCTTCGTCCCCCTGGGACCAGACACTGGGCCTGGCATCCAGTAAGCATCCAATACATATTTGCTAAGATGACATGAATGCAGGACTCTGGGAGAGGTTCCTCTTATCGAAGGAGGTTGTATAAGTTAGCTTTGGGCTGCAAGGAATAGAAACTCAGCTCACACTGATTTAAAGTATAAAAGGCACTTACTGGCTTGTATTAATTAAAAGCCTAGTAGAAGGGTGAGCTTCAGGCTTGGTTTGATTGAGCTTCAACTCTTTTCCTCTGCGATTTACCCAGCTCTGCTTCCTTGTGCTGGTTTATTTGTTTATTTTTAAAATTTTATTTATTATTATTATTATTATTATTTTTCCCCCTCTGGCTGGTTTTCTTCACGGCATTAAAACAAGCAAACAAGCATGACAATTCCAGGTCTCATTCTGTCCAGACGAAGATCTCTTCGAGTGGCTACGTGGAATGCATTCCAGGGGCCCCTGACATTGATTCTTCTCTAGACTCAAACTAACCTAATTACATGTCCGTCCTTGAACCAGTGGCTGCAGCTGAAGGTGAGATTTAGAAAATTAGCTTAGATTGGGAGTCAGGAAGGCAGTCAGCTCCCCAAATAGGGGGACCACACGAGAGAAACGTGGTGATGCCCTCAAAATTGGAGTAGTTACCAAGAGAAGAGAAAGTGGGCAAGACCGTCAAAGCATGCACTCTAGAAGTTTAATTATATTCAAATCCATAGCAAAAAAAGGAGCTGTTTTTTGAGCAAAAACCAACCCAGGGAAAACTTTGCTAAATGTCCAGATATTTCGCCAGAACCTTGTGTCAGACATAAGAAGATAACAGATTTCTGTACTCTCTGACTGAATTTTGCTGACCAAATCCAAAGTCAATTCACAGAGCCACAGATGACATTACTGAATTTTTTAAAAATGTGTTTGTTTTTCTGATTATGATAACAATACATGCTTGTTGTCAAAATATTTAAATAATGCAGAAAAGCATTTAAAATAGTGGTTCTCAACCAAGGGTGGTTTTGTCCCCCAGGAGACATGTGGCAATATCTGGATACATTTTTGGTTGTTAGGATTGGGGGTAGGGGTGCTCCTGGCATCTAGTGCGGAGAGGCCAGGGATGCCACTAAACATCCCATAGTGCCCAGGATAGTCCCCTGCAACGAAAATTATCTGACCCAAAATGTCAATAGTGTCAAGGTTGAGAAACCCTGATTTAAAGGAATGTAAAAATTATCCCAAATCCTACTGCCCAGAAATAAACACTGCTGACATTTTGGCAAACACCATTTAGAATACTCTTTTTAATATATGCCCATTGCACACACAACTTAATACAAATAAGATTATGCACATGAAAATGCTTTTCTCTACAATGTCATGGCCATCTCTCTATATTGTCATTTTTGTTTGTTTGTTTGTTTGTTTTTTGAGACACAGTCTCACTCTGGTACCCAGGCTAGAGTGTAGTGGCATGATCTTGGCTCACTGCAGCCTCTTCCTCCCCAGGTCAAGCGATTTTCCTGCCTCAGCCTCCCGAGTAGCTGGGATTACAGGTGCCTGTCACCACACCCGGCTAATTTTTGAATTTTTAGTAGAGATGGGGTTTCACCATGTTCATCAGGCTGGTCCCAAACTCCTGACCTTGTGATCCACCTGCCTTGGCCTCCCAAAGTGCTGGGATTACAGGTGTGAGCCAGCAGGCCCGGCCCTCTATATTGCCATTTTAATGAGTATTTTTAATACAGCTTAACACAATGTTTTATGTTTATTTAATGCAATTTCATAAATTTTTAATACAGCATTTCATTATATGAGGACTATTGTTTGCTTAATGAATCTTCTGTAGTTTGGCATTTCAGAATTTTTTTCCCCCAATTTTTCACTATTATAAACAATGCTGCAATGAACAACCTTCCCCATAGAGACTACTTGGTCTATTATATCTTAGAATAAACGCCCCCAAGTTAAATTTCCAGGTTGTTTTAAAATTTCTGCCCAGTGAACGGCATGGTGCTTGTTGCCATTCTGCTCCCAGAGACCCTTGTAGAGCCCCTTGGGGACAGAATGAGAATCCCTATCTCCCCATACTCTGCAGCACTGACAGTTGCCAATCTTGTTTGTCTTTTCTAATCTGATAGGCAGAAAATGACATATCATTGTAGCTTATCATTGATAACTGGTGGGGTGGAACTTGTCTTCATAATTTTTTTTTTTTTTTTTTAGGCAGGGTCTCCCTTTGTCTCCCAGGCTGGAGTGCAGTGGCACAATCTCAGCTCACTGCAGCCTCCATCTCCCAGGCTCAAACGATTCTCCTACATCAGCCTCCCAAGTAGCTGGGACTACAGACATATGCCACCACACCTGTCTAATTTTCCTTATTTTTTTTTTTTTTTGCAGAGATGAGATCTTGCTATGTTACCCAGGCTGGTCTTAAACTCCTGGACTCAAGCAATCCTCCCACCTCAGCCTCCCAGAGTACTAGGATTGTAGGCATGAGCCACCTCACCTGCCAGAATAGTGGATTTTTAATAAGGTATTTGCCTTTTCTTACTGTTTTGCAAGAACTCTTTATATATTAAGGATAGTAATTCTTTCTAAGAGTCTTATAATTGACTTATAAAACTCTCCCTCCCTCCCCTCCTTCCCTCCCCCCCTTCCCCTCCCTCCCTCCCTCCCACCCTTCCTTCCTTCCTTCCTTCCTTCCTTCCTTCCTTCCTTCCTTCCTTCCTTCCTTCCTTCCTTCCTTCCTTCCTTCCTTCCTTCTTTCCTTCCTTCCTTTTGTTCCCATCTGCTTTCTAAGGATATGCCTGGTGTTTGGCAAGCATTGCGTGAATTACATTAGGAAATAACTTCTGTAACAAACCCATTTAACAACCATTCTTTGTTCCCCGCCTCCTGATAATGCTCAGAGCCACAGCAACAGCCTTTGCCCAACTCCATGTCATTAACCCTTGATCTTTTCCTGCTGAATAGCAGATTGCTTTCCGGGGCTGGCAACACAGTTTCATTTTCACCTTCCTGCTGATGGAACTGCCCTGGCTCTGTGCCAGATGGCTGTTTACATAAGAAATGATTTGATTATATTGTACAACCAATGGCAGCCTTTCTCAGAATAAAGAAGCCAGAAACATATAATCAAAGCCATTAACTGTGTACAAAGAAACACAGCCCACTCTAAATTTCCCACCAACCATAATCACAGTTTTCCAGAGAAAAATAAGAACAGGGTTATGGTTCCCTCCTAAAAACGTGTTGGGGAAAGACTTTTAAAATGAAATGTGGCTACAGCTCAGTCGCACTCTCAGATCAACCCTTGAGCCTTGACTCCAATCCCAGCTGTGTAACTCACTGTCCTTGTGACCTTGGAAAAGTCATTTACTGCCCAGAGCCGCCGTTTCTTTATGATAAAATGGCTATAATAGTAATATCAACCTCAGAGGTTTACAAGAGGATTGAGATAGTGCATAAGAACACTTTCTTAGAATGTCTTCAGCCACAAGGAACAAAAACACTTGACTAAAGAAGGCAAAAAAAAAAAAAGCTAGAGGACTTATAATTTCATTTAACAGGGTTGTTTCATTTGGAGGCATAAAGATGTAACCAGTGATTCACACTATTTTCATCTTTCTATGTCATTCTCAGCAATTTATGGACATGTCTCCTCATGGTTTCAAGACAGCTGCTGTGGCTCCAGGCATCACACTGGAACATGATAAAACCAAGCGAAGAGCAGGAGGGCATTTTTTCCCCTCTGTCTCCTTTTATGATGGAGAAAATTGTTCCCAAATTTCCCCCCTGCAGATCTGCAGACTTTTTATTGGCCAAGATGGCATCACATCTATAATTCCAAACCAATCACTGATGGAGGAATGAGAATGACCACAGTTGGCTTGGACCTATAACTCACTCTGAAGCCAGGGCGAGGAATAGCCACTGTCCCTGAGCTCCTGAGTAGACATACAACCAACAAAACTGAATCCCGTCAGCAAAGGAGTCATGGGCGGGCAACCGCTATGTCTACCGTAAGCACAACTCCCAGCACACACGAGGTGCCCCCAAAGGCATTTGGCAAGCTCGAGACTGGGAGTCCACACAGTGCTCCAGGTGGGAAGACCACGACTGCAATTGGCCAGGGAGTCCCTCTGAGTGCCAGACCCCTGTATGCAAAGCCCCACTCAGCATCTCCACTTGATTGGCTTATGGGAACCTCAAACCCAGCACACTATATTTGAACTCATCATATTTCCTCCCCACTGGCCTCCTCTGTTGGTACCCACCTTGCTCAAGTCAGAAGCTGGCTGGCCCTCAAGAGTCCCTGCTTTCCTTCCCCATCTTTGCCCACATCTCTCCAGCTTTGCCATCATCTTCCACCTGGACACCAGCCAAGCCCCCGCTCTCCGTGCTGCTGTCTGGGCATCAACAGCCTATGCTGTTCCCTCTGAATGGAACTTTTCCCGCTCCTGTTTCCCTGTCACCTTGCTCAGGAAAGCTCTTCTGATCCCCCCAAGTTGAATCCCTCATTACAGACCTCACATGCTGACATACATCTCTCCATTGCCCTGATCACATTTCTTATTTACCTGTGTGATTATTTCACTCGTGTCTCACCCCACCAGGTTGCAACTCCATGAGGGTGGGAATTGGGTCTGTTTTGTTCACTGATAACCTTCAGTGCCTGACACATAGTGGGGCCTCAATATTTTTCCTGAATTCTATAAATGAATAAATTCATCCACTGCCCTGTGGCCAGGGAGATTGCTCTAAGAAGCAAATCTGATCACTCCCTCTCCTGCCATAAGCCTTCCATGGCTCCCCTTTACCCACAGGACAAAGTCCAAAGGGCTTAACCTGGCTCTTCCAGGCTCCTCAAAGTGGATTCTGCCACCTCTCCAGCCCCATCTCACCTGCCCCATTGTCCTTTACGGTCCAGCCATCCTCCACTTCTCTAGGTGCCTCAGAGTCTCCATGTTCTCTCCTGCCCCCGGATCTGCCTATATGCTATGTCTTTCCTGGAAACTTTATCTCAAAAAATCTTCATTCTCATTGTCAAGGCTTTAAAAATTTTTGCCTCTATTGGGGAAGGTTTAGTTCTGCAAGCTCATTCTGAAAATCTGGGTTCCTTCTATCTGGTTGTTGTCATCCTCAATCCATAGCTTCCAGTCAAGTCCAAAACAGCTGCTATAGCTTCTCCATCACATCTACATTCCAGGCAGCGAGGAGAAAGGGTCATTCCTCTTAAGGACACGGAAGCGGTGCCTATCACTTCTACTTAATTCCATTGGCTGGAGCTTAGTCATATGACCACACCTAACTGCAAAGGAGGCTGGGAAATAGAATCACTATCTGTTGATTATGTTTGCGTGCTTTCCACTAATGCTCCAAAATTCTCTCAGTATGAGAAAAAAGCTGATGGATATTGGTAGACATTGATGGTCCCTGCCACACTCACCCCCACAGTGCCAAGCATGGAGTTATCTCTGCCCAGCCAGACTGTGAGGTCCCGAAGGACAGGGACCATATATGGTGGTCACTGCAGTATCCCCTGCAACTCTCAGGGTGCTGGTTGTGATACATGGCAAATCAGAGTGAATGGCAGAGGTCAGAAATACAAGATACAGAAACTGAGGCAGACTCCAGTTGAGTTCCACACACGTTTTCTGGGTGCTGATTGCACATAAGACCCTGGGCTTGGTCCTGGTGCCTGGGGTGTAGCAATACTTGTCTGGCCTGGCAGAGTCCCAAAAAACACCGAGTCAGGGGCTGCAAGACCCCACCCACTGGGGAAGCTGCAGAAACAGAACAGAGTCCACAGTCAGAACAGGAGGCGCCACAAGGGCCTACAGGTAAAGCAGGTCCCAGGCCCTCAGCCCACCTGGCCCTGGCCCTGCTGTACTCTCGGCCACTCCCCAACATTATCTGGCCTTGGGCCCAGCCCTAAACACCTGCCCTTCCCTGCTCTCCCAAGAGGCCTGAGCTGGGGTTCCCCTTCCCTGTCGGCTGCCGTGGGAAAGGCCTTATGGGAGCTCTCCAGGTCCAAGCTCCAGCCTCACAGCTGCTGTACTTGCTGTTCCCTCTGGCCAGACCTCCCTGCCGTGCTGCTCTAGCTTCTCCTGCTCTCAGCTTGGACGGCACCTCCTCACTCTCTCCAAAGACCACCACCCACCCCGGTGCCTCCCCACCACATTGTGCGTCTTGTTACTTCCCAGCATGGGTCTGTGTGGGGTCATCGAGGAACACTACTCGTGTTCATTTGTTGGCTTCTTTGCTCTCTGTCTCTCCCAGTAGAGACATGGACCTTTTCTGTCTTGTTTTCCACTGTATCCAGAGCCTAGCCCAGGGCCTGGCACATAGTAGGTGTTCAGGTAATATCTATGGACTAAATACATACACACGCAGTGAAGAAAGACTAGAAAATTAGCACTCACTGCACTCGTATGACATGCCAGCCGCATGCATTGTTCACTCTGAGTCCCACGACACTACTGCCTGGTCAGAATCATTATCCCCATTTCACAGCTGAGGGAACTGAGACTCAGAGAAATGAAGTGACTCGACCGAGGTTACGCTAATAGGAAAGGCCAAGTCTCAGATGGGGGGAAATATTTATAACAAAATACAAAGATCTTGGAGGAGGTGGTGGATTCTTGTTTGTACACACTGATCAAAGCTCATCAAACGGTACACTTGAAATCAGAGGTTCTCAACCAAGGATGATTTTACCCCCAGGAGACATTCGGCAATGTGCAGAGACATTCGGTCATCATGGGGGTAGGCGATGCCACTGGCATCTTGTGGGTAGAGGCCAGAGATGCTGCTAAACATCCTACAGTGCCCAGGACAGCCACCACAGCAAAGAATTATCTGATTCGAAATGTCAATATTGCTAGGCTGAGAAACTCTGCTGTGAAGCAATGTAGTTTACTGAACATAAATTATACACTCCATTTATTAAGGTATAATCAATGCATTTTTTGTAAAATAGAAAACATAGAAAAGAACTAACATAATTGGAAAAGAAAGAAACCAACTAAGGACAAAACAATGGGTAAATAATTTTAAAAAGCAAAGAACAGATCAGAAAATGCAAAGAGCCTATACATAAATGATAAGGGGGTCCACCATAGTACTAATAAGGGAAATTCAAATTACGACAACAAGCCAGGGGGTTGCCTCATGTCTGTAATCCCAGCTCTTTGGGACGCTGAGTTAGGAGGATCTCTTGAAGCTGGGAGTTTGAGAACAACCTGGGCAACATAGTGAGACCCCATCTCTACAAAAAATTTAAAAATTAGCTAGGTGTGGTGGCATGAGTCTGTAGTTCCAGCTTCTCAGGGGGCTGAGGTAGGAGGATCGCTTGAGCCCAGGAGTTTGAGGCTGCAGTGAGCTATAGCTAAAAAAAAATTACGACAAAAATAATCACAATGGGAAAAAATTTTTTTAAATGACAGATGGGCTGGTGAGTGTGGAGGAAGTAGGCCCTCTCATCCTCTCATATGTGGGTGGAGGGAGTGCAAATTGGCAAAGCCCTAGTGGTGATGTGGTAGCACTTTCCATCATTTGTCCAGCAATCCCAGTTTTGTAGAAATACGCATGGGCTCAGAGAGCTGTGTGCGGATGCTCACTGTGGTATTGTTTATAACAGTGAAGTTTAGGCAGGAAAACTAAATGTCAATGAAATCAGTGAACGTGGAATTAGGTAAATAAACCATGGTCCATTCGTGCCATGGAATACTACGTAGCAGATGAAACTGATAAGGCAAATCTCTACACACATAGGCGAAACAGAAAAGCAGCCCGCAAAACCGTATTTACAATCTGTTTCGAATCAGGCGGCACAAAAGAAATCCAGGGCTGATGCCACCAGCGCTTGCCATCATTCATCACCCCTTCTTCTCACTTTTGAACGGGGCGGCAATGTGCCCAAGTGCAATAAGACCTCCCCAGTCTCCCCTGAAACCACGTGAGTGCCATGTAGTAGCCATGAGACCCAGGGCACACACACTTTGTCCCTTCCCTGCCCTCTTGCCTTGCTGAGAAGCAACCCTCTTGAGCCAGGAGTTTGAAAGTCACATACTGATGTGGGAGACCGGGAAACTGGTCATTGGTGATGTCCCTGAACAGGTCTGCAAGCTCAGACTTGCTCACCTCTGGACTTCTTTTTACACAAGAGAAGTGAACTCCCATCTGGCAAAACCCTGGTGTCTGTTACTTTTTACTTGCAGCCAAATGCAATTTCAGAGGCAGCAAACTCACTAGGGAGGAGGTTGGTTGAGTCTTCTGCAACAGAACTGTATTCAAGTTATATTATAGTTAAGACTTTTCTAAAATAATAAATCAAATAAAGCTTGTCTGGCTAGAGTCTGTGGGACTCTTGGTGTTTCTTTCAAAAAGTGTTTGTTGATCGGCTCAAGTCCCTCTTGACGCAGGCAAAAATGCCAAGGGGAAGATGGAGGGGCATCGAGAGGTTTCCCTGTGACCTGCTGAAGGAGAGGTTGGGATGCTGTTTTCTTCGGGAAAGTTCCATTTTCCTGGTAAGAGGACTAGAGCCTGAGTCTCTCACCCCAGGGAGGCTCAGGGGTCAGTCTAACCAGCCCAACCCGGGTTGCCCCTATCATAATTGATGACCCTCTAGCCTAGACATGCCAGCCTCCAGGCAGTGACCTGGCCATCTCTCCCACCTGTTTGTCCTCTTCCCAGAAGCAGGATGCTCCCTTTATCTCAGGCCAAAGTACCCACCCCCCTTCACTGCCACTGCCCCGGGGAAGGGAAGGAATGCCACCTGTCATCACGGGATGAGTGAGTCACCTCTTACTGGCTGGAGGCCATAGCCAGCCCAACCTCTCTCTTTTGCCCCCAGCTCTCCCCTGTGGGTGGGAAAGGATGGGAATATCACCCTAAAAATCGTGACAGCAACAGCTGCCATCTCTGTGGCATGGAATCTGTCACTAGAAGCTTAAGTACCCAGCCCTGGGTTCCAAGCCCAGCTTCCATGTTCTAACCTGGTCATCTGGGGGGAGTCATCCCTTCCTGATCCCCATTTATGCATTTGGCAAACATTTATTATGCAAGCACTCTGAACCGGGCAGGGGGTGCTAAGGATGCCACAACGAACACCCCGAAACAATCCTGTCCTGTGGAACCCATTGGATAGAGACGTTCAAAACTAACAATAATAATAATGGTAATACATTTTAAAATTCTGAGTGTCAATTGGTGATGATGTCACAGAGAGAAAGGGAGAGGAGTGCTGGTGCAGAGGGTCTTGTTCATGTAACCAGGTGGTCCAGGACACCCTGAAATACATTGAAAATGGAGGAAAGGGCTGGGTGTGGTGGCTCACACCTGTAGTCCCAGCACTTTGGGAGGCTGAGGAAGTCAGATCACCTGAGGTCAGGAGTTTGAGACCAGCCTAGCCAACATGGCAAAACCCTGTCTCTACTAAAAATACAAAAATTAGCTGGGCGTGGTGGTGAGTGCCTATAAACCCAGCTACTTGGGAGACTGAGGCAGGAGAATTGCTTGAACCCAGGAGGCGGAGGTTGCAGTGAGCCGGGATCATGCCACTGCACTCCAGCCTGGTGTCTCAAAAAAAAAAAAAGAAAAAAGAAAAAAGAAAATGGGGGAAGACCTGGAGGAGGCGAGAGAGGGAGGTTCTCTCAGAGCAGAGTCTAAGGAAGAGGGAACAGCAAGTACAAAGGTCCTGAGGTTGCCGTGTGCCTGATGTGTTCCAGTAGCAGGGAGGAGGCCAGTGTGGCTGGAGGGAAGATGTCAGAAAGGCAGAGATGGGGTGTACAACCACACGGGATTTAGGGACACTGCCAGGACCTTTTCTTTGACTCTGGGTGACATGGGAAGCAGAGGAGGGTGCTGAGCAGAGCAGAGACGTGATCCGACTTCCTTTGGGTAGCAAGACAATGGTAGAATGGGGGAGATAGTTTGGAAGCCATGGCAACAAACCAAGCACACACACTCATGCCAGGGCGGGGCTGTGGAGCTTGGAGGGTGAGGGGATCCTGGATGCAGGTTGTGGATGGGAGGTGGTGGGGCAGAGGCTACAGAAAGAGAAGACTCAATGAGTACACTCAGGTGTTTGGCCTGAGCCCCTGGAAGGAGAGAGGTGCCACTTTCAGAGGCAAAAACGATGCAGGAGAGGTAGGATCCTGCTGGAGGAGGAGTTTGGTTTCTTATCTGGGACGTCTGAGATGCCTGTGAGGCATATTGAGTTGTACCTGGATATTAAAGACTGAGTTCAAGGCAGGAAATGTATGTTTAGAGGCTTTTAGCTTGGAGATAGTATTTAGAGACTCAGTTTCTTTGTCTGTAAGATGGAGATTAAACAGCATCTGCTTTGCAAGGTTGCTGTGAGCCTGGGTTGAGGACTGAGAGGCCTTGGGCAGGTAGCAAAGTGCAGGTAAACGTCAGCTCTGTTACTTCCATGCCCAGCTCACCCAATCCTCATGAGGTCATTATTATTGCTATCGGCTTTAATTTTATAGGGAGTGGAGGTTCAGAGAGGTTAAGTGACTGGTGCAAGGTCACACAGCCTAAAAATGGCACAGCCAGGATCCAAGGCTGAATCTAGAGTCTTGTTCTTGGCCTTCTACCCTGCTGCCTCCTCCCTGCTCTCCCAGCACCAGACCCTTGGATCCTGAACTGATCAGACTTGAGGGGCTCCCAGTTGAGAAGGGAGACAACCGTGAGTGGAAATGCCTCCAGGCAGACAGGACCTGAGCCTGCCCCACTAGGGGACAAGTTAGAAGAGGGGTTAGTGAGGCAGCATAGTCATGTGGTTAAGAGAAGCACCGCGATGCCAGACCACCTGGGTCCAATTTGGCTCTACCCTCACTAGGTGTGTGACCCTGGAGATGTGACTCATGTTTTTTGTGCCTCAGTTTCCGTCGTTGTGAAATGGGATAATACAGGTTGTTGGGAGGACTGAATGAGTTGGTCCATGCAGAGTGTTTAGAACAGGACCAGAAATTCAATAGGTGCTCCAGCTCAGTTTCCACCAAACGTGTGCCCCCAGGGTGTGGGACCACCTGCCATGCCTTTGGGTCCCCATCTGTCGCTTGCTCAAGGTTCACATCTTGCCTTGGCTGCTGTGAGCTATGTGTTTTTGGGTTTCTCACCCAACTTCCCTGCATTCACACTTCCTCTGACCTCAAAGTGGGGACAATATGTACCAGTGGTGAGGATCAACAGGCACAGTGCCTGCAAACGACACTGGATTGTAACTGTGACAGGTCTCAAGTGGGTGCTCAGTGTGCACGAATGTTCATGACAGCTGGAAACCCAGATGTCCTCCTGCAGTGGAACACTACTCAGCCACAAAAAGGAACAAGTGCATGATATTTGCAACAATGCAATAAATCTTGCAGGCATTGCGTTGAGACGAGAAAGAACACTCCTGGTTTTTGAAACTTTAGATGAAACAAAACTAAACTTTGGTGACAGCAAGTAGATCAGTGGCTCCCTTGGCTGGGCTAGGGATGGGGAGTTGTTTGGTAAGGGATATAGGGAACTTGGCGTTAGAAATGTTTTGAATGTTGTTTTGGGTGGTTGATTTGTTGGAATTCATCAAACTAAACCCATAAGACCTGTGCATTTTATTGCATGTTCATCATATCCCACTTTTTAAAATTTTTATTTTTATTTAATTTTATTGTTTTGAGACAAAGTCTCACTCTGTTGCCCAGGCTGGAGTGGAGTGGCACAATCACAGCTCACTGCAGCCTTGACCTTCCCAGGCTCAGGCGATCCTCCCACCTCAGCCTCCTGAGTAACTGGAAACACCGATGTACATCACCATGCCCAGCTAATTTTTCTGCTTTTTGTAGAGATGGGGTCTCACTATGTTGCCCAGGGTGGTCTCAAACTCCTGAGCTCAAGTGATCCTCTGGCTTCTGCCTCCCAAATTGCTGGGAGCCACTGTGCCCGGCCCCCAATTATTTTAAAAAGCAACAAAAAAAGTTTGTCATTGTCATCATCATAAATTTGTTCTTATTTCTCTGACTGTTCTATGGCACCAAGTGCCCCTCTAGCCCCCTCTCTTGAGGTCAGCAGAAACCCGGAGCTAAGTTTGGTGACTTTTCCCTACCTCTGGTCCATCAAAAGTCTCTGCCACATAAGGCAGATGAGCTGGCTCTGTGGAAAGAGATCTCAGACCCAGGTCCAAACCTGACTCTGGCTCCGCCTAGTCCTTGCTGGCTGCCCCTGAGTGGGTCATTTAAGCCTCAGTTTCCTCATCTGTTAAATGGGGCTAATAGTGGCGCCCTGCTTGTGAGGTGGTTGCCAGGATTCATGGAGATTCTTAGAGATGAGAGGTGTGCAGGGCCGTGGATGTTGGAGACTCACAGAAACAAAACAGAACAAAGCAAAAACCCCTAAAGGAAAAAAAACCCAAAACCAAAATGAGGCGAAGCACCTGGGAGAGGATGGGGGTGATAGAGCGCGGTGGCCTGGAGCCAGAGCACTGGGCATCAGGTCCTGCTCCTGGGCCATTCCTCTCGCCTCTCTGTGCCTCAGTTTCTGCATTTGTAAAGCAAGGATGATACCGGCACCCACCCCACAGGCTGTATGAGGGCTGATTGAGTCACTCATGGAGATGGAGCATGCATGGTGCATGGTGCGCGTAGCTGTTACTCTCAGGGTTGGGAAGGGGAGGAGCACCACCTCAGGGGTCATTCAGAGAGCCCAGTCCCTCTTGAATTGCTGCCTGGTTCCGGCCATGATGTCCCAGCAGGTGAAGGGGTGGGCAGTCCAGCCCCCAGCCCTGTCAGATGCAGCCGCAGGGGCTGTGGCTCACCAAGGCCTGGGGCCTGTCCTGGACTCCTCACTTGGCTCCTGTGGCTGCGACAGATTGCTTCCCTTCCTCTCTCCTGGGTGCCAGGCAGGCCCAGAAACCACCTGATGTCAGCAAGTCCTGCCCACCCACTGGTGGGGAGGAAGTAGGCGGATGCCCAGGGACAGATGAGCAGGGCAGACGTGCCCTGAGGCAGCACAGTTAGGGCTGACGTGGGCATCATGCACCCCAGGGCTTTCGGAGCTGGCCCCGGTCCCGTTTGCCCATGTCAAGCAGGTCAGAGTGGAGAGGGGCAGGCGCGCTGGAGTCAGGGCGTGCACTGACCAGGCATCTGTCCCCACGCCTCAAAACACAGCCAGGAGACGAGCGCACTGGGGTGGTGGCCTGTGGAAGAGGGGCAGGGTGTATGTCCAGGTGTGGCTGGAGGGTGGGGTCGACTGTGTGCGGTGCGTGTGTATGGAGGTGACTGTGTGTCTGGCATGTGAATGTAAGATTTTAGGAAGGTGAATGAGCTTGTGCACAGGCGCGTGTGTGTGCACGTGTGTGGCTAAGCATGTGTGAGTGAGTAGGCATCTGTGTGCCGTGTGTGGGAGTGGGGCAGGGAGCAGTGTGTATGGCTGAGTGTGCCAGCACATTGCTGAGCATGTATGCGTGTGCATCCAGGTGTGTGAATGACAAAATAAGTGTATATGGTTAATTGTATGAGTGTGTGAGTGAGTGTGGGGAGGGGATGTGTGTATCCTTGACTGTGGGAGTCAGAGAGTGTGTATGTGTGTGTGTATGCACATGCGCTGTTGTGAAAAGTTCTGCAAGAACCCCTTCCCTTTTTTTATTTTATTTTTTGAGATGGAGTCTTGCTCTGCTGCCCAGGCTGGAGTGCAGTGGTGCAGTCTTGGCTCACTGCAACCTCCACATCCCGGGTTCAAGTGATTCTCTTGCCTCAGCCTCCCAGGAAGCTGGGATTACACATGCGCAACACCACACCCTGAAAAATTTTTTTTTTTTTCTTTTTTAGTAGAAATGGTGTTTCGCCATGTTGACCAGGCTGGTCTTGAACTCCTGAACTCAGGTGATCCACCTGTCTGGGCCTCCCAAAGTACTGGGATTACAGGTGTGAGCCACCGTGCCCAGCCAAGAAATCCCTTTTGCATACAGAGCTTTGCTCCTTTGCATGAAAATGTTCATGAACAGGTGGGGTCAGCTGGTGGACGTGTTTAAAATCTTGACAGAAGTGGTCAAGGAGCTGTTTAGAAAGGGCAGAGGGGAGCAGTGATATCCAAGTTGATCCCTGACCAATCAGAACAGGTGTCAGCTGCAAATACCCAAGCCAGCTGAGCCAGCCCTGGTCACCTCAACTTCTGTTCCCACCAGCAGCATCCAAGAAGGCTTGACCTTGAGTCATTCTCAGACCGCCCCCAAAGCAAACCAGCAAATGGTCAGCTTTATAATAACGAAGTCAACATATTATAATCTCATGTGCGGTCAGTTACAAGGGCAAACCTTCATTCATTCATTCACCAATGTTCACTGAGCACCTACTATGCTCCAGGCACAGATTCTGGGGCTGGGGATGCAGCCGAGAACAAGATGGACAAAAATTCCTTTGCTGGTGGCACTGGTGGGAACAAGCAGCTGACAAAATAAGTGAACAGCCTGTGGAGAGGGTTAATGGGTGGTAAGTGCTGTAGATAAAAATAAAGCAGGAACAGTAGATCCAGAACGCCAGGTGGGTTTGCAGTTTTAAAAAGATCGGTCAGTTGGGGCTCCATGGGAAGCTGGCGTTTTGGTGAAGACCCAAAGGAGGTGAGGGCCGAGCCGCATGGATCTCCAGCGGAAGAGCAACCCCCGGGCAGAGGCCACCGCAGGCGCAAAGGGCCGGTGATAGCACACACCTGGCCAGCTCAAGGAACAGAGAAGGGGCCAGTGTGGATTTAGTAGCTTTTTAAAAACTGATGATAAAAGCAAATGGTGCTTTTGGAACCACCACACAGAAAAACGAATACAAGAGAAATTGGAAGTCCACAGTCACTGAAGGGTGGGGGCAGGGGAGATGGACTGAGGATCGGGTGTCTGAGGTACAGTTCACTTGATAATCAAAGTGATTTTCCGTTTTGACAAGGCAATGCCAAAATAGTGCAGCTGCGCCCAAACCTCCCAGCCGCAGCCAAACACCTGGCGTTTTTACAGCTCGCACCCCAGCCCTAAGCTGAGCCAGGCACATAGTAGGTGCTTGCTCTGCTTCTACATCCTCCCAGTTCCCTGGGTCCTGAGGGGGTGAGGAAAGATGAGTACAAACCCCCCAAGGTATAGACTGACTTATCCCCAGATCCCCACAGGCCGCCAGCCAGGCCCCCAGCGGCCCTGGAATGACAGCGTCATCTCTTCCTCCTCCTGCTTTTATGAGCTGTGAAGGAGGCTTGTCTCGCGTTGCACAATTGCTCCTTAATTGCTATTTCCTCTCAGTTATGAATTATGTCATGGATATGGCCGCTCACGTTATTAAACTTCCACACAGGCCTTATCGTCTGGAGCCTGGCCAGCAACCCAGCCTGACCTACTTTCCCACCGGATTTCAAAACCTCCTCCCTTGTCCTCTCATTGGACTTTTCCTAAGGAGAGTCTACTGTGCCCAAAAACTCGACGCTAAAAATAAAAACTAGAACGGAGAAGGGGGGCCACAGCTGGCCCCACCGAAGGCCTGAGGCTCAGAGCGGCCCCTGGTGACTGGGGCCAAACCCCTCCCTGCCTAGAAGCTTCCTCAGAAAACCTGTCCTTGGGATGCGGGGTTCCCAGCAGGACAGGCAGGGACAACAGCCATAGTCCCAGGTCCCCTGCATGATCAGATCCCACTCTCACCTTTCTCGGTCATGGCCGGGATGACTGACTTTGGACGCAGGCAAACCTGGGTTCAAACCTTGGCTCTGACACTGACTAGCTCATTCATTCATTCACTCACTCCAGATATTGCCTGTCTTCTGAGTGCTGGCCCTGTGCTGGGCAATGGGGAAATATCTGAGAACGACGCAGACACAGTCTCTGCCCTCATAGAACTTGTAATCTAGTGGGCAGACATGGGCACGAAACACACATTTTGAAATTAGGGCAATGAAGAAAATAAGACAGTGTGGTAGGCTTGAGACCAGCAGGGCTGCCCGTGGCTAAGACAGTCAGGGAGAACTCTCTGTGAGGAGGGGTCATTTAAGCAAAGACCCCAATCATGAGAAGAGCCAGATCCAGGAGGCCGGCCCTAATGAGGGGGAGGCTCAAGAAATGCCTCATGTGCAGGATAGAAGGAGGTGCTTGCTCGCAGGCTCAGCCATGCACAGGTTGGCATCTGAGAGTGAGAGCCTCCTGAAAGCTTTGCCCTGCAGATCTCACTTGCCCCAACCTAGTCCTGGGCCCACTAGGAAGGAAAGGCAGGAAAGGCATCTAAGCAAAGGGCACAGCAAATGCAGAGGCCCTGCAGTGGGATGAGCCTGGCACACTGGTGCAAAGAGAGCCAGGGAAGAGTGCAGTGCAGGGATGGGGAGGAGGGTGAAGCCGGAGAGGTGGGGGTGCAGACCACAGAGGGCCTCGAAGGCCGTGCTGAGGATTTGGTAAGGGAGAAGCTCTCTTGTGAGGGCAGAACTGGCAATCCTTGTGGATGAGGTGATATTTGCAGGGGAGGTGGGGAAGACTCAGGACACATTTCCAGGCTGGGTGATTTCTTGATTGATGTACGAGAGATTAGCAAGTGCTTCATTTCTCAGAGTCTTTAATATTCTTCATCTGGGAAGTGGGACTAATAACATCAGCCTCCCCAGAGAAGGTACCATACTTAGCACAGTGATTCACCTGGGTCAGCCAGGAAGTTCATGGCACAGCCAGGACTGGAACCCAGGCCCTGCTCTCCAGGACGATCGCAACAGGCAGGGCCTGGGTCTTGGCATGAGATTCTCCAGCGATGCCATCTCCCAGCCAAACAGGCCTCGGCAGCAGGGGCTGGAGTTTCTTCTTTCTGAACTGTGCTCATGCATGGGGCTGGTTATCTAACTTGGCTGAAGTTTGAGTCCTGGGCCTGTCAACATATCCTTTTAATTATTACACAAACCATGCATGTTCGTGGAATAAAAATTTGAAAATGAAAATAAGCAAGAAGAAAAAGAACAGGGAGAGAAAGAAGGAGGAAGGAGGGAAGGAAGGAAGGAAGAAAGGAAAGAAGGAAGGAAGGAGGGAGGGAGGATCTAAACCAACACATGTACACCTAGATGCATTGTATAAGGACCTTCATTGCAGCATCCTTTGACATAACAAAAGCTTCCAAACAGTGTGAGTATCCAAGAATAGGGGCCTTCGTAGCTGTGTGAATTAAAGAGTATTTCAATCCTGTGCTGAGACTGAAGTGAATGAAGCAGATATCTGTACTGATTTGAAACAACAGCCAAGATGTAACGTTAGCCTAGAAAAATGAGATGCAAAACAGTGATTATAGAATGCTACAAAGTGTCTGTGTGTGTGTGTGTGTGTGTCTTAAGGAGAGAGCGAGGAATGTGTTTACCTATTCGCTGGTAGATGCACAGACCATCTCTCAGAGCGCCACAAGGCTCTGGTTTCCTGACTTTCCCGGGGAAAAAACGGCAAGTCAGAGATGGGAGGAAGGATATTTTGCCTGCCCATTTGCACTGTTGAAAGGAAAACTTTTGGCGTTTTTGTTTGTGTTTTGCCGTGTGTGTGTGTCTGTCTTCTGTGCAACATTTTAGCAATATTTGAAAAATCAGAGACTTTTCAAAAGGCCTTGAGATGATCTAGGCTGGTGTTTTCCAAAAGCACCCCCAAATCTCAGGATTCCAGCGAGGTGCCTGTGGGCCATGGGGCTTGGGGTGGAGCTGCAGGCTGCCTGACCCTCCTTACTCAGAGACGTTTCTCTTTCATCTTTTTTTATAGGTTGGACAAGTAAAGGTTCAGCTGTAAAAAGGGTTTTGCCTGCTTTGAAATGAAATGTTTGAAAAGCTTTGATCTTGAATAATCTCTTCATTCTACTGATGAGGAGACAGGAACCCAGAAAGGAGAAGAAAGGATCGTCTCAGAGTCAGGTAGACCTGGGTTTAAGTCTAGCTTTGGCTGTGTGCCTTGGATAGTAAATTTTCCTCCTTGAACCTTGGCTTCCTCCTCCAGGGAGAAAACCCACCGGAATGTGATTAGTCCACAGATATCAAAAGTGGAAGTATACCCCGAGTCCTTAGTTAGGGACCAGAACGATCTTGGCAGAAACATGCACAGGAAATCACATGGCCTCTGTCTCACCATCGGGTGTTCCAGGAATGGCAAAAGTGTTCCCTTTTCCCCATTTCACTCAAGTCTAGAATCAGGCGTATCTCAGTTTGTTAGAAGTCAGCTTACTACAAAACCCAGGTATTCCCTGGGACACATTCAACTACAAGGGGCAGGGAAACTCAACTCAAACGACTTTATCATTAAGGAAGTGTGTCTTCCTGTACATTCAGAAACGCAGAGAAGGCGTGGCAGCTCCGGCAGGCATGCATTCAGCTTCAAGGAACACAGACCCTGACCCCTGGCAGGGTTTATTTATATTGTGCCCTGCTACAAGAAATCCAGAGGCATCCAGAGCTGATGGGGTGACTCAGGGGTGCTACCAGGGGCTCAGGTTCTTTCCCAGTTTTCTTGTGGTTGTTGTTGTTTTGAGACAGAGTCTCACTCTGTCACCCAGGCTGGAGGGCAATGGTGTAATCTCGACTCACTGCAACCTCTGCCTCCTGTGCTCAAGCAGTTCTCCTGCCTCAGCCTCCCGAATAGCTGAGAGTACAGGCGCCCACCACCAGGCCTGGCTACTTTTTGTATTTTTGGTAGAGCCGTGGTTTTGCCATGTTGGCGAGGCTGGTTTTGAACTCCTGACCTCAAGTGATCTGCCCATCTCAGCCTCCCAAAGTGCTGGGATTACAGGCATGAGCCGCCGCACCTGGCCACTTTCCCAGTTTTTGCTCAGCCATCTCGAACCTGTGTCTTCTGTCCTCATGGTTGGCCATAATTGCAGCATGACCATTCCACCCTCAGCTCATATCCACATTACAGGCCGGAAGAGGGGACAAGGGCTGAGCAGTGTGTCCACCATGTTTGTCTCTTTTCAGAAAGCTCTTCCGGGGGCCCCATGGGGCAAATTTGGCTTCCATATCATTGGTCGTACTGGATCATGTGGCCATTCCTGGCTGCAAGGTGGTCTAGGGGAGTGAGAGTGTTTTGCTGGCTCATTGCCATCCCAATAAAGTCAGGGTTCTGTCAACAAGGAAGAAAAGGAGCGAGGGCATTGGGCAGGCACTGAGCAGTGTCTGCCCCAGTGGTTCAAGAACTGTTGATACAATGGCTGAAAGACATCTTCTAAAACCTGTGTTCTCTTTCTTTTTCCATTCTACCATCCTGTGTGTGTGGGCTTCTGTCCTGAGACTTGTTTTATCCCCTCAGTTTCAGGCGGGGGTCCCTTCCTTGATAGCCATGTGCTGATGCCCCCTCAAGCAAAAGAGGGTTCTCCCACCAGGGAGGAGAGTTGAAAAGAGCTGTGGTTGGGCAGTTGACGATGTCTGTTCCACCTCTATTCACCAAAACTTCTTCTGTCCCATCCTCTTTTCAGTTCAGCTCACTGCAATTTCATTTCCATGTCACAGTATGGATCAGTCACCTGTGCCTACAAGAATGCTGCCTGAGAAACCACCCCCAACCTTTTATTCTCTTAAATAGGGAGTTGGTTGCAGGTTGGTGGACCTTGGCTGGACCCATTAATATATTTCCTGTTCAGCTGGAGGTCTGCTGTCCTGCCTGGGCTGGCTCTGCTCTGCCTCACGGGTCCCTCATCCTTCTCCTGGGACCAATGGGCCATTCTGGGCATGGCTGTTGATAGTGGGGGCACAGGCACAACAGCCACGTGGAAACATGCAAGAGACCTTTTTTTCTTTTTCTGAGATGGAGTCTTGCTCTGTCGCCCAGGCTGGAGTGCAGTGGCGTGATCTCGACTCACTGCAACCTCCGCCTCCTGGGTTCAAGTGATTCTCCTGCCTCATCCTCCTGAGTAGCTGGGATTACAGGTGTGTGCCATAATGCTCAGCTAATTGTTTTGTGTTTCTTTCTTTCTTTCTTTTTTTTTTTTTTTTTTTTGAGATGGAGTCTTGCTCTGTCACCCAGGCTGGAGTGCAATGGCGCGGATCTCTGCTCACTGCAGCCTCTGCCTCATGGGTTCAAGTGATTCTCCTGCCTCAGCCTCCTGAGTAGCTGGGATTACAGGTGTACGTCACCACGCCCAGCTAATTTTTGTATTTTTAGTAGAGGCAGGTTTCACCATGTTGGCCAGGCTGGTCTCGAACTCCTGACCTCATGATCTGCCTGCCTCGGCCTCCCAAAGTGCTGGGATTACAGGTGTGAGCCACGCCGGCCCAGCTGTTTTGTATTTTTAGTAGAGATGGGGTTTCACTATGTTGGCCAGGCTGGTATCAAACTCCTGACCTTGTGGCCCGCTGCCTCAGCCTCCCAAAGTGCTGGGATTGCAGGCATGAGCCACCGCACCCGGCCACATGCGAGAGATCTTAAAGCCTGGTCTCAAAATGACACACTGTCACCTTCATCTCATGCTATTGGCAAAAGCAAGTCCCATGACTGAACTGAAGTCAAGGCCAGGCAAATACGCTTTTGTGGGGGGAACCACAGAGTCACATGGGCGACTGTCCTCCTTATCATCGATGTTTGCTGATGCTCCTCCGACCTCTCTGACTTTGTTTTGGTCTCCTTTATGGGTTCCTCTTCTCTCTCCGTTCAAACACTGTGGGGCCCTAAGCCTTCCGTCCCAGCTCTTCTCTTCTGTCTCTATGTGTGGTCTCTGGGCCATCTCAACCATTCTCTAGTTTTCAGTCACCACGTTGGCACCAATGACCCCCAAATCCATTAGTGGGCTCTCTCCTGAGTCCAGTTGCCAACGGGGCATGCCATCTGAACATCTCACAGAACCCCCAGATCTTTCTTCTGCTTTGACCTCAGCACCCTCAGCCTCAGCCCCACCTCAAACTCCCTCCTCCTTTATTCCCACGGCACACAACCCCCTCCATGCAGCTGCCCAATCAGGGAACCTGGATGTTAGCGAGCCCACCTGTCTCCATGGTCGTCTACAGCTGATGCTGATCATGACCACCGGCTGAGGACTTCCTGTGCGCCAAGGACGGGGCTAAGCCTCATCCCAATATTTCCTGATTTAATTCCTGAAACACCACCACCCCAAGGAGGGAGGCACTGATATCAAGTTGTCTGTATTCCATATGGTGCATGCGCTCGTGGGACAGGTGGCTTCTTTCAGAAGCTGCAGTGATCTCTCCCAAAGCAATTGGTTCTGTCAATCCCCAGGGGAAAATCCTTCAGAATTCTCATTGTCCCAGAGACCTGGGCTGAACCCCTTGGTGTGAAGTGGTCAGGTCCACGATTCTTTCATTTATTCACACACAAAAGGAAATGATTGCGCTCACTCCATGTGCCAGTCAGCCTCTGGGCACTGGAGAAAGACGAGAGACCCCAGGAACATAGGCCCAATGGCAAGAGAGAAAATAATAAATATCTAACATGTCAGGTAGCGACGAACAGATACGAAGACAAATAAGGCAAGGCACGGGGAGAATTATTTACGAAGGGTCGCTATTTCAGGAGGGAATTCAGAGTCAGCCTCTCTGCTAAGAAGGGATCGCAATGAAGTAAGGGGGCAGCAAGTGCAAAGGTGCTGGGGTAGAAAGGGGCTTGGTGGCCGCCTGTGCAGTGAGTGTGAGAGGTGGAGGAGGCCACAGTATGGGCGTGGCTTCTTCCCTGAGTGAAGTGGGGAGCCATAGGACGGTTTTGAGCAGAGGGACCTGCCCTGACTTTGATTTTTACAGAATCCCTCGGGCTGCATGTGGAGAACAGTCTTCATGGGGGCCAGGAAGCGGAGAAGTCTGCAGCAGGAAGCGGGGTTTTGCAGGCCTCCTAACACTTAGATCACAGAGAGGATTCAGGGGTTTGAGTGACATTCTCAAAAGACACAGGAAAACCAAACAGGATTTTCGGGTTAACCAGAACCTGCCAGAAGATGGACGGTGCCCGGCATGCCCTGCCCCCAGGCACCCCGGTCCACGGGCCTTTGTGCAGCATCCTCGGCGGGTGTGGACGCTGTGGTGCTGGTATAGCTGGTGGGTTTTCCCCTGTGCCTGCCTTCTGGCTGTTGAGGATGGTGCTGGGGAGGATGTGAGCACTTAGCACTCCAGCGTGGTCCGGGCGATGGTGGCCCAGCTCCCGCCAAAGATGCTGACGTCTTTGAACCCAAGAACAAACATGACGTTCTTAGTTCTGCCAAAAAAAAAAAAAAAAAAAAACCTGCATCCATGCACTCTCTATGCCCCTCCATCACCAAACTCACTTATCTCGCTGCACAGTCCTTCAAAGCACAACACAATGTATTTATGTCTGTGGTTTAGGTTCCCAAAACCTGTGACATCAGATAAGTGTGATGTTCACAAAAACAAACATTGCAGAAAGGGAAAAAAACGACCGAAAAGAAGCTGCTGGTTTCAGCCTCGACTTCCTCTCCCAAGAAAAAGGGGCTCTATCTGGCTGAGGTTTCACTGTATGGAGGCTGGGGGCCAGAGGAATGCCGTCCTACCCTCGGTCCAGCTGCTCGCATCTCAGTCTTTGATGTGTGACTCTCTGAGCCTGAAAAATCTCACCTAGAAAATGGAAGTGCCAATCTCCACCTCCTGGGACTCATAAAAATAATAATAAAATGATAATTAAAAATATACCAATAATTGCTCACTTTTGGATCCGTTGTGTTCCACAGGTCATTTCCTTAGTAAATCCTCATTCCGGCCTGTGTTTTGCCTTCACGTGGGGTAGCTACTGAGAACATCTCCAGTTGACAGATGGGGAAACTGAGGCCTCAAGTAGGAGAAATAGGCAGTTATAAAACACTGCATGGCCACTTTCGGTTTTCAGAAAATGCAAACATGTAATATATGTATTAAATAAATAAATAACAAAATATAAAAATATAATTAGGCAAAAATATTTGGCCGGTTAAATGCCCAAAAGTCCCGGTGGTTTCCTGGGTATCAGAGTGACCACCGAGGCAGGAGTCCCACCACTGTCTCTCTCTCGTCATTCCTGTCTCGGCAAAATGTCACCTCTGCTGAGAGGCCCTCCCCAAGCTCTTGCCTAAGGTGGCCCTCCAGTCTCTCTTATTCCACTCACCTTATTTATCTCTTTATGCCCTGACCATCGCTGAAATGCACCGTATTTTTTCATCTGTTTCTGGGCTTACCACCTGTGTTCCCTGCTAAAGCATCAGACCCACAAAAGCAGGAACTTCACCCCGTCCCCAGAGCCTTGCCCAGTGCCTGGCACTAGAGGATCTCAATACATATTCCTGGACCAACGGAAGGTGTTTTCTTATCTTTTAAAAATGTACTTTGGGCAAGGTGGCTCACACCTGTAATCCCAGCACTTTGGGTGGCTGAGGCGGGAGGATCGCTTGTGTCTAGGAGTTCAACACCCATCTGGGCAACATAGTGAGACCCTATCTGTATTAAAAAAAATTAAAGTATTAGCAGGGCGTGGTGGTACCTGCCTGTAGTTCCAGCTACTCTGGAGGCTGAAGTGGGAGGATTGCTTGAACCCAACATTTCGAGGCTGCAGTGAGCCGTAATCATGCCACTGCACTCCAGCCTTGGTGACAGCTAGACTGTGTCTCAAAAATAAAAATAAAAAATAAAAAAATTGCTTTGCTTTTTAAAAAGCAAAGCACACCATATGAGTTATTTTTAATTGTTGTTTTAAGTGCTGGTCAAAAATGAGCTGGCAGGAGCCTCAGCAGGAAGGCACGGCCTCGGCGGGCTTATCTGGCTGAGTGTGAAGGAAGTGGGCATCCTGGCTTCCCACAGAGTGGGTTAAGCAGTGAACATCCCAGAGTTTCCCAGCCCAGCCTGCCCCCAGTTCTCTGGCGCTGGAGATCTCCCCGCCTGGGACAGGGTTATCTTTGAATGACAGCGTGTTCAGTCTGCCCCGTGGGGTGAGGCTGCCCTGAATTTCAGGGGGCAACAGGGATCCCCTGGGCCAAACACAGCCCCCAGGAGGTGCTGCTTGGCCCATGCAGTTCAAACAGCTTGGAATTTTGGCATTATTTTAAAAATCAAGACATTTTGGAAGAAAACTTAAACAATGCTCCCAAAGGGCACCAAATAAGATGAGAATAATTGGATGGGAAGATTTCACATCCTTAAGATGACAATTCTGCCAACATATATAAACTTAATGAAATTTAAAGTAGTGACCCACGGGTCTTTTTAGTTGGATAAAACAATCTTTGAGTTCACAAAGAAAAAGGTACAACATAAAAGAACAATGGGAAGGATCAGGACAAAGTTAATATTTCAACTCACTGGGAAAATGGAATATTTAATCCAGGACCCCAGCAGAGCCCACTATCAGCAAAAAATACAAATGGACTCCCATCTTCTACGACAAATCCAGAGATTTCACATAAAACGTCTGGCTTGTCCAAAAGTCCCGACCACACTGGACCCTCATTTTTACAAGGCAGCCATGGATTGATGCTCAGTTGCGTCTTGGGGACTCTCCACTTCACCACAGTCTCTACCACTCCCTACTGCATCCCACCTGACTGCCTTTAATCATCTGGGTGTCTTGCTTGGGCGTTCGTAGCCTCTGAACTCACTATACAACAATGGGACTCAGGGAACCTTTGAAGCTGGATTTCTGCTGTTAGCCACCTTTGTACTATTTTCATTTTTCTTAGTGGAAATGCTTATTTAGAGGAGGGATATGGCTTAAGGCATGATTAAGGGCATGGACCTGGGCCGGGGCACAGTGGCTCATGCCTGTAATTCCAACGCTTTGGGAAGCTAAGGTGGGAGGAATGCCTGAGGTCAGGAGTTCAAAACCAGCCTGGGTGACAGAGCGAGACCCTGCCTCTAAAAAAGAAAAAAGAAAGAAAGAAAAAGAGCATGGAGCTAGAAGCTAGAGAGGCTTGAGCAACCTCTAAAAGAGTGACTTCCCCTCTCAGTGCCTCAGTTTCCTCCTCTGCCACATGCGGATAATAAGAGCTGTCACACATCATGTTAGTTGCAGAGATTTGTGCCATTCTGCAAAATTCTTAGCCCAGTGCAGACTCGGTGGCAGGGAAACAGTGGTGATGACAAAAACCTTCCCTTCACATCTACAGCTTTTAGTTCTCAGGCTTCTAAGGGAGGAAAGAAAAAGGAAGAAACGAAGGGAGGAGGCGTGCAGAGCAGAGGATTTGCTTTTACCTTTGATCTCCTTTTGCCAAAAAGGAGGGGAGAAAGTAAATAAACAGCCCTGGCCTCCTTTGATTCCAGCGCCTGCCCAGCACAGAGCTCCAGAACTGATAAGAACCAGCCAAGTTCTAATTGGGCAACTCCACCCTCCTGACCAGGCCTTCCCTTGGCATTTGGAATCCGGGACGCCAAAGCCCTCCCCTGCACCCCGCTGTCAGCGTGCACCGTTAATGCCCTTCTCGCCTTCCCAACCACGGGAGAAAAGATGGAGAGAACTTCCCCACTGTGGAACCCCACACAAAACAATCGGGTGGGTTTGGAGACGAGAAAAGGAGCTTGGAAAGCGGCTCCCAAATACATTAGAAACCCAGTCCCCCTATTCCCAGGAAGAAGCCCCCACACTGGGGACTTGTGGGAAAACGAAATGCTCAGGGATTTGTCCTGGCAATGAATTAAGCAGAAGGTGGGTGAAGTTCTCGGTGCAGAGCAGAAGCACCCCTCCCACCCCCCAGTGGTTGGTGGAGAGAAGCCGTGTGGCACTGTGGGTAATGGTGTAGCTTTGAACCCATTCGTTTATGGTTGTGTGACTTTGGGCAAGTGACTCGGCCCTGTCGAACTTCAGTTTCTCATCAGCCCTAGCACTGGACTTATGGGATTGTTAAAGGTTAACTGAGGTTGTGCCCATCGGGTGCCTGGCGCATACATAGCAGGTGCTTGTGATTGGACACTGTGATTAGAAAATGGCTTAGGGAGTCCCAGGATGGCCTCAGGAGGAGAGAAAAAAAAAATACCCAGGCCTCATGTCCGGAAAGATGAAAGAGGATCAGTTTGAAATCTCTAAAGGCACCAAGGGCCATGCAGTGGCCAAGGTCAGGCACCGGGTCTGCTTGAAGTTGAGAGGAGGTAAATTCAGGACAAAGTTTAGTATACACAGAAGACATTCCCTCCACATTCCCCCAAGGTAGGCCCTAGCTGATGGCTTTAAGAACTTCCCCAGGGGCTCTGCTAAATAGCTCAGAGGCAGAGGGCTTAGGAGAAGAGGCAGAGGTGAGGGGTACCTCCACCCTCCCACCCCTGCCTCCCTCTTGGCTGTGTGACCTGTGTGCCTGGCCTCAGTTTCTCCACCTGTAAAATGAGGCCATAATAACACCAACCCTATAGGTTTTGAGGATAGAATACACGGCATTCAGTTGGTGCTCAATGAATGAACAAAAGTCACAAGCCACAACTACTTCTAGGATGAGGCAATGGAAACGGTTGTCAGCAGGGGAAGAGCTGATTGCTCTTGACTCCTTCCTTAGAAAGAAAGTCCAGCCTCAATTCCACATCCACGCCCCGTCCGCCTACCCTGGAGGCAGGGGCTTGCTCTGCTTTGCGCATTCCCGAGTCCCCAGAGCCTGGCATACAGCAAGTATTTGTGGAAGTATTTGTTCAATGAATGCATGAACCTGGATGCTCTGTGGAGTTGACCTCCGCTGAGAGCAAAGGGAGGCACAGAGAGGCCAGGTAATTTGTCCAAGGCCTCACAGCCCCCTGCCTGCCTGAAGGCAGAGCTGGAACTGGGGCTGAGCTGAGCCTGGTCTGCACCCCTACTTGCTCTGGGCCTTCCCCTCGGGGAAGCCTGCTGTCCCCTTCCTGAACACACGCTGCCCAGGCTTCCCCCACCTGGCAGAGCAGGCATAAGGAGCTCCTCAGGTGACCCTTTCACGAATGTTCCAGACGCTCACTGCCCTCGGCAGGGACTGGCCTTCCCCTCTCTCCCTGGTAGGCTAACGGCCACCAGCTTGCCACCTGCAGGCCTCGTCTGGCTTCAGATGAGCTCCGTATGACCTGCACTGTGTGGTTTTGTATAACCTGCACTGCGTGGGTTTCCTTCATCATTTTGAATCATTTGCCAACGTTTAATAATTGGCGATTTCATACAAAACCCAGAATTTCCAGTTCCTTTTGGAAAGTCGGCCTCTCTGGCCACCAGGTCTGCTTTTTTCTGGCCCTGGTCAGCAGGAGCTTCGTCCTAGGCCTATTCAGTCCCCTTGCTCTGACCTGGTGGTCCTCACTCACCCCTGGGCTTACTCTCCCAGCCTTGAAGCCTCCTCACATAAAGGCCCAGGCCTGCGCGGAGACCAGGCCACCCACTCTCCCGCCACCGTGCGGGGCCTCCTCCATTCACCCTCAGCCCGGGCACTCGCAGGGAAAGTCAAAAAGGCAGGATTGGAGACGGACTCTAGGTGTGCAGTAGACAGAATAATGACCCCCAAAGGTGCTCTCCTCCTAATCCTCGGAGCCTGTGAACACGTGACCTTACATGGCAAAGGGACTTTGTAGGTGTGATTCAATTCAGGGTCTTGAGATGGGAAGATGAGTCTGGCTTATCCAGTGGGCCCAAGGCAGTCACCAGGGGCCTTATGAGAGGGAGGAGGGGGGCGGAGGGTCGGGCCCAGAGACGTGACAGTGGGAGCAGAGGTGGGAGCGGTGCAAGCCAGCGAGTGCCGCTGGCCTCAAGACAAGGCATGGATTCTCCCCTGAAGCCTCCAGAAGGAACTCCATACTGCCCTGCACCTTGATTTTCCCCTCGCAAGACACACTTTGGCTTTCTGACTTTCAGAACAGTAGGGTCATGAATGTGCGTCATTTTCAGTGTGGTGTAATCTGTTACAGCAGCAACAGGGAACATCCCAGGGTTCGAACCCAGGCTTGGCCACTCCCTGGCTGTGTGCCCTGGGGCAGGTGACAGAGTGCTGAGCCTGGGCTTTCCCATCTGAAAAGGGGGTAAGCAGAGACTTCTGTTAGGTGGGGGCTGTGTGTGAGGGTGAAGTCAATGGCACAGGGAAGGTGTGGGGCAGAGCCCTGACGGCACATGCGCTAGGTGCCACCACGGTTAGCGTCGCCCTCTTACTTCCTCTCACTTCTCTCACTGTCATTGAAACCAACCCAGAGCAGGCTTTTGAATCTGCCCACTGCTGCCCAAGACAAAGACGAAACTTGCTGCTTAGGATCCTACATAATCTGCCTTGCCTAATAATAGTAATGATTAAAACAATAATATCCACTAGCACTGATGAAGCACTTGGCAAGAGCCAGGTGTTAACTATGAATTAAACTCATTTAGGCCAGGTGCAGTGGCTCATGCTCATCCCAGTGCTTTAGGAGGCAAGGTGGGAGAATCCCTTGAGGCCAGGAGTTCAAGACCAGCTTGGGCAACATAGTGAGACCCCCATCTCTACAAAAAATAAAAACTTAGCCACATGTGGTGGCATGTACCTATAGTCCCAGCTACTCAGGAGGTGGAGATGGGAGGATTGCTTGAGCCCTGGAGGTTGAGGCTGCAGTGAGCTGAGATCTCACCACTGTACCCCAGCCTGAGTGACAGAGTGAGTGAGACCCAGTCTCAAAAAAACAGACACACACAAAAAATTATTTAGGTAAGATGCAGTGGCTCACACCTGTAATTCCAGCATCTTGGGAGGCTGAGGTAGAAAGATTGCCTAAGGCTAGGAGTTTGAGCCCTGGCTGGGCAACAGAGTGAGACCTCATCTCTACTAAAAAATTAAAAATTAGCCAGGCATGGTGGTGTGCACCTGCAGTCCCAGCTATTCGGGAGGTTAAGGCAGGCAGATCACTTGAGCTCAGGAGTCGGGAGGCTGCAGTGAGCTACGATCAAGCCACTGCACTCCAACTACGGTGACAGAGTAAGACTCTGTTTCTAAAATAAATAAATAATAACTTCAAAAATTCATTTAATGCTCACAACAATCCTATCACTTTCCCTATTTTTCTTATAGGTAAACTGAGGCCCAGGGATTTAAGTCACTTGCCGAGAATCCTCTGGCAGGCTGGCGGCTAGCTGGGATTTGAACCCACATGGTTGGGTCTTGGAGCCTGGATGCTAACCATGGGGCCATGCTGCCTCCATATGTGAGCAGACCAGGGAATAACACTCAGGGCCCCAGGGAGTGGCCAGAGACTCAGTGACCATGGCCTCCCCTCCACTCACTGCCTGTCCTAGGTACAATCCTGGACCTGAGAGATCTGAGGGTCGTAGCTCCTCCTGATACACAGTTTGTACCCATGAGTGTGTTTATTTTGCAAAACAGTTTCCAGTAGTGCCCACTCTCTGCTGGACACCTGGTTCCCGAAAAAATGCAGACCCCTCCACTGTGCTTAAGACTGTGGAGACAGGCCGGGTGTGGTGGCTCACGCCTGTAATCCCAGCACTTTGGGAGGCCAAGGCAGGCGGATCAGCTGAGGTCAGGAGTTCGAGATCAGCCTTGCCAACATGGTGAGACCCCATCTGTACTAAAAATACAAAAATTAGCTGGGCATGGCGGTGGGCGCCTGTAATCCCAGCTACTCAGGAATCACTTGCACCTGGGAGGCGGAGGTTGCAGTGAGTTGAGATTGCGCCATTGCACTCACTCCAGCCTGTGTGATAGAGCAAGACTCTGTCTCAAAACAACAACGGCCGGGCGCGGTGGCTCAAGCCTGTGATCCCAGCACTTTGGGAGGCTGAGAAGGGCAGATCACGAGGTCAGGAGATTGAGACCATCCTGGCTAACATGGTGAAACCCCGTCTCTACTAAAAAAAATACAAAAAAACTAGCCGGGCGAAGTGGCGGGCGCCTGTAGTCCCAGCTACTCGGGAGGCTGAGGCAGGAGAATGGCGTAAACCTGGGAGGGGGAGCTTACAGTGAGCTGAGATCCGGCCACTGCACTCCAGCCTGGGGGACAAAGCGAGACTCCGTCTTAAAAACAAAACAAAACAGCAACAACAACAACAATAAAAGATTGTAGAGACAGATGCGTGCCTAGGCTGTCACAGCCCAGTGAGGGACAGCAGGGGCCTGGGGACAGGGGGAGGTCGAAGGAAGCTCCCTGAGTTGGGGTCATCTGAGGAGAAGCCCAAGGAAGCTGATGCTGGCATCCTTGAACGGCTGGGTTGAGTGCTGCAAAGAGGATCCACCCAGGAAGGCCCCGCTGAGAGGGAGCCTGTGTGCCTGGAGAGGTGGATGTGGTCACAGATGGCTGGAGTGCTGGAGAGAGTGGAAACGTCAAGAGGTCGACCTGGGCTCGGCCCCTCACTGTGTGACCTTGGGCAACCTTCGCCACTTTTCTGAGCCTCAGTGTCTGCATCTGTAAGATGGGAATAAGGATAGCAGCCACCTCCTGGGGTGGTTCTGAGGATTGGATGCATCAGTACGCGTGAAGGTCAGTGCCTGGCGTCAGGAAGGGCTGTGTCAGTGCAAGTCAGTCTTGTCGCTGTGATTATTATGAATATGAAGCATTGAGCTGTCAGCCTGCACGCCACCTCCCCTTCCAACCAGCTCCTCAGACGCAGAAGCCATGGAGCTCCCACAAGTGCATGGGGATGACCCGTGCAAGACCAGTGAGGACCCCCTGCCTGTGTGGAGGGATGTTTTCCCAAGAAGTTTCATGTCCACCATCCCCGACCCAGAATCCAGACCAGCGTCCACACTCCCTGGGGTTCCCAGCTTCAGGCAGCTTAGCCCTCTGCCCGGTGTTCGCCCTCCGTGTCCCTCCTGTCCTTTTGTGTATGACACGTGTCCTTCCCCCGCTCCCTCAAGCTCCTTCCGCATCTTCACCAATACCATTTATCAGTCACACCTAATGCCCAAGTTTCTCTTTTTCAAGCCCATTAACAATGCGAATTGCTGAGAGTTTTTGAGCATTTGCTATGTGCCTGACACTTTCATTCATTCATTTATTCATTCAGCAAGTAGCCTGAACACATCCTGTGTGCACTGAAGTTCCTCAGAAATAACAGACAAAGGTCCTTGCACTCCCTGCTGGGTTTAACATCTTGCAGGTGGGAAGTGGAGACGATCATAAAGAAACCAGCAAAGTCTACAAACTATTCCTTGTACACGTAAACTCCCTGAATCACAGCGATAGCCTTATGAAAGCTTTTCCCCCATTTTTCAGGTGAGAAAAACCAAGGCTCAGAGAGAAGGACTTGCCTGAAGTCACACAGCTATGAAACGTCCAAGCTGGGATTTGAACTCGCATCTATCAGACTCCAGAGCCTGTGGGCCTTCTCTCCCCGGGAGCCTGTCTACTAAGACGTTGGCCAGCTCCACATACAGTCATCTGCCTCGCGAGCAGCACATTTCAGAAGCTCCACAATGTCTGAGGTTGGGGGTGTTTGTACCCAGGGGCACAGCTCACTCCCACAAGGCCCTGGGCAGGGTGAGCTCTGCCCTCCCTTCCAGCAGCCTCTGACCGGGAAGGCCAAGTACACTGTCACTCTCTGGCCAGAGCCTGCGGGAACAGGACGTCCTGGTCCTCCTGCTCTGGTGGGGCCCAGCAAGCTATTTTTGGGCACGTTTATTGATGGGACACGGGTGCCCAGCTGGACTCCTGATTCAAGAGGAAGGCCCCAGGCTGGCCCAGGGTGGTTCTGCTTCTCCAGGCCCTTGGCTGCCTTGGAACAGCAACCGTCTACTACACCCCAGGTCAAGGGTGTAGCCTGAGCTGGCTGGCTCCGGGAAGAGCAAGGGTCCCCGTGGGTGTGGCTAGATTTGGGGGGTCACGCAGACGACGACTATTTCCCAAAATTCTGGAGCCTGATTCATTCATAAGCAGTCAGAACACAGAATGAGTATGACAGCAGGTTCTGAGGTTAGACTTGGGTTTAAACCCCTCCTGTGTCCCCTACTAGCAAATGTACTGTGGGCAAGCCAGGCCAACACCTGCAGGCTCCGCTTCCCTGCCTGCGAAATCATAACAGTCCTTACACACGGGGAGGGAAGGAAGCCTGAATTAGATAGTCCCCACAGCTCAGAGCCTGGCATACAGTAAGTACTCAATAATGAATAAGAACTTTGCAAATAATGATTGACAGCTGGCATTTATTGGGAGTCTAGCAGGTGTGAGGCAGTGGGCTAAATTATTGACATTTTAAAAAATCTCACTTCACCCCCCAACAATTCCTGGAGGAAGGTGAATGATGCCCTTATGGGTGCCATTATGATTCCCTTTTACAGATAAGAAAATCGAGGTTCACAAAGAGGAATGATTTGCCTGATATCACCCAGCAGATGTGTGGCAGAAAAACCTGCCTTTGAACTCCGGCCCTAAGAGAAGACAGGGCCAGGCTGCAGAGCTGCGCCTCATGCCCCCGTCTCCCTGCCAAGAGGACTGGTTACGAAGACCCCGTCAACACTTAAGTCCACACCATATCGTGCGCTCCTCAGTCACCCCCTGTCCCAGGAGGTAACCTCCTGGGCCTTCCTGTTGATGGAAATTCAGACACCAACATCCCTGAATATTCCCTTGATCCTTCTTCCTGCTCTTGGGGTTACTTTGTTTTCCTGGTTCATGGGCAAAAAATCTGCAAGAAACTGGTTGGGTTGGCAAAGGCTCTGGGCTGACTTGGAGGCCGCTATGCTGTCTATGCTGGGGTGGGTGTTGGGGGCCCAGCGGGCAGAAGAGGATAGAGGCTTGCATGCCCGGGCACCCCAAGGCGCAAAGTCAATGTGGTGTTTCCTTGGTGAAGTGCTCTCCTGGCCTGCACCTGCTTATAATTCAACCCAGTGCCCTGAGGGTACATTGCAGCCTCCTTCGGCTGAAAGAAGCTGCCTTTTGTGATCTGTCCTCTGCCTTTCTAGCCTTCTTTCCCACCACTGGAACCCCTCCAAAAAGAACATGCTTTGCCCTGCTTCCAGACCTTTGGCCCTGCTGTGCCCTCCTCCTGGGCCGCCTTTCCTCCACGGTTCTCTCACCACGTGCTTCTTCTGCTGGTACTTCAGGACCCGTACACTGTGAGGCCCTCCCAGAATCCCCCCAGCCCCCTACTTGGGGTTGCCACTGCGACAGAGGGACATTGCTTCTAGAACTACATTGTGCTCTAGACTACAATGCCCAGCTGGTGAGCTGACACCTCCATGTAGGTTTCACGCAGGCCCCTAAGCTTCACCAAGCGGAATACTCCATTTATTTCCCCTCCTAAAACCCCAGCCCTGCCCGCCTGTCTTCCCAGCTCAGGAAATAGAGCTGCCCTCCACGCAGGTGTTCAGACCAGGTCCCGGTGGCCCCTTGGCTCCTGTTTCCCTCACCCCACAATCCCATCCATCCCAACTCTTGCTCATTGACTGCCAAATACATCCCAAATCCGTGCCCTTGTTGCCACTTTCACAGCTACCACCGAGGTGCAGGCTGCCACTGTCCTTGCCCACCTGAACTGTGGCAGTGAGCTCCTCCTCCCTGGTCTCCTGGCTTCCAGCTTTGCTCCACTCAATCCACACAGTCAGAGGAAATATTTCAAAAGACAAACTGGCCGGGTGCAGTGGCTCACGCCTGTAATTCCAGAACTTTGGGAGGCTGAGGTGGGTGGATCACTTGAGGTCAGGAGTTTGAGACCAGCCTGGTCAACATGATGAAACCCCTTCTCCACTAAAAATACAAAAATTAGCCAGACGTGGTGGGGCATGCCTATAATTCCAGCTACTCGGGAGGCTGGGGTGGGAGAATCGCTTGGGCCCAGGAAGTAGAGGTTGCAGTGAACCAAGATCGCACCCCTGCACTCCAGCCTGGGTGACAGAGTGAGACTCCATCTCAAAAAAAAAAAAACAAAAACAAAAGACAAACCAAGTCATGTCCCTTCCCTGCTTAAATCCTCCATGGCTCCTCACCCCTCTTAGAATAAAAATTCACCTCCTACCTTGGCCTATAAGACCTTGTATAATCTGACCCTTGCCCACCTCCCCAACCCCATACCTACCTCTCTCCATTCACTCTGCTCCTGCCACGCTGGCCTCCTTCCCATTCCTGAACTAGCAAGCTTGTTCCTGCCTCTTGGTAGAAACTTGCTCTTCTTTTTGCCTGAACCTTCTTCAGTCAGGTATCTGTCTGGCTCACTCTCTCACTTTATTCAGGTCTCTGCTCAAATATCACCTCCCCGAAGAAGCCTTCTATGATTTGCCTATCTCAAATACTCCCCTCCATCATCTATCCCTCTACCTGTGTTATTTTCCTTCACTGTAGTTATTACTGTCTGATATAGTATGTATTTGTCAGTATTTTCTTCTTTTTTTTTTTTTTTTTTGAGTCTTACTCCGTTGTCCAGGCTGGAGTGCAGTGGTACAATCTCGGCTCACTGCAACCTCTGCCTCATGGGTTCAAGCGATTGTCCTGCCTCAGCCTCCCATGTAGCTGGGATTACAGGTGTCTGCTAACACGCCTGGCTAATTTTTGTATTTTTGTAGAGATGGGGTTTCAGCATGTTGGCCAGGCTGGTCTCGAACTCGAAAGTGCCGTATATATCAGTATTTTTAAAATCTGGGGGCCAGGCGCAGTGGCTCACACCTGTAATCCCAACACTTTGGGAGACCGAGGCGGGTGGATCACCTGAGGTCAGGAGTTCAAGACAAGCCTGGCCAACATGGCGAAACCCCGTCTCCACTAAAGATACAAAAAATTAGCCAGGCGTTGTGGCGTGTACCTGCAATCCCAGCTACTCGGGAGGCTAAGGCAGGAGAATCGCTTGGACCCGGAGGCAAAGGTTGCAGTAAGCTGAGATGGCACCATTGCAGGCCAGCCTGGGCCACGAGAGTGAGGCTCCATCTCAAAAAAAAAAAAAAGAAGAAAGAAAAAAAAAATCTGGTTTACTGTTAAATGTTTAATGACGCCTTCTCAACAAGCGGGAACCCTGATTTTTACATGTATCCGTTTCTGTGGTGTAAATACTCCCATCATGGTCCATTTGGAGCTACCAGTGTGACTTACCGAGCGTGGCATTGGGAAGACCATGCTATACTATTTCCATCATGGGATATGGCATATGATATGATATGACACATCAGACGTCAATCACTTCAAGAACACAGAGAACAGTGAAATGATGAGAAAGTGATGATCTGTGAGCAGTTTTTGCCCTTTGTTTTTGTTGTAATTTACTTAACTGGAAGCTCGTGCAATTTAATTCTTAGTGATGGCTGTGTGTGAAACTAGCTGGCAGAATTCGTGAGCCAGTAGGAGCTGGTGCCAGCAACCCCACTGGTTGAAAGCGACACGAGGGCAAGGATGTTTCCACCTTGTTCCCGGCTGTTTCCTGGGGCCTGGAACAGTAGAAGGAGCTCAGGGTAGGTGTTCAGCCCGCATTTGTTGACTGTTTTATAGTGCACCTGTTTGCATCAGAGAGGACAAACTGTTTGCCTCAACTTGACTTCACGGGCTGAGTCCAGCCCACAAGCGGGTGTCATTTGGCTCTCAGAATGTTTTTGACATTTTTACAACATTTATTGCCAACATTTAAAAGTCAAGGGTTTTTTCAAATTTTTTTTTTCATGAAATCTCACATAAACCTAGATTTGTAGCTTCTCCTGGAAAATCAGAAGCTCTGGACCCGACTCCCTCATGACAACAGAGGCTGGAGCTGAGGGGCGCACAGCCAGCCCCTTCAGACTGGGCATGGGCTCGCCAGTTTCCGCAGGCACCACCCCTCCCCGCAGGCTCACACCCGGCCCACTTCATTCGTTAACATAACCCGCTGGGCCTGTGGGTATTTCAGTTGCAACTGCCATCTTGGCCTCCATCTTAGCACTTGTCACAGTGTGGGCCTGTCACAGTGTCCCCGCCAGACAGTGAGCACCTTGGGGACAGGCTCTGTGAGGGAGGCCCCCTGGGGTCCCCCGTCTTGGCACATAGTAGGTCCGCAGGTTCTGGAACTGGATTAAATGTTTGTTGACCAGTGAATGCCAACCCCCACCCAGCGACCCGAATTGGGGCACGCACTAAACTCAAGCCCCGACCGGAATGTGACAAAGAGGTTGGCCGAGGCCAGGGTTTAAAAATACCCCAGGGCTGGTCAGCTGCGAGGTGCTTGGAGGTGTTGAAACAACCAGTCCAACGCTGGCTGGAGGCCAGTGCACCCACTTTGCTCTGTGTGATGTGGGCTAACGAGAGGGGTCACCAGCAGGTCCTGGCGTGCGGGGGTGGGGAATGGGAGGACTAGGTGCAGCCCCCTCCCCCACGGCCCTGCTTGGGAAAGGTCAGAGATGTTTATAAACAGCATGGGGTGACATGACATAATTTTGCATAAAGGGTTACCAGGCAGGGCATGAACACAGGCGGCCTCCCCTGATGTTTCCGCGCCGCGGTCTCCTGGCGTCAAGAAAGCGGGATGCTGCTAGCACTGTGGTCTCCCCGCAGCCTTCAGAGCCATGGCCCAGCCCACCGGAGCCAGGCTTAAAAATAACGCTCCCAGCACAGTCTCCTGGGGGACAGCCAGCATGGGGGCTGGACAGGGAAGGAACGAGCTCTGCTGGAGCGCCCACTGGATGCCAGGCACGTCAGAGGCATGAGCTCATGGAGCCGCACACGGGCCTTGGGAGGGAGGGACTGTCATCCAGATGGGGAAACTGAGGCTCAGGGAGTGGTGCCACTGGCTCAATGTTTCCCAGTAAGCGGTAATGCTGCTATGCCAATCCATGAGATGAGTGACAAGAAGGCAGGCTCTGTGTCATGCTGCTGTTCCCGAGTCCCTGGAACAGCGTTTGGCCTTAGCAAGCCTCAGCAGGCAGCTCCCATGGAACTTGTCCAGGATCGAAACCCGCTCTCCCACCACACCTTGTCTCCAGCAAGGGCAGCCCCATCCTTCCAGATGCTCAGGGCGGATACCAAGGCATCATCCCCAACTCCTGTCTTTCCCTCACCCCCACACCTCGTGCTTGCTGCTCCATCTAGACACAGCCACCCCTCCCTGCCCTGGCCCAGCCCCACCTCCCTCACCTGGCCCCTGCGGGAGCCTCCTTCCTGGTCTCCTGCTTCCACCCTCATCCTAACAGTCTTGCCTCCATCAGTGTCCAAGGTAACACACTAGACTCATATTGTCCGTCACCTGAACGTATTAGGATGCAGCAGTGAACAGAACGCACATGTCCCCATCAGCGTGGAGCTGACATTATGGAATGGGGGAGGAAGGGGTATCAGCCTTCAGAGGTAAATTAAATAGATCATGTTTCCAATGGCAGTGAGTGCTAAGGAGAAAAGTAAGCTAGGGAAGGAGGAGGGGAGCATCAGAGAGGAACAAATCTAAATAGGGGGCAGGGGGCAGGGCAGGAAAGGTCTCACTGAGCAAATATTTGAGTACAGCTTGAAAGAGATGAGGGATTGGGCAATGGGGATTTCCAGACAAAGGGCATTCCTGATAGAGGAAACAGCAGGTGCAAAGGCCTGAGGCTGGACCATGCCTGGCATGAGCGAGGATGGCAGAGAAGAGGCCAGTGTGGCTGCAACAGAATGAGTGAGGGGCAGCATGGCAGGAAGTGAGCTCAGAGAGGTAAAGGGCAGCGCCCATAGAACCTTGCACATCGAAGGAAGGACTTAGCTTTCCTCTGGGGTAGGTGAGAGCCATGGAGGGCTCTGAACAGAAGAGGGCACAGTCTGACTTCGTTTCTGAAAGAGTCCCTCCAACTGGATGTAGAGGATGGGCTGTCAGGAGCCAGGGGAAGGGGACAATCAGGGGGGTGACTGCAGTGGCTCAAGCAGAAGAGAATGGTGAACAGGCCCAAGGGGTGGCTGTGGAGGTGGAGGCAGGGAGAACAGATCTCGGATTCCAGATCTGTTCTAAGGTGGAGCTGACAGGGCGTGCTGCGGGACTAGACGCGATCAATAGAAATCAAGAAGCCAAGGATGTTTGTGTTTCTGTTAACACAGGAACAGAAAACCAAACACCGCATGTTCTCACTTACAAGTGGGAGCTGAATGATGAGAACACACGGACACAGGGACGGGACCAACACTGGGGCCTGTTGTGGGGGTGGGGAGGGAGAACATCATGATAAACAGCGAATGCTTGCCGGGCTTAATACATAGGGGATGGGTTGATAGGTGCAGCAAACCACGATGGCACACATTTACCTATGTGACAAACCTGCATGACCTGCATATGTACCCCGGAACTTAAAATAAAATCTAAAAATAAAAGCCAAGGATGGCTCCAAGTTTCCAGATAGAGCAGCCAGAAGGATGGAGCTTCTGCCTTACAGAGATGCCCAAACACCATGCTGGGCTACACCATGCTGGGCTCTGGGAAGGATGGGAGTGAGGCGGCCCTTCCCCGGGGGGCACACAGGTCCTGTGTGAGGGTCACCCCAAATACAGTGGGCCTTGCTTTATGAAATTCCCTGCTGATTCACGTCAGGATTCTTCTCCAGCTCCTCCTTCCCATCCCTGTCCCTGAGGCCCTTGTAAATTGTGCAGGAGCCACCAGGTCCCTCCTCCCCTGCGATTCCTGAAGAGCAACAAACGCTCCTATAGCCCCTATCATGTGCCTGGCAGGATCCTAGCCCTTTACTTAAACTTTGTGAACCCATCTGATCCTCACAGCAATTCCAGGAGCTGGGACTCTTACTACACTTATTTCATAAATGGAGAAAAAAGGTCCAGAGAGGTTAAGTCACCTGTCCAGGATCACACAGCTAGCAAGTGGTAGAGGCAGGATACGATCCCAGGCAGTCAGGCCTAGGCCTCATGCTCTTAACCACCACACTTACTGTCTCATGTTTGACCATGAGGACTCAAACTGGGTTTGAGAGATTGGGTGAGGGGAGAGGGCTTCAGCCACTGCTTCCACATAATAGAAACAGTTGCCGTTTTCTGAGTACCTCTCCTGTGCCTAGTTCTATACCCAGGCTTCCTCTATTCTCCATATCAACAGAAGGGGGGTATTACAAGGATTGCACCCATTCTACAGATAAGAAAACCGAGGCTTGGAGGGGAAAAGTCATGTCCACAGTTACAGCCAGGACTGAGAATGTGGAGCTCTGGGACTCCAGACCCCGTTCTATCCCCTCCTCCACACTGTCTGTGCTTGTCACCCACTTCCTGCCTTGGTGGTGCTCGGGGGTCAACGGCCACACCACATTTTCTTCTTGCTAGAAGCGGACGGAGGACAGAAGAAGTAGAAGCAGACGGAGGACAGAAGAAGTGACAGATTGCACAGCTGCACGGATTCCCGCTCTCGGGGCTTGTAGATTTTGTCTGGCACAATCGACATGTCTGAGGCCAGCTCTGAGCCAGGTGCTAGAGAGACCGAGATAGGAACACAGAGTGAAGGGTGAGAAAGATCGAGGCCCTAGGTGGCTTTGATGAGATAGACAGTGGTGGGGTTGTCACAGAAGTTCAGAGAAGCCACTCAGAGGAGCCGGTGCACGTGAACCTTGTGCCCCGGGCAGCCTCTTCACCTCTCTGGATCTCAGTTTCCATCTCTGTGGCACAGGGTGGTCATACCTGCCGCCCCATCTCACAGAACTGATCAGGACTAAAGGTGAGCACCAAGGGGACACGCACTATCTCTACTTTGCCCTCTGCTGTCTTCCAGGACAGAAAGAGCACAGGCCCCAGCTTGTTGTAGGCATTCTGGAGAGCTGACACAGAGGAGGTGCTCAGGGCCTGCTGGACATATGGAAATAAAGAAATAAACTTCCTTGGGACTTATTTTTCCCCCATAAAGTGAATTATTTCCATGCGCTTTACAAAGACATAGACCCTCTCAACCACCTGGCAAGGTGAGTCCTAAGATCATCTTTGCTTAACAGGTAAGAAAAATGGGCACCTAGAGAAGTTACGAGATTTCACCAAGGTCCTAGAGCTAAGAAGGGATGGAGCTAGGATTTGAATTTCACTCCCTCTGCCTCCTTGGCATTCACAGAACTAATCGCAGAACTGAACTAATAACAGCTTGTGTTTTGTGAAGCATTTATTACATGCCATGCATTACTCCAAACATTTCACATATATTAACTAATATTAGTATCTACCTCAAATGGGTGGGAGAGGTGATATTTTCTTCCCATTTTACCCATAAAGAAAGAGGTTAAGGGCCAGGAGCAATGGCTTAGGCCTGTAGCCCCAGCACTTTGGGAGGCTGAGGCGAAAGAATTGCTTGAGTCCAGGTGTTCGAGACCAGCCCAGGGAACACAGCAAGACCCCCATCTCTACAAAAATAAAAAGTTAGCTGGGTGTGCTGGATCATACCTATAGTCCCAGCTTCTTGGGAGGCTGAAGCAGGAGGATGGCTTGAGCCCAGGAGGTCAAGGCTGCAGTGAGCCGTGATTGTGCCACTGCAGTCCAGCCCTGTCTCAAATTAAAATTAAAAAAAAAAAGAAAGAGGTTGGCCATGTGCGGTGGCTCATGCCTATAATCCCAGCACTTTGGGAGGCCAAGGCACGTGGATCACCTGAGAACAGGAGTTTGAGACCAGCCTGATCAACCAACATGGCAAAATCCTGTCTCTACTAAAAATACAAAAATTAGCTGGGCATGGTGGTGGACTTCTGTAGTCCCAGCTACTTGGGAAGCTGAGGCAGGAGAATGACTTGAACCCGGGAGGCAGAGGTTGCAGTGAGCTGAGATTGTGCCACTGCACTCTAGCATGGGTGACGGAACAAGACTCAGTCTCAAAAAAGAAAAAAGAAAGTACACAAATAAATAAATAAATAAATGAAAAAGAAAGACATTAAGTAACTTGTGCAAGGACACAAGTAATTTGCAAAACCAGGATTCAAACTCAGGCAGTCTGGCTCCAGAGTCCATGGTCTTAAATCACAACGCCCTACAGGAGAGCGTTGGCAGTGTCATCCCGGGCACAGAGCCTGGCACACGGGGAGCACTTACTGGATTGTGAAAACCTCACAAACCGTGTAGAGACAAGCAGGGCTTTCCCATTCTGAACCACACTGAGGTCTCCCTTGAGAATTCACTTATTTCCATTTCTTCCTGTGAGTCCCACTTGACAGAGAAGAAGCTGCCCACGGACCATTTTCCCCCTTCTCCCCCCTCCCTCTAGGAAAATCCTGGGCAGCATCCACCAGGTCACGGCTGCCAGCCAGAGGACTGGCTAGAGCGGAGTTTGGCCAGGTTATCGGGTTTCGTGGTCAGCCACCTTCGCCCCTGACCAGAGCTGTCTTTCCAAAACAGAACATTCAGTCACCGCCTGTCCCTGCGCCCAGCTGTCCTTGTGCCCCGACCTTGCTTGCTGCCCACCGGCCTGGAGCTTTTCCTCGCATTCTAGTCTCTTACTGACACCCCGCAAAGATGACCGGAGCAGAGAAAAGAGAGGCAGAGAGCAGGCTGAGAGAAACGGTTAGGAGACAGAGACAGAGAAAGAGGCGACAGATGGACAGAAGAGAAAGAGGAAACAAGAAAGACAGAGAAAGAGGAGACAGAGGCGACAGACGGACAGAGAAAGAGACAGAGAAAGCCAGAGAAAGAGGAGACAGAAGGACAGACAGAGAAAGAGGAGACAGAGATGGAGAGACAGACAAAGACAAGAGGGCCTGCAGGTGCCGTCTGCCCTCCAAAACTGTCTCAAGGGCAGGGTTTGTAACCCTGCATCTCCATTCAGTGCATTTTGACCTTCTCCCAAGGCTGCAGCATCTTCTCCCAACAGCCCTCAACCTGCCACCAGCCCAACATGTCCTAGGAGACCTCATTTTCCTTCCCCCACCCTCACCTCCATGCACAATCCCTCACCTAACTAACTCCTCCGTATCTCCCTTCCTCCAGGAAGCCCTCCTTGCCCCCACAGCCCCTCTATGCACCCTGATTACACCTCCCTCATACTTTGTGGTTCACTGATAGGTTCGCCTCCTCCACTGGAATGGCAGTTCCTCAAGGGCAGGGTCTGGATCAGTCTGGCTCGCCCTACATCCCTGCACTCCGTCCAGTGCCTGACACATAGTAGGTGCTCAATAAATGTTGGCAGAATGAAGGATTAAACCAGCCGCTATGTGTCAGCTCCTTGGAGAATCCTTCCCTGGTATGGCTTACAACTGTTTGGACTTCATCGTGTGATGATTTGATTTAGGGTCTGCGTGGCCTCTGGTCCCAAGAAGGCAGGGTCTGAGTCTGCTGTGTTCACCCTTGTCTTCCCAGAACCTGGAACAGTGCCTGGCACAGAGTAGGTGCTTCAGTATTGGTTGAATGAATGAATGGATGCATGAGCAAATGAATTCACCACTAGCCCTCTGGAGATTTTGAATCACGTCTTTTTGAACATTTGAACCAGTTCAAATGTTCCCCATTGCCCTTCAAATCAGACCCCAAGTCCTGCCAAGGCCTGTGAGGCTCTGCACTACCTGGCCCCTGCCACGTCTCCAACCTCTGCCCTTCTCACGCCACCCCTGTAGACACCAATGTCTCTAGGGTGCCGTGCGTGGTAGCAGTTCTCGTCCGCCTCCACACCCTACCATAAGTCATGTCAACAGAGCTGGGTTGGTTGGTTTGTTTTTTTCTGTGAACAAGGCTGCCTAGAAAAATGGAGCACTTTTGCACAAACAACCTCAATGTCACCAATGGACCTAGGCCACTGTGGGACAGTCTCCAAGGTTTGGCCGGCCAGCTTCCCAGGGCCCTGACCTGAGACAGGATTTGCGCCCTGGTCGCTCTGTCCCTCTCCCACCCGACCCTCTAAAGGGCTGGCTGGCTGGGCGGGAGGGGTGTCCTTGGAGCCCCTGAGTGTGACCTTCATGTTCTGCAGGAAGCCAGGGGAGGGGACCCAACGAAGTAGACCCCACCACATCCTTTAGGCTCAGACCAGGCCTCACCCCTTCCAGAAAGCTGCCTTGGCCACTTTCCTGGCATCTATGGACTCCTGTTCTCACCCTAATTGCATCTCATATCATGCTTGGCTGAATTCTCTACTGGACAGTTTCTTCCACTGGACTGTGCTCCAAGTGGTTAAGGCCAACTCTTTTCTATCTTGGTGTCCCCAGAGCCCAGATCTGGCCTATAAGGGTCATCAGCAAACACACACTGAATGAACAAAGGATTATTGAACAAGTCTTCCTGCCTTGGTGCAGGCTGACCTCTGTCTCTCTCACTAGGATGGGGTCCTAAGGAACTTGTCTCTTTTATCTTTGCTCCTTAGTGTCTAACACTGCTTGACACATCGGTTGCACCATGAAACATGTGTGGAATAAACGAACAAAGCCTTCCTGCCATCCATCATATCTGCCTCTCCTCCTGGACTGGGAGCTCTATGAGGTCAAGGACCAAGCCTTACTTATTTCTAGCTCCTCTGAGTCTAGCACTGGACCTAGGACAAAGGAGATGCTTGGTAGATACTGGATGGATGGATGGATGGATGGATGGAGTCGAAACTGATGGATCAATGGAATGAATGGATGGTTGGACAGAGTGAATGAAGAGAATGGGCGGATGGAAGTGCAGGTGGGTGGGTGGATGGCAGATGGGTGAATGAAAGGCTGGATAGATAAATACTACAGTCCAGGTTGTGAACGTGGGAAATATTGCTTTCCACTCCCCACACACAAAAGCCACCATTTTAGAAGAGCTAAAATCATTTTAGAACAGCTAAAATGAGGCCAGAGAATGACTCAGCTAGAGTTTTTATGAGAGATATTTAAAAGAAAAAAATATATATGAGAAAGACGGGTCTTGGAGGCTCTGAACTTCTTAAGCAAAACCCTATAAGTTGACTGTGCTTTCTTGCAGCATTTATGTGATATTTATGGAGGGCCTGCCATATTTAGTGCCCCTGGGTTTGGTCTGGAAGTAGAAAGAAATTTCAGATGTGGACCCTGACTCCAGGTTGCTCAGAGTCAGACATATGCCCATTCATCCTCAATGCTTCTTCTTGTTGGGGTATCCAAAGGGCAATGGTTTGGGAAACACACACAGATTTGTATCCTGACTTCTTTTCTGTGTGACCTCAAGCTAGTATCTTGGCTTCTCTGAACCCTGGTTTGCTCATCCTGCTTTGCAGGGTTGTTGCAAGCACACAACAAGCCCATGCTTATTAAACGCTGAGCCCAGGCTGGGATTGCCGCCAATGATTGGTAAACATTAAACTGGGCCTCAGTGTGCGACGCTGCTGACTTGCTGTGTGATGCTGTCAGAATGTCGGGACTTTTCTGTTCCTTCATTTCAGCTCAGTGGCATTCATCCTTAACAAGGGCCATGAACTAAAGAAGAGCTCAAGCTGGGGAACTCAGTAGACCTGGGTTTGGGATCCTTTGCTCCCCTGCTGCATGGTTTCAGACAAGCCACTGTGCCTGTCTGAACCTCAATTCCTGCCTCTACACTGCAGACCTCCTTGCTGTTTCTCAAGCACAGCTGTCACCCCTGCACCCAAGCTCTCCTTTGGCGAAAGAGCCACAGAAAGTGAGTTCCTGGCATCCACCTTGGGGTTATGTGGGCTCCTAAATGTGGTGCTGCCCACACAGGTCTGCCTCGAGGCACTCCAGAGTAAAGAAGGCTGCAGAGGGATCTGGAAGGGCAAACAGAAGACAGCTGACTTCTCATCCTGTCTGGAAGAGGACCCCCATTCCATGTGGTCCACAGCCTACTGATTTATGTTCCCAATAGTTTGTACCACATGGCTTTATAGAACATGTTTATTCAGTGGGGTGCGGTGGCTCACACCTGGAATCCCAGCACTTTGGGAGGCTGGGGCAGATTGCTTGAGGTCAGGAGTTTGAGACCAGCCTGGGCAACATGGTAAAATCCCATCACTACTAAAATTACAATTAGCAGGGTGTGGTGGCACATGCCTGTAATCCCAGCTGCTCAGGAGGCTGAGGCAGGAGAATTGCTTGAACCCAGGAGGTGGAGGTTGCAGTGAGCTAAGATCACACCACTGCACCCTAGCCCGGGTGACAGAGCATGACTCTGTCTCAAAACGACAACAAAAGAACATGTGTGTTCATTGATTTTTCTAGTCTAACTCCCCGACCACTCCATGAGAGGAGAGTTTCTGTGCATCTTTTTTTTTTTTTTTTTTTGAGACAGAGTCTCACCCTCTTGCCCAGGCTGGAGTGCAATGGCACAGTCTCGGCTCACTGCAACCTCTGCCTCCCGGGTTCAAGTGATTCTCTAGCCTCAGCCTCCCAAGTAGCTGGGACTACAGGCACATGCCACCACACCTGGCTAATTTTTTTTTGTATTTTAGTAGAGATGGGGTTTCACCATGTTGACCAGGCTGGTCTTGAACTCCTGACCTTGTTATCCGCCCCCCTCGGCCTCCCAAAGTGCTGAGATTACAGGCGTGAGCCACCGCGCCTATGTTTCTGTACGTCTTGATTGCTTTTCCATCCTCGGGTTCTAAAGCCCAGACAGGCACATGGTCTTTGTTAAGTAAATGTGTTGAATAAATGGATGCATGAATGGATTAGCACACAAAGAAATGAATGCATGAATGGATAGGTGCATGAATAGCTGGGCCCAGCAGAATCAGTTAAGAGGCTTAACCACACACACATACACACACACACACAGAGTGAGAGAGAGAGAGAGACAGAGAGAGAGAGAGAGAAAAACACATGCACACACAAACACACACACCTACATACGCATACAGAGGTGCTCAAGCCCTGCTCCAAAAATAAAAATAAGAATCAACCCTTAATGATCACTTACTCTTAGATGCGGTGGGATCTAAGGCCCCATGTTTAGCCTATGACGTAGGGCATTTCACTGAATCCTCATGACCACCCTCTGCAGTAGGGATTAGTGCTATACTTTTTTCATCTGTCAACCCTGAGGCTCAGAGGGGTAAAGTCACTGACCCCAGGTCACACAGCCAAGAGGTAGAGGAGCCAAAATTGAATCCAAGATCTGTTTGATTCCAGAACCACGCCTGACCTTTCTGGGCCAGCGGGGTCACCTCCGAATCGAGATTTTTAGGGTTCCCCAGATGATTCTGATGCACAGCCAGGTTGAGAACTCCTGGGCCAGAGCATTGAGGTTTGGGAGAGCCTGCTGGCTTTGGGACCAGCTGATCCAGCCCCTGTGCTGCCTCACAGCCTGATTCCTTATCTCTGACACGGGCGTGATGGCAGCACCTACCTCAGGGGATTTCAGGAGGACCGAATAAGTTAATCCATGCAACGTGCTAAGCAGAACACAGTAAGCACTTCTCACAGCTCTCCTGTATGCAGACAGACGCATTTCCAGTCTCCTAGTGAGGTGCCTGGGACGGCCTGGAAAGGGCATCTCAGCGGCATTCAAGAGACTGCCGCATCTAAGAGTGAAGAACAGGGACGCTAGAGCAATTGTGTCCCCCGGAAAAGCATCTTGCAGAAATACTCGCACATGTCGACAGACGTGTGTGCCCTACAGACCACGACAGTGTAGCTCATGATAGCAAAAGCCAGGAAGCAGGAAGCAGGCCCAATAGACATGTTTAGGGCAGGGTTCTCCACTTCAGCAAGGCGGACATTTGGGGTCACATAATTCCCCGTTGTGGGGGCTGTCCTGGGCGCTGTGGGATGTTTAGCAGAATCCCTGGTTTCTACCATCTAGATGCCAGCAGCATGTCACTACTCCAAGTTGTGACGACAAAATATGTCTCCAAAATTGCTGAATGTCCCCAGCATTGCTGAATGTCCCCTGGAGGAAAAAAAAAAATCACCCCATCCAAGTGGAGACATTTGTGACATGCCCGAGGTGGTGGAGCTCATATTTCAGCAAAGCTGTGACTTTATCCTGCACTAAGTCCCAGGTCACACTTTTCCTATTTGCTTTTTGTGGATTCCTTAGACTTTGCTCCATTCACAATCATGTGTTCTATGACTAGAAATAATTTCATTTCTTCTTTCCCCATCTGGCTGCCTTGGCACGTTTGAGGACAGAACTTGCACAACACAAATTGTAGCTCAAGTGGATTATGTAATCTGCACAGGGATGCTTTTTCGGGAAGTTAACTTTGTTCAAATATTGAAAATTCATAAAATAGAAGAATATGAATTTTTTTTAATGGGATCACCCACGGAGGGCAATTTTCTCACAGTTTGCTCCTCTGAGTACCTTTCTCCATTTTGAAATTTTATTATAAAGGTTGTGATCACACTGTACGTATAATTTCAAATCCTGTTAAGTCTCAAAGTCTTCAAAATCATACTTCTCGTGTTATTACAAAATTTTCTTTGACATTCTCTTTAATTTTGTCTATTGTTTCTCTCTCATTCTCTGATCTTCCCTAATCTTTAATAATGAAAATTGCAGGCTGAGCATGGTGGCTCACACCTGTAATCCCAACACTTTGGGAGGCAAAGGTGGGTGGTTCACCTGAGGCCAGGAGTTCGAGACCAGCCTGATCAACATGGAAAAACCCCATCTTTACAAAAAATACAAAAGAAAGCTTGGTGTGGTGGTGCATGCCTGTAATCCCAGGTACTCGAGAGGCTGAGGCAGGAGAATCACTTAAACCCAGGAACTGGAGGTTGCGGTGAGCCAAGATGGCACCATTTCACTCCTGCCTGGGCAACAAGAGCAAAACTCCAACTCTAAATAAATAAATAAACAATGGAAATTGCAAGCTTTTGCTGGGCATGTGACCACCCAGAAGAAAATCTACACTTCCCAGCTTCTCTTGCAGCTAGGTGTCCCTGTGGCCAATGGGATATAAGTAATGTCCAAGTAATGTCCTTAGGAAGGGGTGCTTCTACTTTTTCCCATCCTCCTTGCTGGCTGGAGTGCAGATGTGATGGCCAGAACCTGAGTGGCTATCTTGGGACAAGGCAGAGCAACAAGAGAAAAGGACCCTAATCCCCCAGTAAATTTGTGCAGCCACCCTACTAGTCCTAGACTGTCACCTCCACGGATCTTTTATGTAAGAAACAAACTTCTGGCTGGGCGTGGTGGCTCACGCCTGTAATCCCAGCACTTTGGGAGACCGAAGCAGATGGATCATGAGGTCAGGAGTTCAAGACCAGCCTGGCCAACATGCTGAAACCCCATCTCTATTAAAAATGCAGAAATTAAATGGTGTGGTGGTGGCACTGTAATCCCGAAAGGTTAGAGCAGTGAGAATCACTTGAACCCCTGGAGGCGTAGGTTGCAGTGAGCCAAGATCGTGCCACTGCACTCCAGCCTGGGCGACTCCATATAAAAAAAAAATTAAAAAATTTCGCTTGAGCCCCTGTTATTTTGGCTTTTCTGACACTCATAGGTGAACCTAATCCTAAGTATTACACTAATATTTTGTGCAGAAGGTGTCTCAAACATCCTTTTAAGAATAATTTCCTGATTAATTTAAACATTCCCAGCTTATTGGACATTTGAGTAGATTCTGATTCCTCACTACTCTTGTCAATTCTTTCTTTTTTTTTTCCTTTTCTTTTCTTTTTTTTTTTTGAGATGGAGTCTCATTCTGTTGCCCAGGCTGGAGTACAGCAGTGTGATCTCGGCTCACTGCAATCTCTGCCTGCTGGGTTCAAGTGATTCTCCTGCCTCAGCCTCCGGAGTAGCTGGGATTACAGGCTCCTGCCACCATGCCTGGCTATTTTTTGTATTTTTAGTGGAGACAGGGTTTCACCACGTTGGCCAAGTTGGTCTTGAATTCCTGGCCTCAAGTGATCTGCCCATCTTGGCCTCCCAAAGTGCTGGGATTACAGGCGTGAGCCACCGTGCCCGGCCTTACTCTTGTCAATTCTGTTGTGAATGTCTTCGTCCACTGTCATTATTTGTGATTATTTCCTTAGTACAGAATCCCAGAAGAAGGGTTTGGGGGTCAAAGAACATGAACATTCTTAAAGCTGTCAGTGCCCGTCACCCAAGTGCCTTCCAAAATGGTTCAGCTGACATAATGCCCTCTTCCTCCAGCAGGGGACGTGGGGACCCATTTTGGGACCGGGGTAAAGATGACAACATTCAGCATCATTCCCTCCAGCAGCTGAAAATGAGTCCGAGATAGTCATTTTTGGATAGTTCTTAAATACGAGATTCGGATGAGCAGTCATTAACCGCGAAGCTTACGAGACCTAGAGTGACCTGTCAATCTGGGTTTCTTAGTTGCAAGGGACAGAATGCACCCCTCTGGCTAGTTTACACAGAAAAGGAGTTTATCAAAGGTTATTAGGTGGTTCATAGGACCCTCAGGGGGGTTACCGAGTCAGGAGTAGGGGCAACACAGCTGGGAATGAGGCTGGAATTTGATGGAGAGCTGCCTCAGTGAACCCCACTTCTACCCAAGGATGCCCTCCACTGCATCCTCCAGGCCCAGGCTCTCTTTCCCGTCTCTTCTGTCCTATTGTTCTCTTTTAATTGGAAGCCTCTCTCAGGGGAGCCCACGTCACACTCCTGCACCGCACCCGGGAGACTCAGGGAGGCTAGGAAAGCAAGTTTCCTGGCACTTCTTTTGAGAGATGTGATCTACTAAGGTAGGAAATTCCCTGAAGGGTGACCGCAGGGTGTGGGCCAGAAAGTGGGGCAAAGGTCAGCTCCTCTGGCAAAGATGGCTGGGCTTGTGGGAAGAATCCAAAAAGGTTTCTAGCATAATCTTCTCCATTTCTCCTCCACTAAGGGCAAGAGAACAGCAGGAAGAAGTAAATGACAGAAGTGTCATTCCCATTCGTGTCACCCTTGGGGTTCACCCAGCTCTGCAGAGGCTAAGTTAGAGTGGGGACCTTGAGATCTGTCCTTGCTTCACCAACCTGAGGCCAGCAAGTCAACGTGGATGTCACTATCTGATGGATGTGTGTCTCCTGGACCCCTGACCACATCCTTCAAGGAGACATTTGTGAAGGATGTGTTTGCCTTGTCCACTTTGTACTGAACAACACCAGCATCCGAACAAGCCATGGCACACAGTAGGTGCTCAACAGATAACTCTCGAATGAATGAATGATGGCATTGGACTCTCAGCCTTGGAAGAAACCTTGTAGTCTGGCGTTAACATGGATTGACTCGACCAGTATTTCCTGAGCACCTACCCATGTTCCAGGCCCTATTTTAGGTGCTGGGGATACTGCAGGAAAGCAGAGAGAGTCCCAAGTCCCTGTCCTCAGAATGAAGGAGATGGGCAATCCATTTTAAAACCCCAAAATATTAATATAACCCAGCACAACACAACATAACATCATATAATCTGGTCTAATACAATACCAAGTAAAATGTTTTACAAGGAAATGTAAAACCGGATAAGTGATTTGGAGATGCTAATTTAGAAAAATAACGGAGGAAGCCCTCTCTGAGAAGGTGGTGGTCAAGCAGAGATCTGAGGTAGTAAGGGAGTGAGTTGAGCAAATATCAGAGGGAAGTGTATTCCAGGCAGAGAGAACAGCCAGCGCAAAGGCCCTGGGGCAGGAATGAATGAGCTTGGCATGTGCCCTTTGTGGTGAGATAGTCAGGGAGGCAAGGGTTACACCAAGTTTCCCAACTTCAGCAAATCTGCAGAACCCTTAACTGGCGGAAACAGGAGGTAGGGAGGGATGAGCTCTTCACTCTTAAGCTTCTCTGGGAAAACATGATGTCAGGGACAGACAGTAAATCTTGACTTGTCCCAGAAAACAATGGGCCCATGTAACCAGTGAAGTGTTAGCCTGAAAGTAACTGGCCAAAGGGCTGGGGCGTGGGTGGGTCATATGGAATTTGTTAACAGATCTCCATTAGAAAAAGAGCTTCCCAGTTGGGGGCAGCAGAAGCTTCTGGCTAACATCAAAAAGATGTTTATTGTGGTGATTCTGTGCAGACATGAAAAATGGAGATTCGCCACACAGAGATGTGGAAAGATGTCCCCAATACGTTAAGTGAAAAAATAGGTCACAGGATAGTGTTGTCTACTGTACGATCCCTCTTGAAAATTCACTAGTCATTCATTCAGAAAATATTCACTATGGACCTACTGTGGTGTGGAAGACCCAGACATAGTCGTGCCTGCCTCCTGGAACTGACCCCACAGTGGGGAAGGCAGATAACGATCAGATCAGTACACAAACATATCATCCAAACCTTTGATCAGCACTAAGGAAAGATACCTGGTGCTACCAGAATGTGCACATACATCAAGTGACAGAAAAAGCCTGTGAGGATGTGCTCCAAAATGTCAAAGGGAAAGTAAGGTTTCAGGTGATTCCACTTTTCTTTTTTCTTTTGTTTCTTTGTTTGTTTTTTGGGATGGGGTCTCACTCTGTCATCCAGGTTGGAGTGCAGTGGTGTGATCATGGCTCACTGCAGCTTTGACCTCCTTGGGCTCAAGTCATCTCCCACCTTGGCCTCCCGAGTAGCTGGGCCACAGGCGTGCACCACCACACCTGGCTAATTTCCTTTTTTTTTTTTTTTTTTAAATTTTGTAGAGATGAAGGTCTCGCTGTGTTGCCCAGGCTGATCTTGAACTCCTGAGCTCAAGTAATCCTCCTGTTTCAGCCTCTCAAAGTGCTCGGATTATAGGCATGTGTCACCACACCTGGCTTGATTCCACTTTTCTTATGCTCCTCTTTCTTTTGATTGTCTGTAGGTTCTGATTTTTAAAATAATGTCATGATTTGTAATCGAGTGAACAGAAAAAAAACCTCAAAATGAATGGGAGCAGGAGAGTTGGAAGTCACAGGTCTGCAGGGGACTTAGACCCAGGGAAGGAAGTACACACAAGAAACTGATCAACAGAGGCTGGAGTGGGAGGCAGCCTCACTTCTCCCTGGACACCTTTTGAACATTTTGAATGTCTAAGTATTCAAATAATAGTAATAAGCAAAGGTATTTTAAAATGAAACTTTGAGTCAAGTTTTATTTTCATGAAAAATGAAAAAGCAGACAACAGTGGGATCTCAATATAGGATCTCAATATAAATACACAAGCTGAGCTGAATTCCCATGAACATCTTAGAGTGGTTCTCTCTGGGTCACCTTTTTAGTTTTCTTCTTTGTACTTTTCTGTGTCTCCTATATTTAAAATAAGAAGAATAAAAAAAGATGAGGAAAAAAAGGCTACTGAATATAGAGCATTTACCACGGGCAAGATCCCATTCTGGGTGCTTTACAAACATGCTTTTGCTTCATCCCCACAACCTTCTCATCCCTTCCTTTCATTTGACAGATGAGGAAACTGAGGCTTAGAGGGCAAAGTCACTGGCCAGGGTCACCCGGCTGGATTTGACGCACGTCGGTCAGATCCTAAAGTCTGTTTTTAAACTAGGAAGCTCAAGTACCCTTCGAATGTCCTTCAAGGAAACTACTTTGCTTTGAAAATCAGGGGGAAAAAACAAACAAACCAAACAAGAAATATGACATTTTTTTAACCACTTATTGAAGCTCTGATGGAACCTCAGACCAGCCGGGCTTGGGGACGGTTTCTCAGCAGGGCACTGTTTGTGTTGTGGGTGGGGCTGTCCTGCCTGGCAGTCCCCCATGGCACATCCCTGCCTGCTCATCAGCCATGCTCCCCTGTCACTGTGACACCCAGATCCCCCCATCTCTGCCAGCTTCCCCTCCTTGAAGATTGCTGGCCTAGACACTGCAGTGACACTGAATTCCTGCTGGGGCCTTGCTCCTGCTGTGCTGTTAGCCACTGTGGGTTGACACCCCCTGCAGACCTGAGAAGCAGGTGCCTCAATGGCTTTGTTTTACAAGGAGACTCAGAGAGGCTGGGTGACTTGCCAAGACTTGGCCCCATGCTATACTGTCTACCCTCTGCTACCAAGTCTTTTGTGGTTGTGGGTTCGAAGCGGGGGAAGGGAAAAGGTGAGTGACCTGCAGCCCCAGGCTCAGAGGGAAGGCAGCCACGAAGGGCTGTCCACTCTTCAGCCAGCTGAGGCCAGGCCAGGAGAAGCAAAGCTTTGCTGCCAGCCTGGGCAGGCCAGGCCGGGCGGCGGGCAGGTGGCCACTACAGTGGGGACCGGGAAGCCGAGCACTCCCTCCCGCCTGCCCGGCAGCGTCCCATGGCCGCCCGCCAGGCCCCGCCTGACGTCAGGGTCTGACCAGGGACATAATGTGCTGGCGTGGGGACAAGGGCTGACTGCAGAGAGACAGAGCCGCAAGGCGGGGCGGCCAGGGGAGGCGGGCAGGCAGAGGAGGAGAGAAAGGAAGAGAGAGAAATAGGCAGAGTAAGAGAGAGAGAGAGAGAGACAGAGAGAGAGAGAGAGAGAGAGAGAGAGAGAGACAGAGAGAGAGAGAGAGAGAGAGACAGAGAGAGAGAGAGAGAGAGAGAGACAGGGGGTGGGAAAGAGAAACACAGAAGCAGATGGAGAGAGAAAGAAACAGAGGGAGGGAGAGAGACAGAGAAAGTGAAAAAGAGAAAGACAGAAAAGAGACACAGAGAAGGAGAAAAACAGAACCAGGAAGATGTTCAGGGAAAGCCAGAGAGACAGCAAGAGCCAGAGAGAGGAAAGTGGAGGTTCTGGGGGGGAAATGACAGAGAGAGGAGGCCCAGCAGGGGTTGTGTGGTTAAGGGCAGGTGCTTGGGAGACCCCAGACCTGGGCTGGGTTCTTGGCTCTGCCCCTGAGAGCTGGTGACTCACCTCTGGGAGCCTCCACTCCTTACCTGGTGCAATGGGAGTCTGAGTAACAGGGTTTCACTCATTTGGGGAGGGGACAGAGCCCCTTCCCATGATGTGAGAGGGAGGACAGGAGCCAGATCTGTGTAAAGTACTTTGGCAGAGCCCTGCATGTAGTAAGTGCTCAATAAATTGGAGGTGAAAATTGAGAGAGGGTTGGGAACAGGGAAATGGACAGATTGTGAGTGGATGGAGGTTGCCCCCACGGACAGAAGCTCTCACTCCATAGCACTCCCTTCCCTGTAGCCTTGGAACAACCCCCTTCCTGTCCCTGCATGGCTTCGGCTTCAGGCCACCAGCACAGACCTTGGCCTGGCCTTGCCTGTCTTGGGGCCCAACCCCCTGTTTATGGGTTCAAGAAGACCATGATCCCAGGGCCATCGCGTCATGAAAGCCAAGCAAGGCCAGACCCTGGTCACTTCTGGCTTTCCAGCCTCGTCACCCCTCAGCCGCTTAATTATTAAATGGCCTGGCAGGGCTGAGGGCCTGAGCCAGCTGCCTGCCTGGGTGGGGGCAGCTGTGCCTGCCTGTCCTCCATTAGTGCATGGGCACACACGCCAGAGGTCTCAGGTAGCACTTGCAGAGGTGAGGATGCAAAGAGCCCTTTCTCCAGCTCCCACTATTCCCAGAAACCTTCATCAGCCTCAGCCTCAGCCTCAGCCTCTGAATTCCCACTGTGTGCCAGGCATGCTTCTGAGCACTTCACAGGATTAATCTACTCAATCCTCCTGACAGTGCCAAGAGCTGAAGTGCTATCATTAGCTCATTTTACAGATGAAGATGCTGAGGCTCAGAGAGCTGGAGTCACCGGTCCAAGGCCACTTGCTAAGGAGTGGCAGGACCAGGCAGCCACTTAACCACAGAGCAGCTCTGATTCCCTGCACAACTTGAGCACCAGCCTGTGCCGGGTGGCACCACGAGCACCCGGATCATCCGACCAGGCAGCGGTTCTTGGCTGGGGGTGATTTCGCCCCCACAGGAGACATTAGGCTATATGTGGGGACATTTGGGGTTGTCACAACTGGGGAGAAGGTACTGGCGTCTGATGGGCAGAGGCCAGGGATGCTGCTCAGTGCCCTACAGTGCACAAGACAACCCCCATAGCAGAGAATTATCCAGTCCCAAATGTCAGTAGCACCAAACCTGAGAACCTTCTATAAAGTAAGTTATGTTACAATCTCCATGTTATAGATGTGGAAACTGAGGCACAGAGGGTGCCACTTGCACAAGAAGCCCACTTCATGCCCCCGCTCTTTCATAAGACCCCACTGCCAATCTGTGTTAAGACACCCTTGCATCCATTCCAAGCCTTCTGAGTCCTCACTTGCTCAGTACAGACGATGCTTCACCTCCTCTCAATGTATGAAGGTAGTCTTAGTCATTGACAGAAAAAAAAGACCAAGCCACAAAGTCACTGGGAATGTACGAATGTCTTAAAATGAATTTGTATTTTATTCACGGCAGCACCGAGGGACATTTGAAATAAACCATACATGGATTCATGAAGCAAGGATTTTCTGAGCACCTACTATGTACCAGGCCCTGTCCTTGGTGCTGGAGACACAGCTGAGAACCAGACAGACCCAGCCCCTCCTGGGTCTTTAGGAGGTGACAGTCTGGTGCGGAAGGCAGATGATAGATAAGAAAACAAACACACAACCAAGGTCACTTTTGATTGTGTGAAATGCAACTGTGAGGCAGGAGAAGGGCCATTCTAGGGAGGGGGGATGTCCAACAGGGCCTCTCTGAGAAGACGAGACCCAAAGGAAGAGAAAGGTTCAGTCTTAGGAAGAGGCAGGAATGAAAAGTTCCAGGCAACAGAGTGCGTGCAGTGGCTCACGCCTGTAATCCCAGCACTTTGGGAGGCTGAGGCAGGTGGATCACCTGAGGTCAGGAGTTCGAGACCAGCCTGGCCAACATGGTGAAATCCCGTCTCTACTAAAAATACAAAAATTAGCCAGGTGTGGTGGCACACACTTGTAATCCCAGCTACTTGGGAGGCTGAAGCAGGAGAATTGCCTGAACCTGGGAGGCGGAGGTTGAGGTGAGCTGAGATTGTGCCACTGCACTCCAGCCTGGGTGACACTTCTGAGCTTCTGAGCACTTTTTTTTGAGACAGAGCAAGGCTCCGTCTCAGAAAAAAATGAAAGAAAGGAAAGGAAAAGGAAAGGAGAGGAGAGGAGAGGTGAGGCGAGGCGAGGCAAAAGGAAAGGGGAAAGGAAAGGGGAATAGGAAAGAGAAGAGAATGAGAAGAGAAGAGAAAAAAGAAAAAGAAGCGAAGAGAAGCAAAGAAAAGAAAAAGGAAAAGGAAAGGAAAGAAAAAAGAAAGAAAAGAAAAGAAAGGAAAAGAAAAGAAGGCCAGGCGCAGTGGCTCATGCCTATAATCCCAGCACTTTGGGAGGCCAAGGCGGGCGGATCACAAGGTCAGGAGTTTGAGACCAGCCTCGCCAACATAGTGAAACCCCGTCTCTACCAAAAATACAAAAATTAGCTGGGCATGGTGGTGCCTGCCTGTAGTCCCAGCTACTCGGGAGGCTGAGGCAGGAGAATCACTTGAACCCGGGAGGTGGAGGTTGCAGTGAGCCGAAATCACACCACTGCACTCCAGCCTGGGCAATAGTTCAAGACTCCATCTCAAAAAGAAAAAAGAAAAAGAAAAAGAAAAAGAAATGAAATGAAAAGTTCCAGGTATAGGTAACAGCATGTGCCAAGGCCCTGACGCAGGTTCTTGGCTGGAGTGTTGAAGTACAACCAGGAGGCCAGTGACTGGAGCCAAGTGAGTCAGGAGAGGAGAAGATGAGATGGGGAAGTCACAAGTGAAGAGATGTGTGATACCCTGTGACCACCGTAAGGGCTTTGCATGTGGGAAGTGGGAGCCATGGCAGGGTTTTGAGGAGAGGAGGCACAGGGTCTGATTCAGGTTCTAACAGGATCCTGTTGGATGCTTTGGTTAGCTGAATAGTGACCCTCCAAAGATGTTCATGTCTTAATCCCCCGAATCTGTAAGTGTTACTTTATATGGCAAAAGGAACCTGGCAGCTGTGATTCAGAAGGCTCTGAAGATGGGAGGAGTATCTTGTATCACCCAGGTGGGGCCAATTAATCACAGGAGTCCTTATACCACGGAGGCAGATGGAGACCTGCCTACGGAGGAGAAGGCAAAGAGGAGACAGAATGACAGAAACAGAGACTGCAGTGATGTGCTTTGAGAGTGGAGGGCAGGGCCATCAGCCAAAGGCCACCAGCAGCCACTAGAAGCTGAAACAGACAAGGAGACAGATTCTCTCCCGGAGCCTCCAGAAGGAAGTGGTCCCACCAGCACTTCGACTTCTCACCTCCAGAGCTGTAAGAGAATAAACGTGTGTTGTTTTCAGCCACTAAGTTAGTGGTCATTTGTTTTGGCGGCAAGAGGAACTGAGTGTGATGCAGTGGGGAGGATAGACTGTAGGAGGGTGAAGGTGGGAGCAGGAGGGCCCATGGGGAGAGGCTGCTGTGATTGTCCAGGCAGGAAAGAAGCACAGATTAAGAGAAGTGGATGCCTCACTCGGCCATCCCTGGGCTAGTGCCCAGGACACGGAGCTAGCCACCACATGGTTCTTGTTTTGAAGAAGACTTCAGCTAGAGGAGGCCCAAGGACAGTTCTGGGAAATGGGAAGGACGGGCTTAGCTGGGCTAGAACCTCATGTCGGTCAGGTCTCTGCCCTGATGTCCCCGTGCAGGGTGGTGTCCTGACCACCCTGGCCCGGGGAGCCCTCCCACGGCTCCTGCTCCCTCACTCGACTTCGGTTTGCTATGTCTGTCCCATCGTCATCCTGTGTGCTACACCTCTGTCTGTTTCTCCATTGTCCGGCCCCAGATGAGGAAGGACTTTGCCTACCCTGCTCACTGCACGTCTCCAGCACCCAGAAACGGCCTGGCACGAAGATATGCTCGGCATATATGTACTGAGTGAACGAACCCACAAATGAACCCCCATTTTCCAACCAGGAAAATGGTTGAAAACTATACCAGGAAAGTGACTTACACAGCACCACACAGTGGCTAACTATGGATCTAGGATTTGAACCCAGAACGGACTCCAAAGTTTGCACTAAGTAGCCTACTTCCTTGTAACACCAATGACACCTCTTGTGTTCCAGAAATTCCTACTTTGTGGGAGTAGCGCTGTATCCTTCCTGAGGAGTCAGACACTCAAAACACAGCACCTCGGGGAACCTACAGGACAACTGACCTGCTCAAGGCTATTATTAGATGAGGAAACCGAGGTTCAGAGAGGTTGGGGTCTTCCCTGAGGTGCGCAGCCAGCCAGCAGCGGAGCCTAGAGCTGGGACTCCACCATTGATGGATTGCATAGCTGGGGGCTTCTCTCATATTTTCCACTTTGCTCTGGGTCCCAGAGGAGTAAGAAAGACTCTCCTGGCCTAAGAGGCAGAGTAGGTGTAGATCACACTGCTTGATGTCCGGGCTGAGCCTGGAGGAAGCCCAGAAACACCTCAAGCTGCAAGCTTCTGAAAAATGAGGCTGGGGTTTAGGATCTAGGCCCCTGGGGTGAAACCCCAGCTTTGCCCCTCCCCTGCTGTGTGGCCTCAAGCAAGTGGTCTCCCCTCTCTGTGGCCCAGGTCTCCTCTAATAACTCCAACCAGAATTCTGGGCAGAGTTGATAAAGCCCTATAGACCACATTTTAAAATCAAAACACCCAGCCAGGCCCGGTGGCTCACGCCTGTAAACCCAGCACTTTGGGAGGCTGAGGTGGGCAGATCACCTGAGGCCAGGAGTTTGAGACCAGCCTGGCCAACATGGCAAAACCCTGTCTCTACTAAAAATACAAAAATTAGCCAGATGTGGTGGTGGGTGCTTGTAATCCCAGCTACTTGGGAGGCTGAGGCAGGAGAATCACTTGAACCAGGGAGGCAGAGGTTGCAGTGAGCCAAAATCGCGTCACTGCACTCCAGCCTGGGTGACAAAGTGAGACTCCACCTCAAAAAAACAAAAACAAAAACAAATAAATTTTAAAAATTAAAAGACCCAGTGTGTATTCTAGCTGACATTTCATATCACATTGTACTGCTTGGGGACATACAAATGTAGTCATAATAAAATGTAATAAACCAAATTTGAAAAAAGTTAAGAAATAAAAGAGGAGTTTCTTTTCCTCTCATGTGAATGAAGTCCAGATGTAGACAGTTTGGGATGGATTTGGTAACTCTGTGAAGCTCTCAGTGTCTCAGCTTCTTCGTGGACAAGAATCTGCCATCTGTAGGTGTGGGCCCTGCTTTCTCATGATCCAAGATGAAGGCCACTGCACCTGCCTTCACGTCTGCTTTCCAGAATGGCAGGATGGAGAAGGAAGGATGATGAGTAAAGGGTAGGCATCAGCTAAATCTCTAGGAAAGATTCTAGAAACTATCACACTACTAATTTCAACCCCTTGGCCAGAGCTCAGGCACATGGCTGCACCTAGCTGCAAGGGAAGCTAGGAAGGTCTGTGTTTCTTCTGCACAACCATGAACTCAGCTAAAAGCTGATCAAATATTTGTAAATAAACAAAACAATTTGAGATAGTGATGCATCCTGAGAAGGAACAAAACAGGGTAATCTCTTGGACAATGAGGGTGGGAAAATGCCTCCCTCAGGAGGCAGCACAGCTGAGATATAAATGATGATAAGGCCTGAGGGACAAGCACTCCAAACACGAGGAACAGACAAGCAAGCTGCCCTGAGGCAGAAACAAGCCTTGTATGGTAAAGAAACAGAAAGGCCAGCGTGACTGGAACTGGGACAGGGATGCGGTGGGGGGGTGGGCACAGCTGGTAGGAAAGGAGGTCAGAGAGTTCAGCAGGTTAGGTCCTGGGAGAAACAGGAAGGACAAGGGGAAAGTCTGGATTTTTTTTTTCTCTAAGTACAGTGAGGCAATATTAGAGGGTTGGGCTGGTATGCTATCACTGATGGAGAGAATGCCGAGCTCCCTTGGCCCCTGGAGGATTTGCCATAACCCTTCTGAGGACTTCATTCACTCGCCAATTCATTCCTCTCATAAATATTCATTGCTGACCTGCTCTGTGCCAGGTACTGACTGACAGCAGCAGAAATGACTCCTCCAGTCCCCACCCTCAGGAAAAAGAGAGACAGACTGAGCAAACACAAAAGCCTATAAATACAGCTCCCAGATGGCTGCCAGTGGTTTGGAGGGAAGGTAAATGGGGCCACAAGAGGATCTGAGATCACCTGGGGATGGCAGGGGGTTTCCCACTGGAGGTGATGTTTGAGCTGAAATCGGAATGATAAGGACACTTTATCTTGCGGTCTAGAGACAAGGGAGCGAACATTCCAAGTAGAGGGAACAGCTTGTGCAAAGGGCTGGAGGCAGGAAGAGAACTGCATATATCCAGAAACTCACCAGGCTCTGGCCTGGCAAGAGTTGAGAAGGGTGAGAGGAAAGGTGTGTCAAGATGGCCCTGGAGAGGTGACCAGAAGTCAGATCACAGAAAGCCTGGAAGGGGCTGTAATCCCAGCACTTTGGGAGGCCGAGGCAGGCGAATCACTGGAGATCAGGAGTTCAAGGCCAGCCTGGCTAACATGGTGAAACCTCATATCCACTAAAAATACAAAATTAGCCGGGTGTGGTGGCACATGCCTGTAATCCCAGATACTTGGGAGGCTGAGGCAGGAGAATCGCTTGAACCCAGGATGGGGAGGCTGCAGTGAGCCGAGATCACATCACTGCACTCCAGCCTGGGCAACACAGACTCCATCTCTAAATAAATAAATAAATAAATAAATAAAAGTGGAAGGAGGGTGAGGCTCAGGGATGCCGTGTTCTGGGAGGAAGATTTATGAAGAACTTTGACCCCAAATCCCTGGGAGGGGCCTGTGGCCAATCCCAGACAAGCAGGGCCTTGGACGGTGTTTACAAGCTCGCTGATGACTCGGCCTTCTGCCTTCCTGCGGTTTGCTAATCACTGGGTGCTATGTGCCGGGATGTTCTCCCGCTCCTCAGCCCTGAGACCACACTCTGACTCATGCCTCCTACCCCAGCCACCCCCTCCCATCACTACCAAGGCTGCCATCTCCCCCGTGACCCCCAAGGCCCCACAGAATCACATGACCCTGGCACCAGAAAGTGCACCTGTGTCTCCAGTCAGAACTGCCCATTTCACAGAGGGAGAAACTAAGGTCCCACGAGAAGAGCCTTTCCCCAAGTCTCACCCCAAGACAGGAATAGCACCAGGGCCTGGTCCCAGGTCTCCTGACACCTGGTCCTAATTCTTTCCACTGTTTCATGAAAGAAGAGAGGAAAGGAGAAGAAAGGAAGCAGGAAGAGGTGAAGGAGAAAGCAAGGAGGGAGGGAGAAGAGGGAGTGAAGGGGAGCTGGAAAAGCAGTGTTCAAATCCCCAGCTCCTAAGTGAGCCCTGGGAGGGGAGGGGATTCGCGTTTATTGGACACCCACTACATGCCAGGTGCCTCGCCTGTGTCAGCTCCTTCAGCAGAATCCTCACAGGAGAATGGCTACAATTGCATACTCTAAATGCTTTGGAAAACAGAGAAGCTGTGCAACCCATCTACCATCACACAGCAGTTACCTGGCAGAGAGGAGAACGGAACCCAGGTCTGGCTATAATTCCTAGCCCTAAGCACACCCCAGTCCTCAGGCTGCCTCCAGCCCAGCCTTTGCTCCGCTCCTCTTTTTGAGGCAGTTGCAGCCTCATCTTCCAGAGCTGATCAGCAGAAGCTTTCCCCCGGCTGCCCACAAGCCAGCAGACGGATTTCCTTTGGCCCACAGGGCATTTTAATTAAATTTGAGCTAATGCTCATAAATCAAGAGATTTCACATAAAAATTCAGATTTCTACCTCCCTTAAAACACTGTAAGATTTCACTGTGCTAAATTCACATTCCCACCTGGCAACCGTCAGCTGAGGACAGGGGTATTTGAAGGGGGCACACCAGTTCCCCCACACTCCCCACCTCTCCTTATTGCCTCCCTGGTCCTGAGGCTGAATGTCGGGTGCCATTTATCACAATGCATACACTGTTGTTTTCTGAGAGCAGGGACGTATTTCTCTGTAATTGTATCTCTTTCAAAAAGAGGAAAACAACTACTAATCCAAAAGGAGTCAGGCTTCATGAAAAATGGGGGAATGTCTGATTCTTTGTGGAACCGAGAGATACTCCTTCATGTTTATTATGCAAACAAAGTGTGCCTGAGCCCCCACACCACTGCGTAGCTTCCTAAGCAGTGACTCCAGCAGGATTGTCAAATTTAGCAAATGAAAATACAGAATGTCCAGTTCAATTTGAATTTTATATCAATAACAATTTTCTCAGTATAAGTATGTCCTGGTGCAGCATTTGGGACATTCTTACACTAAAATATTTTCTTTGTGTATCTGAAATTCTAATTTAACTGGGTATGCTGTATTTTATCTGGTAACCCTCTCTAGACTAGTCACCTTTCTGGGTGAGTGATCTTGAGCAAGTCATTTAAGTTCTCTAGGTTTCAGGTTGTTCCTCATAGATAAGGTTAATAGTAGCGTGACAGGTTGAGGTAGGAGGATCCTTTGAGGCCAGGAGTTTGAGACCAACCTGGGCAACATAGCGAGATTCCCCATCCCTACAAAAAAAAAAAAAATAATAATAATAATAATAATAATAATTTTTAAATTAGCCAGGTGTCGTGGCTCGTTCCCATAATCCTAGCTACAGGGGAGGCTGAGGCAGGAGTACTGCTTGAGCCCAGGAGTTTAAGGCTGCAGTGAGCTAGGATCACACCACTGCACTCCAGCCTGGGTAACACCACAAGAGCCTGTCTCTAAATAATAATAAATAACACGAGGACCTGATGAGATATTACACATGAAGAGCTTAGGACAGAGCCTGGCTCACTGTACATGCTCAGTAAACGTCAGCTGCTGGGGCAGATGGCACTGGCTGCTTGCCCAACACCCAGTCCCTGCTTCCTCACTAACTGAGCCCTGGTTAGCGGCAGCCATAGTGCCTGGCCCCAGGGGATGAATGTGATTGGTCTAGTCAAGCAGGCCACGCGCATTCCATTCTGCCAGTGATTGGACCAAGGTGAGCATGTGACCTGACTCTAGCCAATGAGGCACAACAAGAAGTCAGCTGGGATGAGTGCTCCAGGGAGACTTTCTCTCCCTAAGGAGTTGGCATTACTGCCCCTGTTCCTCCCTTTTTGTTTTGGACACATCCACTGGGAAAACAGGATACAGGATCCCAGCCCCCATCTTAAAACAGTGAGCATGGCCAAGGTCTAGGTTGCAGGACTCCTGGGCTGACAATGCCAAACTTCGTTTTAAGTAAATGATAGATGTCGTTATGGCCGAAGCCACTGCTAATTGGTTCTATAGTGTGGCAGCCCAGTTATGTCACTGACTAACTCTGTGCCTCAGTTTCCCTACATGGAGAATGGAGGGAACGATAGTATCTGCTTCATAGGGTTGTTGTAAAGTTATTCAATGAGTTAGCGTAAATGAAGTGCTAATTGCTGTACCTGGCAAGTTGTACTCACCATATAATTGTTAGTCATTGTAATTCTTCTGTTATTTGCATCCAAGTCTTTCTAACTGATACAGTCACAAATTCCCTGAAAGCTGTGAATTCTGAAGTTTGACAATACATCAAAGAATCCAAGCCCCAAAATATAAGCAAATGTTGTGCCCCTTTAAGGTGAGTCAATGTCAAAGGTTCATTCAAGAAGTTTCCTTATATTTCATTCACCCTGCAAAGGATCCAAGCAGATTCAACAGGCTGTTCATCAGCTCTCAAGAAGGGAAGGTAGGAGATGGGGGTGTCAGCCAATCCTGGAAATAAAAGATGGTCCCATGATTTGGAATTTTGGGTAGAAACTGCAGGACCAAAATATGGTAGCCTGAGCACAAGTGTATTAGTTAGGAATGCCTTCTGCTGAAAGCTTCATAATGCCCCAGTCACAGTGGGTTAAACAGTAAAGGCATTCTATTATTTCACAGACAAAACTTTGAAAGTTGATGGCTTCAGGGTCAAAAAAGCATCTCAGTAATGTCTTTCAGCATCCAGCTACTTTCAGCCTTCATATTTAGCCATTCTGTGTTGGCTTTTTATCATTAGCCTTGTGGCCCCACAGTTACAATACAGTTGCCACAGCCCCAAGCATCACATCCCTTAATGAAGTTCAAGATAGGAGTGTTGGGTGGTCGGTTAAAAAAAAAAAATCTCGGCCAGTTGCAGTGGCTTACGTCTGTAATCCCAGCACTTTGGGAGGCCAAGGCAGGCGGATCACCTGAGGTCAGGAGTTCGAGACCAGCCTGGCCAACATGGTGAAACCCCATCTCTACTAGAAATACAAAAATTAGCTGGTCGTGGTGGTACACACCTGTAGTCCCAGCTACTCGGGAGGCTGAGGCAGGAGAATCGCTTGAACCCGGGAGGTGGAGGTTGTAGTGAGCTGAGATCATGCCATTGCACTGCAGCCTGGTGACTGAGTGAGACTCCCTCTAAAAACAACAACAACAACAACAACAACAACAACAACAACAAAAACTCTCTCCTTGAGCTTTTTTTTAGAGAGTTTTTTGTTGTTGTTTTTGGTTTGGTTTTTTTAGATAAAGACAAGGTCTCACTATGCTGCTCAGGCTGGTCTCAAACTCCTGAGCTCAAGTGATCCTCCCACCACGGCCTCCCAAAGTTTTAGGATTACAGGCATGAGCCACCGTGCTTGGCCTCTCCTTGAGCTCTTTTAATCTGCAAAGAAAATCTTCCCCATAATCTCCCTGAAAGGACTTCCCTTCACATTTCATTGGCCAGAACTGGTCATGTCTCTGCTCCACGCTGCAAAGGAGGCTGGAAAAGGGAAGTGGGATAGTGTGACTGTCACAGCCCAATCTTAATCCCTCTCCCCTGGCTGGATCTATCACCTCCCACTCCCAAACAAAATCAGGGCTCTGCTGTTGAGGACTGAGGGTCTAGCGATTAGGCAGTCAGTAGAGGGTGTCACCATAGTGTAAACCTCTGCTTCCTCCAGAAATCTCACTGACAGGGGAAAAGGGCACAAACACACAGGGCAGAGAATAGGCAGAGGAAGAGGTGATGCTGCTGGGTTCTAAAAGCTGGACAGCAGCTGATGGGTGAGGGATCCCACTGAGTTGCCAGAGAAAACTGGCAGCAAGTGCCTGCAGGAAGATTAGGCAAGGCAGAGGCAGGTACATGGCACCCCAGAGCCCTGAAAAGACTGAGACCTCTGCAGGGAGCACGGAAACCTGAGGGGTGAGGTGAAAGTCCCCAAGGACCCTCATCCCCCTTCATGCTCATAGAAGATTCTAAGGCGAAGTAGTTGAACCAGGGATGCCCTGACCACAGGCATGGGGATTCTACACAGAAAGCAAATGTAAATCTATTTACTGAACAATGAGATCTGCAGACTCCTTCCCCCACCTGGCCCTCAGGAACAGCTGCCTGGGACAGGAGATAAAGGCTTTCCTACGCTGGAAAGTGCCCCTGACTGAAGACAAAAGAGAAAGTCCCCGGAAGATAACGACTTGGAGTTCCCCAACAAAGGGCCACGGCCCTACCCAGGCACCCCACCATGTGACAGGCCCTGCCCAGACCCACGGAGCATGCAACGGTGATTGATTGCCTCACACTTCAATATCACGGAACACGAGACATTTGAGAACTGCTAACACGAGACACAAACAGGAAAAGGTCCTGGGGAAACGCCAGTGCTCCTTGGCTGGGGACCTAGTCTTGGATCTGTCAGAAGCTGGCTGTGTGGCCTCGGTAAAGTCCCGTCCCCTCTCTGGGCCTCAGTCTCCTTGTAGTTTAGGAGAATCTTTCTGGCCGGGAACTTGCTTCAACATATCTCCTCCTGGGGTGTGTGAGTCCTTTGCTCTGCTTGAGAAATTATCCTGAAAACGGTTGGGTTATTTTGTGGATCTCACCTGGGTGACCTAAAGGGTGTGGATTTCAAGGGCAGAAGAAAACTTATCAGTCCTCACGGTGCATGAAATTCCAGCATGCTCCTCTAAGGGGACCCTTGAAACAAATAAATTTCAATGGATGATACTCAAAGGATGTGTGGGAAGCGAGTGGCTAGAGAAGGCTGGCTTTGAGCACTTAAACGTTGCCTGGCACTTTACATACATTGTCTTATTTCCTTTTTCTCTTTGTGACCTTGAGGAACCACTTAATCATGCTGTGCCTTAGTTTCCCCATCAGTGAAATGGAATGTGGTTGAGACTGTTAGTTGTCCCTAAGTATCTTCCCCTACTTCCACAGTAATGAACTCGTAGCTGAGCATAGAACTGTCTCAATAAAAAGTACATTTCCCAGCCTCCCTTGCAGTCAGATGTACCCATGTGACCAAGTTCTGGCCAATGGGATGTGACTCTAAGCTATGTGGCTGATTTCCAGGTTGTGCTTTATTTAATTTAATTTAGTTCATTAATTAATTAATTTTTGAGAGGGAGTCTCACTCTGTCACCAGGCTAGAATGCAGTGGTGTGATCTTAGCTCACTGCAACCTCCACCTCCTGGGTTCAAGCGATTCTCCTGCCTCAGCCTCCCAAGTAGCTGGGATTATAGGCACACACCACCATGCCCAGTTAATTTTTATATTTTTAGTAGAGACGGGGATTTCACCATGTTGACTAGGATAGTCTCGATCTCCTGACCTCATGATCCACCCACCTCAGCCTGCCAAAGTGCTGGGATTACAAGCATGAGCCACTGCACCCAGCCTGTACTTTATTTCTTAATTATTAATTTTAATTTTTTTAGAGATGAAGTCTTGCTATGTTACTCAGGCTGGTCTCGAACTCCTGGCCTTAAGCGATCCTCTCACCTTGGCCTAGAGTTACAGACATGAGCCACCACGCCCAGCCAGGTGGTACTTTTTTTTTTTTTCTTTTTTGAGACAGGGTCTCACTATTTTGCCCAGGCTGGAGTGCTGTGGCTATTTACAGGAGCGATCCCACTACTGATCAGCACGGGAGTTTTGACCTGCTCTGTTTCTGATCTGGGCCATTTGAGTCCTCCTTAGGCAACCTGGTGGTTCTTCCCCTCTCCCAGGGAGATTACCATATTGATACCTAGCTTAGTGCAGATACCCGATTGACACAGCTCACTACAACCCAGAACTCTTGGACTCAAGTGATCCTCCTGCCTCAGCCTCCCAAGTAGCTGGGACTTCTGGCTCATGCCACCATGCCCAGCCCAGGTTGTACTTTAAAGGGAAAGGATATGCCATTCCCCCTTTCCTTTTCCCACTGGCTGGAATGTGGAATGTGACACCCTAAGGAGGGGAGAAGAGCAAGTTAGCAGCCCAGGCACGGGCAGTGGGTGTCTGCACTGTCAGCCCGAGCCTCACACTCCGGGTGTGAAGCCTCGATGTGTTGAGACATGTAAATCACTTACCGCAGGGCTTGGAACAAAGTCGGCATTCTGAAAGTGTGAGCTGTTTTATTATAACCATCAACGTTATGATTATAATCATCATTCCAAATGGGCCTATGCAGGAAAGCCTCTTAAGGCCCATTTTTCAGATGAGAAAATGAAGGCTGAGAGAGGTTCAGCCCCTGCCCAAATGATCCCGGTATGGGGAGGGTAGCAGAACCAGATCTGCCAGTCTGGGGAAGGAATAAAGAGAAGCAGTGGAGGGTGAAAGGAGGGCAGTCCCAAGTCCTCATGCCAGCCCAGCCCTTCTGTCTGGTTGATTTAAGGGGTTTGCTTCAGCAGGTGTAATGCAGTGGGTCTTTTTTTTTTTTTTTTTTTTTTTTTTTTTGAGACGGAGTCTCACTCTGTCGCCCAGGCTGGAGTGCAGTGGCGCGATCTCGGCTCACTGCAAGCTCCACCTCCCGGGTTCACGCCATTCTCCCGCCTCAGCCTCCGAGTAGCTGGGACTACAGGCGCCCGCCACCACGCCCAGCTAGTTTTTTGTATTTTTAGTAGAGACGGGGTTTCACCATGTTAGCCAGGATGGTCTCGATCTCCTGACCTCGTGATCCACCCGCCTTGGCCTCCCAAAGTGCTGGGATTACAGGCTTGAGCCACCGCGCCCGGCCAATGCAGTGGGTCTTAACCAGGGACACTTTTGTACCCCGGGAGACATTTGGCAATGCCTGAAGGCATTTTTTTTCTTTTTTCTTTTCTTTCTCTTTCTTTCTTTTTCTTTACTTTTTTTTTGAGACACACCCAGCTAATTTTTGTATTTTTAGTAGAGACAGGGTTTCACCGTGTTGGCTAGGCTAGTCTCAAACTCCTGACCTCAAGTGATCCGCCCACCTCGGCCTCCCAAAGCGCTGGGATTACAGGTGTGAGCCACCGCGCCCAGCCCTGCATTTTCAGTCACCGCGACTGGGAGAGAAGGTCAACTGCTGGCCCTAGTGGGTGACCGTCAGGGATGCTGCTCAGTACCCTACAGCACACAGCACAGCCCCAGCCAGGAAGAATCAACAGGGCTGCGGGCGAGGAGCCCTGGTCTCAGGAGAGGATGCCCACCCGCACCTGGAGCCCCAGGAGGTGGGAGGCTTCGTGGGCTCCAGGTCTTGGGCAGGATTCTCTAATTTCTTCCCCTGGAAGGCGTCTCTCTGCCCTCACCGCATCTTCCTATCACTCGCCCTCTCTGTCCACACAGGCCCATTTGTGGGGAGAGGGATTGTCATCAAGGGGAATCTCTAACCTCAGCCCATCCCTGCAACCCACCCCTGCCGCCTGCCCCGTTTCCGAGGCCGGGAACATGCCCCAACAGTTCAGCCTTCCTCCCCACCCACCCGTCGCCAGCAAGGCCAGTTTCCGGGTGGTGGGTGGAGGGCATGGTGCCATCTGAATATGGTCCAGTTCTCCCTGGCGCAGGAGGGAGAGAAGGGTTTTGCCCCTGGAATGCAGGGCCCACACCAGCAGGGCTGCCCGTCTGTCTGTCTATCTGTCCATGTGAGACAGGATCGGGGACTGTTGAGGGAACTACTTTCAAATTTCTCCTCCCTCAATTCCCAGGAGGTGGTGAGCCCCAGCCTCCTAGGATGGCGGGCCAGGCTTTCAGAACCTTCCATGTCAGCCACACAAAACCCAGACACTGAAGCAAAAGGTAACCCCCTGAGGAACTCCAGGGATTTGTGAAAAACTCAAGAGGGAGTGGTGCCCGGGCCTAATCCACATCCAGAGGTTGTTCCGTTGGTGAGCAGTGGCTCGTTTACTGAAATACAGACTGCACCCAGCGACCGCGGCAGCCACGCCCCTCTGCACCCGCCAGTCCTGTGTGCTGGCCTAGGCTTCAGGCCACCAGCACCTACATCTTTTTGCCAACGGCTTTCTCTGGCCACCACAGGCCACTGAGCCCATGCAGGACAAGCGAAGTACCTGAGAGATCATGCCCCTGGCAGCTGCCCTCAACCAACCACTGACAGGACTTGATGGAGGAAGACACGCGTTTCCTTGCCCCTTGGTGGAAATAGCCTGGAGGCGTGTTTACACTGGCTCCCAGAGTTCCCTAGTGGGATCGAGCCCCAGTTGCCCAGACCAGTAACTTGCTCAAAAATGTCCCCTGTGTGTGTCTTCTCATCTCTGTCTCATGTCCCCACTCCCTTACTCCCTTACTTCCTAAGACCACCTCCCAAACAAACCGCTTGCATCCTTGCCTCGGCGTCTGCTTCTGGGGGCACCTAGCCTGAGACCGACACATTCTAAGAGTCAGAAACAGATACTTGCAGCACAGGATGAACGTGGCAGATCTAGCAACTCACAATCAGATGGAAAGCCCAGCACCACTCATTCCCACAGATGCAGCACTGCAAATGGGGAGAAGGCTGAGACTGGGAAGCAACAGAGAATCTTGTTGTTAAAACCCTCCAATGGGCTGAGCGCAATGGCTCACGCCTGTAATCCCAGCACTTTGGGAGGCCAAGGCGAGCGGATCCCCTGAGGTCAGGAGTTCAAGACCAGCCTGGCCAACGTGGTGAAACCCCATCTCTACTTAAAATACAAAAATTAGCCAGGTGTGGTGGTGCACACCTGTAGTCCCAGCTACTCAGGAGGCTGAGGTAGGAGAATCACTTGAACCTGGGAGGCAGAGGTTGCAGTGAGCTGAGATCATGCCACTATACTCCAGCCTGGCTGACAGAGCAAGTCTCCATCTCAAACAAACAAATAAATAAATAAAACCTTTCAGGCAGGGCATGGTGACTCACGCCTGCAATTCCAGCACTTTGGGAGACCTGAGGTCAGGAGTTCGAGACCTGCCTGGCCAACATGGTGAAACCCTGTCTCTACTAAAAATACAAAAATTAGCCAGGCGTGGTGACATGAGCCTGTAATCCCAGCTACTCAGGAGGCTGAGGCAGAAGAATCACTTGAACCTGGGAGGCGGAGGTTGCAGTGAGTCGAGATCGTGCCACTGCACTCCAGCCTGGGCAACAGAGTGAGATTCTGTCTCAAAAAATAAAAAATAAATAGAAATAAATTTTTAAAAACCCTCCATAGGCTGCCCTCCCCTCCCAGGCCAAAGTTCAGGTCCTCAAGGTCCTGAACTATCTTCCAGCCCTTCCCTTTCCTGCGCTCACCTCTCCCTGCCCTGCTCCAGCCATAATGGGCTGTTGGCTGTTTTTCAGTTGTGCTGGACATGTTCCTGCTTCAGGACCTTTGCGCTTGCTGTTCTCTCTCTTCAGATGCTTTTCCCCAGATCTCCCCATGGCCGACTCCTCCTTCTAGTTCAAATCTTGATTCACATGTCACCTCCTCATGGGGTCACCTCACCAACCATCCCCCACCACCTCCCACCAGTCACTTTCTAACCATGTCACCCTGGTATATTGACTTCGTAGCCCATATCACAGCCTGAAGTTATATTGTATACTTATGTGTTGAATGATCCCCAAATATGGGCTCTGTGAATGTGGGCAGGGGCTGTGTCCCCGGTGCCTGGAACAAAACCTGGAGCAGAGTAGGAGCCCTATGGCTGTTTGTTGGAGAAGTCATTTAATGTTTAAGTGATGAGAGGGAAAATGAATGAATGAATCATACAAAGACATTTAACAGGGGGACCCAACCTTGTCTGGAAAATCAGGGAAGGCCTCCCTGAGGAGGTGACATGCAGCTGGGATATGAATGGAGATGGGGTATTAACTGAGCCAAAGGGACAGTGAGAGCTACTCAGGCAGAGGGAAGAGCACATGGAAATGTCCAGAGGATCCCAGAGGACACACCAGGACTGTGCAGGGGACAAGCCAGCTGTAACCAAAGGTTTTCCTTAATATTTTTGAACCTATTATGTGTCCAGCTCATGGATACTTGGAGAACAAAGCAGGCAAGTTGCTGTCCCCCTGGAGCTCCCAGTCTGGTGGGGAGGACAGACGCCAACCAAAGAGTGGGCCAACGTTTAGTCCCAAAGGTTCAGTTGCCCTTGCACAGCCTCCTCTTACAGTACACTGTCAATGCTTGTTTTCCAAAGTACCCCAGTGAGATGCTGTGTGGAAACACACTTGGCATGAACACACACACACATACACTACACAATAAGTGAAGAATTCCCTGGATTTCTCACCAAAAGCAGTCAGAAAAGACATTCAGAGTAGCTCCTTTTTGTTTTTAATAATTTAATTAATCACCCCCTACCAATGTGATCACCATTAGCACAGAGCTGCAGTTTCCTGAGTTCAAGAAAGAACAGAGCAGTTATGCCAACTGTATTACAGTGGATCCTCCCATAGAAAATTTAACCCCCACCACCCCGCCACAGCCACTAGTCTGGCAAGAGTCAAAGCCAGGCCCAGTGACCTAGTGGGTTCTATATGAAGTGCTGGGATGGTGCCAGGTTTTCTCTCTCGGCCTCCCAGTTCCGGGCTCGTCTTGTCCCTCCCAGCAGTCAGAAAAAGGCTCCAGCTGGACGTTCAAGCCTCCCCTCCCCTGCGCGGCCACAGCAGAATTGGTTTCACTCCATTTGCGTTTCCTACTGGGCTCCTAAAGCCTTTTGAGTTGTTGACCCCAGGATGTCATGGCAGGAGGGTCACAGTTAGATACCTGTCAGAGAATTCTTCATTTGTGTGCGTGTGTGTGTGTGTGTGCGCTTCTACACAGCATCTCACTGGGGTATTTTGCAAAATGAGCATCTAGGCCGGGTGCAATGGCTCACACCTGTAATCCCAGCACTTTGGGAGGCCGAGGCAGGCGGATCACTTGAGGTCAGGAGTTTGCGACCAGCCTGGCCAACGTGGCAAAACCCCATCTCTGCCAAAAAATGCAAAAATCTGCTGGGTGCAGTGCTGTGGGCCTGTAATCCCAGCTACTCAGGAGGCTGAGACATGAGACGCGCTTGAACCTGGGAGACAGAGGCTGCAGTGAGCCGAGATCGCGCCATTGCGCTCCAGCCTGGGCGACAGAGCGAGACTCTTTCAAAAAAGTAATTAATTAATTGATACATTAATTTTAAATTAAATTAAAGGGGCAGCTGCCACTCATCTCTACCTGATCCCTGCCAATGAGGAACACAGGCCCAGGGCTGCCAGAGTTTTCCCTTCTGTTTCAGAGAAGACAGAAATTTGGACTTTTATATTAAATTTCTCAATTTCTAAAGATTGATAATCAATTTAGTGTGTGTGTGTGTGTGTGTCATTTCTTAACACTGTGAAGAACAATCAAAATGCACATCCAGAGTTGGGATTGCCGTTCGTGACATCTGCATCATAGAGACTTGAAAAGGATGGTGCCCAGCTGTGGCCTAATTATCCAGATTTCAGAATAAATGTCTGTTGACTGAATGACCAGCAGTTATTCAGATTTTCACATTGAAAATCTCCAAAGCACACCGACAATCCCTGTCTCCATTTCAATGCAATTTTATTTTTCCCAATCACCCATACCTCCAGTGCCTTTACATCTCCATAGCTATTCGCATTAACAAGCTGTTCAACTCATTAAATGCCTACTATGTGCCAGGCTCTGGGAAAAAAAGTTTTATTTAAAGTTGAATTACCTGAGTCCCCACTTCCAAGTTGCCCAGGGAGGTGAGGGACCATCTCATGAACAGACAATCAGATGGAAGGATGGTGGTTGCTATGTTCACCCTGTGGCCTGTGTGCCTAGAACAGGGCCTGGCACATTGTAGGTGCTCATGCATTTTGTTCAACTGAATGAATACAGTCCAATGGGTGTTATATTAGCATGCATCCTTAACAGGGGCAAAATGTTTAGATATTGCAATGGTTTGTGGCCCTTCAAAGGGCTGCAGTATGTAAACAAACAAATAGTATAAAAATTACGTTTTTATGAGGCTTGATTTAGCCATTCCACAATGTATGTATATTTCAAAACATCATGTTGTATATAAATTTATAATTTTTTTTTTTGAGACAGAGTCTCACTCTTGTCACCCAGGCTGAAGTGCAGTGGCACGATCTCAGCTCACTGCAACCTCCGCCTCCCAGGTTCAGGAGATTCTCCTGCCTCAGCCTCCCAAGTAGCTGTAGCTGGGATTACAGGCACATCACCACGCTCGGCTAATTTTTGTATTTTTAGTAGAGACGGTATTTCTCCATGTTGGCCAGGCTGTTCTCGAACTCCTGACCTCAGGTAATCCACCCGCCTCGGCCTCCCAAAGTGCTGAGGTAACTAGATGTGAGCCACCGCGGCCTGCCCAAATTTATAAATATATGCAAATACATATATACAATTTTTATTTGTCCATTTAAAAAATACATGCAAATTTTTGTCAATTAAAAAAATTTCATGAGGGGAGGGGGTTGGGTGATCAGGGAAAGATGTCTAAAAAGGCTCCTAGAGCTGAGAGAAACTCTATATTAGAGGGAAACATGGGGCTATAGGAACACCAAACAGGACCCCTTAATCCAGCCTGGGAAATCACAGAATCCTTCCTGGAGGAGGAGGCCTTTTAACTCATTCTTAAAGGGTAAAGTCAGCTAGAGCAGGGATGGAAAACCTTTTCTGTAAAGGGCTAAATAGTAAATATTTATGCTTCATGAGTTCCTGTGACAACTATGATTACAGATCTAAAGCAGTCACAGATAAAACTGAATAGATGTGGCTGTGTTCCAATAAAACTTTATTGACAAAAACCACAAGCTAAGCCAGATTTGGCCCCCAGGCCAGAGTTTACTGACCTCTGAGCTAAATGATGGAAAAGGAGAAAGCAAGCAGAGGAAGTCACTTGAGCAAAAGCTGGAGGTGTGAAAGAGCAGAGAATTAGGAAAGAGCCACCTGTGGTTTTCCTTCTCCCTGAGGCACAGAAGGAGTTGTCTATGTTTACACAAAGACTTGGGCTGTGACACAAGCTGAGTGCAGGATTCCAAATTCACCCATCGACAAGTATTTATTGAGTGCCTACTAGGTGCCAGGCACTGTTCTAGGCACTGCAATCACACAGCAATGAACAAAACAGATGTTCTCCTGGGGAAGACAAACACTAAGCACACACAAGTGAACAAGCAAGCCAAAAACATATAGCTTCCTCACCTGCTGTGTGACCTTGAAGAAGTTCCTTAACCTCTCTGTGCCCCAGGAGGATAATACAATCAAAGTGCAGGCCCAGCACACAGTGGCTGTTCTATAAATATAGCTGCTGTTATTACTGTAAGTCAATATGCAAATAAATACACATTTTTAAAAAAAAGGCCAGGTGTGGTGGCTCATGCCTGTAATCCCTAGCTACTCAGGAGGCTGAGATGGGAGGCTGAGGCCAGAGGACCACTTGAGCCTGGGAGTCAGAGTTTGCAGTGAGCAAGACTGCACCACTACGACAGAGAAAGACCCTGTCTCAAAAAAACAAAGGCAAAACAGTGACACAGGTAGTACACAGGAACCGGGCAGGTGGATGAGCTGAGGGTGGGGGGTTGACTTTGGATCAGGTAGTCAGTCCAGGAGGGCCTCTGAGGAAGTGGCGGTCAAAGACGCCCTGGATCGCGTTCTGTGAGTCCATATCCTAGAATTAGAATTTGCAGCCCCATGCCCTGCGGCCTCGCAAGAGCAGTTAATTAAAAATACTTGCCTCTCTGGAGAACAGGAAAGTGTCTTCTCTAATTAGTGTGTGAGTGTAAAGTGCTTTGAAATCCAAGGATAAAAGGGGAGTGAGGGGTGAGGCTGTGGTCACAGGGCCAGGGTGTCCCATTGGGAAGCGATCCATGAACCCGGAGAGCTAGATTCAGAGACCCACGCTTGTGCTCACAGGCCCTCTCTCAGGTTCCAAGTGGAGTTTAGGGCAGCAGGAAATACGTCCACCTAGGGGGGCTGAGAGCAGAGCGCGGATGTTAGCGCCAGACTCCGAGGTCATGTGCTTAAAGCCGTGGACCCAGCACATGGCAGCTAGTGGTGCCAAGCTGGTATTAGCTGTTTCCAATCTTGTTACATGATCGCTTTTGTGTTCTTGTTGTTGTTACCTGCCACTTACTAGCTGGGTGAGCCTGGGTAAGTTACTGACCCTCTCTGAACCATGGTTTTCTTCTCTGAGCCTCAGGGTTCTCTTCTTTATAGTGGGACACTTGCAGCCCAGCAGTGCCAGGTCCAGGCAACGCGTGTGGCACAGAGCAGAACGAACGCCACTTCTGCCCAGTCAGCCATTGCCTTGTGCCAGGCACTGCCTCAAGCATATTGTATGCGTTCACTCATTTAATCCTCACAGACGTCATTCCCATTTCCTGGAGAAGGACCTCAGAGCCACCAGGAATAGCCATGCACTGCCCAGCTCCAGGGGGTCCCAGTCACACAGACCGTGACATGAACAGCAGCCCTGAAGCTGTAAAACCCAGACAGGTTAAGTTTCTCACCCAAGGCCACACAGCTAGTGCTTGGCAGAACTGGGATTAGATCCCAGACTGCCTGGCTCCAGAGCCGGGCTCCTGACCCTGGGTCAACGTTGGTCCTTGTCAAGGAGACTAAAGTAACAGAGGGTTTCTGAGATGTAGAGAAAGTGGTTTTCCCTCTGCCCAGGCAAGCAGGCAGCAAGTCTCAATCTGCCGATCTCTCGTTTCTCTCTAGCCCAGGAACCCGTATGTTTCTGGGGATTTTTGATGTTTTGTTGTCTCCTAATTTTATAAGAGCAATTCTTGTATGTTTTGGTTTGTTGTGCATACGGAGACCCTGGGAGGCTTCTGAATATGCCACGACATCAGGCCTCAGATTGGCGCTGAGGAAGCACCAATAATCACATCCCCGTAATCACATGCTCAAGGCCTTCACTTGACACATAGGCTCAGAGAGGCGAAGTGACCCGCCCAAGGTCACACAGCTAGGAAGTGGCAGAGCTGAAATAGGACTTCTAGACTCCAGCTTCTTTCTTAATTCCCATGTCCGATGTCTCAAACTGGTGGCCCACGGGCCAAATGCAGCCTGTAGAATGTTTGATTTGGCCTGAGTGATGGTTTTGTAAAATTGGAATTTATCCTCAGTATGGAAAGAAAGGGATATTTTCAGGAATAGTATTCAAAATATTTAACCAGACTGGCCTGGGTATCAACCATTCGGAGCGGCTGCTGGTGGAATAGCAGAAGCCAGTGGCTACCGCAAAAAGATGCCATAAAAAAATCAATCTGGAAAATGCAAAACTATGGAGACAATAAAAAGGTAGGTGGCTTCCAGGAGTGGGAGGGAGGAAGAGATGTCCAGGCAGGGCACAGAGGACTTTCTAGGGCAGTGATATGACTGTGTATGATACGACAACGGTGGATTCCCGTCATTACACATTTGGCCGAACCCACAGGATGTACAACACCAGGAGTGAACCCTAAAGCAAATTATGGACTTTGGGTGACAATGATGCATCCCTGTAGTTCATTAATTGTATCAAATCACCACCCTGGTGGGCGATGTTGGTAATAGTGGAGGCCATGCCTGTGTCGGGGGAGGGGGTAGGTAAAAATCTCTGCACCTTTCTCTCCATTTTGCTGTGAGCCTAAAGTTTCCTTAAAAAATAAAGGCATTCTAAGTCACAGGATGAGAAAAGAGGTCAGCACAAAGCACAGGTCATAAAGACCTTGCTGATAAAACAGGATGCAGTAAAGGAGCTGGCCAAACCCACCAAAACCAAAATGGCCACGAGAGTAACCTCTGGTCATCTTCACTGCTACACTCCCACCAACACCATGACAGTTTACAAATGCCATGACAATGTCAGGAAGTTACCCTATATGGTCTAAAAAGGGGAGGCATCAATAATCTACCCCTTGTTTAGCATATGATCAAGAAATAACCATAAAAATGGGCAGCCAGGCCAGGCGCAGTGGCTCATGCCTGTAATCCCAACCCTTTGGGAGGCCGAGGCAGGCAGATCACCTGAGGTCGGGTGTTCGAGACCAGCCTAATCAACATGGAGAAACCCTGACTCTACTAAAAATATAAAATTAGCTGGGCGTGGTGGCACATGCCTGTAATCCCAGTTACTTGGGAGGCTGAGGCAGGAGAATCGCTTGAACCCGGGAGGCGGAGATTGCAGTGAGCTGAGATCGTGCCATTGCACTCCAGCCTGGGCAACAAGAGCAAAACTCCATCACCAAAAAAAAAAAAAAAAAGAGGGCAATCAGCAGCCTTCGGGGCTGCTCTGTCTATGGAGTAGTCATTCTTTTATTCCTTTATTTTCTTAATAAACTTGCTTTTACTTCACACACAAAAAAATAAATAAATAAAATCTACTTTTGGCCAGGTGCGGTGGCTCACGCCTGTAACCCCGGCACTTTGGGAGGCCACAGCAGGTGGATCACCTGAGGTCAGGAGTTCAAGACCAGCCTGGACAACATGGCGAAACCCTGTCTCTACTAAAAATACCAAAATTAGCCGGGCTTGGTGGCACGCACCTGTAATCCCAGCTACTAGCGGGGGCTGAGGCAGGAGAATCGCTTGAACCTGGGAGGTGGAGGTTGCAGTGAGCTGAGATGGTGCCACTGTACTCCATCCTGGGCAACAGAGCGAGACTCCATCTAAAAAAATATAGAAATAAATAAATTAAATAAATAAAGTCTATTTTTTAAAAATTCAGAAGGTCTGGCTATATAGCTCCCGCATTTGTACAGGACCATGAGGGCTGCAGTGAGTTCCAGGTACCTCTGTAGATAAAGTGTGTGTGCCAGAGCCTGTCAGTCCCCTGAGCCTGCCTCCCTCTGCAGCATCAGCCGCCCAGTCCCTGTGAGCACCTGAGCGATGACTCAGGCATGAAGGGGATTCTTCGTAAGTTCCTGGTGAGAAAGAGAACCGGGTGAAAGTGTGGCCTGTGGGAGTGGCCAATGAGGAGGAAAGAGGAGGGTGACACCCGCCTGTGTCAGCCCCTGCTCATCATCTCCCGGGCGGGAGCCTCCTGTGCACTTTCCACAGGACAGAGTGAGCCACTCTTGATTCACCCTTCCTCTGCCCAGGCCTGCAGTGGGTGGGTGCCCACCGTGGTACACAGCCCGTGAAGCAGCCACGCTCTGCCGCTGAGGCTTGGCAGTTTGAACGGATGCCAGCCTATGAGATTAGAAGGAAGATGGGCAGGACGTGAAAAATCAAAAGCCGCCTAAGTACTCCTGGGAAATGGTTCCTGAGACCCTTCCTGTATCTACTTGTAGCATCACTCTTTCATTGACAAGCATGTATTGAGTACAAGGCAAGTCCAAAGGAGGCCTTAAAGTAGATACAGCAGGAAAGGCAAGGGGCTGGTTCCATGGCCAGCTGCTGTTTGTACCTGACCACTGTTCCTCCCCCATGTTCTGGTAACAGCACCCTTCCACCACTATCACTCCATGTGCCTCCCCAGCCAGAGGGGGTGGATGAATCAGGCCCGGGAAGTCAGCATATTCCATCCCCCCGGTCCCAGGGATTGGTCTGAGATGGGCATGTGACCCAAGTCTGGCCAATCACAGTCAACCCCTAGGCATGTGCTGAGGCTACATGGAAAGTCAGCTTCTGCTCACGTGGCTTGTCTATCTGGCAGAGTGGAAGCTGGGGGATACTGGGGACTATTTTTACCACCACATAAGGTGATCCTAACTGACACAGAGGAAGACAGAACCAAGAAGTGGAAACAGCATGCTTCCTAAACAACAGGTGCACACCTGGATCCAGCCATTCCTGAAGTTGAAACCATCTGGTCTTTTCATTTACATGAACCAAAACATTCACAGAAATACATACTATTTTTTTTCTTAAGTCACTTTGAGTTGGGTTTGTTTCTGTCACTTTCAACTAAAAGACCAGACCATGAGACATCCATGTAAAATCTGGGAGTTGAGGGCTGGGTGCAGTGGCTCACACCTGTAATCCCAGCACTTTGGGAGGCTGAGGCAGGTGGATTGCTTGAGGTCAGGAGTTCAAGGCCAGCCTGGGCAACATGGCGAAACCCTGTCTCTATTAAAAATACAAAAATTAGCTGGGCGTGGTGGCATGGACCTGTAATCCCAGCTACTGGGGAGGCTGAGGCACAAGAATGGAGAATTGCCTTCCTCTGAACTTTTTATTTGGTGCTATAAATAAACCCTTTCGGGTCTGAGCTTCAGTCAGGTGGATTTCCAGTTACTTGCAGCTGAATGCATTTCTACATGTCACACCTCCTCAGGACCACAGGTTGCTCTGGATTCCCACCATACACACGGAGATACTGAGGTCTGGAATGCAGAGAAAAATTTCCCCAGTGTCACGTGATGGAGTCATGAGTTTACTGACTCATCACCCAGTGCTCTTTCTGCTCAAGACAACCCCGTGGTCCATTCCTTTCATTCAGGCTGCTGTATGCATGGCCAACAGCTACTTTGTAAATTAAACACTTCCCATGGAGGCAGTGATGATGATGATCTTGCCCCTGAATCTTTCCAAACTCTTACGTAAATCGCCCCTGGGTCACTGTCTCCTTGCCTTTGGACCCAGGACAGCTTCCCCACATCCTTTAAAACGATGAGATAACCAAATGCAAACCCAGTGCTCCTGGAAAGGTGTGAGTCATGCATCATGGAACAGAAGGTTCACAGCCAGGAGTCTGCCGATCACGCTTGTCACCCAGCCTTCCAGGCTTGCGTGGAGCTTGTTCACTGAAAAGCTGATTCATCTGCAGCTTGTGGTCAGCTCTGACCCTTAGATCATTTTCTGCTCATCTTGTGCCTGGCTAGTGGCCTTTAATTAGGTGCTGTCAACTTCCTGTCTTCCTGTCTCTGTCCATGTAGTCTTTCTCCCTATTTTAAAAGGACTGTATGAATACTAAAGACATAATGATGATGATGATGATGATAGCAGTTAGCACTTACTATATTCTAAATGCTGTAAATACATTTAAAAGTTGTTTCTCAAAAGTCACTGTCTGAGATAACTAGTATTACTATTGCAGTTTTATGGATAGGAAAACAAGGGCTTAGAAAAATGAAGTCACTTGCCTTGGGCAACAGAGCCAGGAGTATTTGGTGGAGCTGGAATATGAACATGAGTGTGTGTGACCCTGGAGTCCAGCTCGAAAACACAAAGCCAGTTGGGTCTATTAAGCTAGCTTCAGAGGCTCCACTAGAGCAGTTTAGACCCTAATCACATTTACTGTTTGTTTTAAAGACTTCTGGGGAGACTGGAGACCTCATGGTGTATTTGTCATCTTAAAGTTGTCATAACGGACCCACAGCCTTTGCACTCTTCCTCTCCTCCGTCAACAGCAAGTCAGCAACTTGTCCTCAGTCTGGTCTTCACGTCACAGATGGCTGCCACAGCTCACTCGTCACCTCTTCACACAACAATGTCCAAAGCAGGCAGAGAAGGAAAGGGGCAAATAGGTTTCTCTTTATGTGCCTCTTTCTTGTCATAGAGTTTGAAACGCTTTCCTAGAAGCCCCCAGCTGAGTTTCCCTTTGGACAAAACTGGGTCATGTGACTCCCCCTGAGCCAATCACAGATCCAGGAGAACAGGGTGGCCATGATCCGGTAAAGCAAATGCAGTTTTTCCCCCAGGACTGGGCACACAGCCAGCTGCACAAAGTCAGGGTTTTCTCAGCAGGAAAGAAGAGGGGAACGGCAGTTGGCAACGCAACCCCCAGTGTCTGATACTCCAGCATTTAAAAATGTTTAGCACAGGCGCCCATGTTGTTTGCAATGTGATCAGAGGTGGTACATGAATGAAGTGGTGTTTTTAAATAATTTTAGTATTTATTAAGTATTTAAATACATTTGAAAAAAACATGTAGGCCAGGTGTGGTGGCTCACACCTGTAATTCCAGCACTTTGGGAGACTGAGACTGGTGGATCACTTGAGGTCAGGAGTTCAAGACCAGCCTGGCCAACATGATGAAAACCCATCTCTACTAAAAATACAAAAATTAACCAGGCATGGTGGTGGTTGGTGTCTGTAGTTCCAGCTACTCAGGAGGTTGAGGCAGGAGAATCACTTGAACCTGGGAGGTGGGGGTGAATGAGCCCAGATTGTGCCACTGCACTCCAGCCTGGGTGACAAAACGAGACTCTGTCTCAGATAAAAAAAAAAAAAAAATGTTTATAGCTATCTCATCAATCAGAACCACAACAACTATAAAACAACTACATTTAAGGTTTTTTGAAAAAAAAATAGTTAAAGAAAAATATTAAGTAAATAATAGATCATTTGCTTCAAGATTTGGCAAATGTAAGGGTAGGAAACGCTGTTCTACGTTATCCTGCTTGGCCTTTTTTCCAACTTCTCAGAGGCGTTCTGCCTTCAAACTCCCTCTTGAGGAAAATAAACACCCACAAAGATTTTTGCATCATCTGCAGATATGATTCAAATAAAGCCTTGAGCTCAAATATAATCCAGGCTTCCTCAGCTGGGAAGGACAGGCATCTCAAGTCCAAGTCTTTCCTGGTATTTCACCTCTGTCTTCGTGGTTTTATGGTTTTACTGGGTCTGCCCCTCCTCTGGAAAGCCACCACAAATCCGATTTCTGAGAGAGCAAGATATAAATAATAAACAGAATGACTCCTTGAGATTTCTTGTCCTTGTGAGGAATTTTCAGACGTTCCTAAGACGTGAAATCTTTTCGTTTAAATAAGAGTTTGGGAGTCCGTCATAAGAACTGGATAACTAATGGCCCAGTGACACAGGAACATATGTCAGAGACTTTATTCAAAGAAATAAAGTAGCTCAATATGTGCCGATAGCAAAAGGCGCATGGGATCTATTGTGATGTGAGAACAGCTAGGTACAGAACAATATGTGCAAGGTACAGAACCATATCTGCAGACTTTTTCTGTAAAGGGCTGCATAGAAAATGCTTTGGGCATTGCAAGCCGTACAGTCTGTGTTGCAGCTGCTCAGCTCTGCCATCGTGGTCCACATGAAAGCCATCATAGGCAGTGCACAAAGCAGCTGGGCTGTGTATCAATAAAACTTTATCTATGGACACAGATGTACATTGCATATAATTTTTGTGTGTCATAAAGCATTCTTCTTCTTTCTTTCTTTCTTTCTTTTTTTTTTTTTTTTGAGACAGAGTCTCTCTGTGTATCACAGGCTGGAGTGCAGTGGCGTGATCTTGGCTCACTGCAACCTCCGCCTCCTGGGTTCAAGTGATTCTCGTGCTTGTCTCCCGAGTAGCTGGGACTACAGGCACACAGCCACCATGCCCGGCTAATTTTTGTATTTTTAGTAGAGATGGGTTTCACTATGTTGGCTGGGCTGGTCTCAAACTCCTGACCTCAAGTGATTTGCCTGCCTCAGCCTCCCAAAGTGCTGGGATTACAGGTGTGAGCCACTACACCTGGCCTCAATTTTGTTTTGTTTTGAGACAGTGTCTCACTCTGTCACCCAGGCCAGAGTGCAGCTGTACAATCACAGCTCACTGCAGCCTCAACCTCCCTGGGCTCAGGTGATCCTCCTGCCTCAGCCTCCTGCATAGCTGGGACTATAGGCCTGTGCCACCACCCTCGGCCAATTTTTGTACTTTTTGTAGAGATGGAGTCTCCTTATGTTGCCCAGGCTGGCCTCAAACTGCTAGGCTCAAGTGATCTGCCCGCTTCAGCCTTCCGAAGTGTTGAGATTATAGGCATGAGACAACGTGCCTGGCCTTTCTTTCAAATTTTAAAAATCATTTAAAAACGTAGAAAGCAGCCAGTCATGGTGGTTCATGCCTGTAATCCCAGCACTTTGGGAGGCTGAGCTGGGTGAATCACCTGAGTTCAGGAGTTCAAGACCAGCCTGACCAACATGGTGAAACCCCGTCTCTACTAAATACAAACAATTAGCTGGGCATGGAGGTGCATGCCTGTAATCCCAGCTACTTGGGAGGCTGAGGCAGGAGAATCGTTTGAACCCAGGAGGGAGAGGTTGCAGTGAGCCCAGATTGCCCAGCGCCATCATACACTAGCTTTGGTAACAAGAGTGAAACTCTGTCTCAAAAAAAAAAGAAAGTAAAAACCATTTGTAGCTTGCAGGCCATACAGAACAGTGAGAGAGATTTGGCTTGAGGACTGTAATTTGCCAATCCATCTATAAGCCTCTGATGCAAAACGAAATTATAGAGAAACACCAGAAGTATAGAGAGGCATGCTACATGTGCATGTGTGCACGTGCATGCGTGCATGTGTGTGTATGTGTGTGTGTGTGTACAGCTGGCCCTCCATACCCATGGGTTCCACCCATCCATAGATTCAACCAGCGATGGATCACAAACATTCAAAGAGGCTGGGCGTGGGGGCTCACGCCTGTAATCCCAGCACTTTGGGAGGCTGAGGCTGGTGGATCACGTGAGGTTGGGAGTTTGAGACCAGCCCGAGCAACGTGGTGAAACCCCGTCTCCACCAAAAATATAAAAAATTAGCCAGTGTGGTGGCACGAGCCTATAATCCCAGCTATTCAGGAGGCTGAGGCAGGAGAATCACTTGAACCTGGGAGGCAGAGGTTGCAGTGAGCCGAGATCGTGCCACTGCACTCCAGCCTGGGCAACAGAGTGAGACTCTCTCTCTCTCTCTCTCTATATATATATATACACACACACACATATATATATGTATTCAAAGAAAAAAAATTTGTCTGTACTGAGCATGTACAGACTTTTTTCTTGTCCTTATTCACTAAACAATACATTAAAACAACTATTTACATTGGCTTTACAGGGTATTACATATTATAAATAATCTAGAGATGATTTGAAGTGTACAAGGGAATGTGCATAAGTTATATACAAATGTTACTTTATTTTACCTAAGAGATTAAGCTTCTACAGATTTTGATATCTGTGGAAGGTCCTAGAATCAATCCCCCAGGGACAACTGGAGGGACAACTGGAGAGAGAAGGGGAGAGAGAGAGACAGAGATTTGTTTACATCTCTAAAAGAACACACTAAAAGCTGGCAACAGGAGGTGCTTCTGTAGAGGGGAACTAGGAACTGTCAGAGGAAATGAGAAGGAAGATATTTTTCACCACATGCCCTTTTACACTACTTGAGTTTTTCTCCACATGCTTGTGTTACTTTTACAAAGCAGAAAACATTCGCCAACGCAAGAAGGATTACTATGCCACAGACAATACAAATGAGACGCTATAAACAAATATGCACAGTCGCGCATCACATAACGACATTGGTCAATGATGGACCACATATACGACTGTGGTCCCGTAAGACTGTAAGGCGCTATTTGTACTGTATGCTCTCTATGTTTAGAGACAGATACTTCCCATTGCGTTACCATTGCCTACAACAGGGGTCCCCAACCCCGCAAGGTACCAGTCCATGGCCTATTAGGAACTGGGCTGCACGGCAGGAGGTGAGTGACAGGTGAGTGAGCAAAGCTTCATCTGTATTGACAGCCACTCCCCATCGCTCACATTACCACCTGAGCGCCGCCTCCTGTCAGATCAGTGGCGTCATTCGATTCTCATAGGAGCTCCAACCCTTTTGTGAACTGCGCATGTAAGGGATCTAGGTTGTACACTTCTTATGAGAATCTGATGCCTGATGATCTGTCATTGTCTCCCATCACCCCCAGATGGGACTATCTAGTTGCAGGAAAACAAGCTTAGGGCTCCCCCTGATTCTTCATGATGGTTAGTTGTGTAATTATTTCATTATATATTACAATGTAATAATCATAGAAATAAAGTGCACAATAAACGTAATGCACCTGAATCGTCCCGGAACCATCCCCCTCACACTGGTTTTTCAAAAAAATTTTCTTCCACAAAACCAGTCCCTGGTGCCAAAAAGGTTGGGGACCACTGGCCCACAGTTTTCAGTACCGTCACGTGCTGTACAGGTTTGCAGCCTAGGAGCCACAGGCTCCACCGTGTAGCCTGGGTGTGTGGTAGGCTATCATCTAGGCTTGTGTGAGTACACACTGATGTTCTCACCATGATGGAATCGCCTAACAACGCACTTCTCAAAACATAGCCCTGTCATTAAGGGACGCGTGACTTCACAGGCAATCACAGCACAACTCCAGGGGGAGCCATTCACTGGGCCATTTGTAGAATGGAGCCATGGCACACCCCACATGGCAGTCCTGTTGGTAACAAAGCTAACACCAAGAGTTTCTATGAAGTGAAATTTGTGAGTAAATATTAAAGGAGTAGGGTCAGAGTGGAAGTTGTGGGAGGGGAATAAAATCTCACTCTTTCCGTTTTATGCTGTTCCTTATCAGGACCTCAATAAAGCCAATCTTCTGCCAATATTTGCTTTTGATTTTTTTTCTCCAGAGTGGAAGAAAAATGCCCAGGCCTGACAGGAATCGGACAGTAAGATTGAAAGTTGGAACAAGAGCAGGAAGCTCACCCGGAAGTAAAATCATCTCCAGAACCTCACGATGAAAACGCCACTTACTTCACGGAAACACTCAAAAGCTGACTCCACTTGCGAGACACCCCTCTTGTAACTCCAGTCAGCTTTCCCAGGTATATTGGGATTCCATAAAACCCATCTGCAAGCATTTTGACCCAGGTTGGAGTCTCAAACAGCAGCCTCCCACCTAAGAACATGGAAGATGTGGATTTTTGGTCAGCAGTGGTTTCAAAATCAAGACATTTCACATAAATGCAGGAGTTTCTGGCTTCTCTTGAAACACTTGGCTCTCTAGCCACCCTGAGCCCACATTCCCACGTGGAAACTTCAGGCTGCAGTCAAGTGGTAATTGTTCCTTCCAGATGGGGCAAGAGCTCCCAGTTTTGCCACAGTCCCCACCACTCCCTGTCACCCTCCATCAGGATCACTTCACTCAATTCTTTTTTTCATTTGTACTTCATTCACTCAACCAATATTTATTGAGCACTTACTATGTGCCAGAAAGCTGCAAACAAAACTGACACAAATTCCGCCTTCGTGCAACTTATATTCTGGTTGGGGAGGCAATGAACAAAAAGAAGGAAAAACATAAATGCCAGAGGGTGGTAAGTTCTGCTGACAGTGAAAATAGTGCTGCAAAGGTGGAGGCATGCTGGGTGTGGTCAAGGAAGGCCTTAGGAGGAAGGTGCATTTGATCACAGACCTGAAGCAGGTAAGGACAGCAAGCCTTGAGGATATCTGTGGAAAGAACGGTCCAGCCAGCAAGAACAGCAAGTGCACAGGCCCTGGGGCAGGACTGTTCCTTGTGTGTCTGCAGAGCAGTAAGAAGGCCAGTGCAGCTGGAGAAAAGTAAGTGAGGGGGAAGGGGGCGGAAATGAGGTCAGACAGGGGATGAAGTGCCAATCTTGTAGGGCCTCGTAGGATCTTTGACTTTTACTCTAAGTGAGGCGGGAGCTGTGGAGGATTCTGAGCAGAGGACAATGTGGTTGTGTGAGTGATAGACTCCCTCTAGCTGTATGTGGAGACTGGACTGTGTGTGTGAAGGGGGTGGGGTGGGAAGGTGGAGAAAGGTGGAAGCTAAGAGGCCAGCGAGGACCTACTGCAGTGGTCCAGGTACAGGGTGGCAGTGGCAGGACAGGGCGGTGGCCATGGAGGCGGTGACAAGAGATTGAAGTCTGGACATACTGTGTTTCCCGGCTTTTTTTTTTTTTTTTTGGAGACAGAGTTTCAATCTTGTTGCCCAGGCTGGAGTGCAATGGCGCAATCTCGGCTCACCAAAACCTCCGCCTCTTGGGTTCAAGCCTCAGCCTCCTGAGTAGCTGGGATTACAGGCATGCACCACCACACCTGGCTAATTTTTGTAGTTTTAGTAGAGATGGGGTTTCTCCATGTTGGTCAGGCTGGTCTCGAACCCCTGGGCTCAGGTGATCCGCCCACCTTGGCCTCCCAAAGTGCTGGGATTACAGACATAAGCCACCACACCTGGCCTTCTTCTTCTTCTTCTTTTTTTTTTTTTTTTTTTGAGATGGAATCTCACTGTGACACCCAGGCTGGAGTGCAATGGTACAGTCTCGGCTCACTGCAACCTCCCCTTCCCAAGTTTAAGTGATTTTCCTGCCTAGCCTCCCAAGAAGCTGGGACCACAGGCGTGTGCCACTACACCTGGCTAATTTTTGTATTTTTAATAGAGACGGAGTTTCACCATATTGGCCAGGCTGGTCTCAAACTCCTGACCTCAAGTGATCCTCCTGCTTTGGCCTCCCAAAGTGCTGGGATTACAGGCATCAGCCAACATGCCTGGCCTGTTTCCCAGCACTTTTTGGCACTTAGGAGAAACTCCCCTCACTCACTGTACTCCAGCCACATTGTGCTTGCATGATCCAACCTCGGGGCCTTTGCACATGCTGTTCCCTCTGCCCTGCACGCCCCGCCCCCAGATATTCCCAAGGCTTCCTCCCTCCCTTCTCAGGGCTGAAGCTGCTGAAATCACCCACATTCCTGACATTCTCCTCCCTCGCTCTGTTGAGTTGGTCACTACAGTGAACCTCCTGGCCTCAATATACAGGAGACATTTTTTCTTGTTGTTGAGTTGTCTATCTCCTGCCGTAGGGCATCAGCTTGGGAAGGAAACCAGTGATGTCTCTTTTTTTTTTTTTTTAAATAGAGTCTCGCTCTGTTGCCCAGGCTAGAGTGTAGTGGCACAATCTTGGCTCACTGCAACCTCCACCTCCTGGGTTCAAGTGCTTTAGCCTACTGAGTAGCTGGGATTACAGGCATGAACCACCACTCCCGGCTATTTTTTTATTTTTAGTAGACATGGGGTTTCACCATGTTGGCCAGGCTGGTCTCGAACTCCTGACCTCAAGCAATCTGCCCACCTGACCCACCCAAAGTGCTGAGATTACCGGCATGAACCATCACTCCTGGCCAGCAATGATTTCTCTCGTTCACTGCCGTATCCCCGAGTCTAACTATGCCTGGAGCAGAGTAGACCATCAGTGAGATTTGTAGGAAGAATGAGAGAAGGCGTCAGAGATCGATTTTGTTTCTGTCACTCATTAGTGCATGGCCTGTGCAAATGGCTTCTCCCTCCATCCCCAGCATCCTCTTCTGTGAAATGGGTCTCTCTACATAACCTCTATAGAGCTGTTGTGAGGATCTGGGAAGCCTTAGGCAGAAAGCCTTTAGCACCATTCGGGGCTCTTAGAAGCTGTCTGTGTTAGGTGTGGCTATGAACCTTCAGAGGGAATGAGAGGATAGCTGGAAGAGAGTCACCCCTGCACAGGCCAAGAAGGAAGAGAGAAACACATTTGTCCTAAGATGGGACAAGGCTGTTTTTTCCAGGATTTTCAGTAAGAAAACGAAACAGCATCCAAGAATCTCAGGGCACAGGCTGCAAGCTTCTTGGCTGTCTGGCCTCTGCCCGTCTTTCCTGCTCTCTGCTCCATCCTATAGCTCCCTTCCCCGCAGCCCTGCGAGCCCCTCAGCTGCCCCAGGACCCTCTGCTCCTCTGCTCCTCTGGGAATCCAGTCCCCTCTGGCTGAATGCCTCACCTTCCCCTGGGGCTGCTGCTCAGCCCTCTGCAGCCAGCCCAGCTCCTGTGTGGAATTCCCGGGCAACTGGTATGAGAGGGTGCCTGGCATCCCCTCCTCAGCCTGTAACAGTGGATAAGGGCCAGCTGTTAGCATCACTGTTGTTATTACTATTACACGAACCCTTCCAATGGATCCACACCACCTAAACAGCACCAGGAAGCCAGGGAAATGCCAGAAGCAATAACAGTCAGCAACTGTGTAGTACCTACTTGGTACTGTGCTGTATTGCACATAGGTACCGTTCCAAGCCCTTCGTGCTATTAACTCATTTAATTGTCACAACGTATGAGGTGGGTACTATGTTAACTCCATTTTACAGATAATGAAACAGATCTAGAGGGGTTAAGTAACTAACCACTGGGAAAGCTAGGTTCAAATTTGAGGGTTGGCTCTAAAACCCATTGTTTTAATTAACACTACACACTGCTGCCTTATGGCATTTTATTGTTTGAAATAATAACACTTCCTGAGCACTCACCATGTGCCAGCTACTAGGCTCAGAATTGCCTCTCTTCACCCCCAAAGACCCTATGAGTTCATTTGATTATTAAGTAGTCCCATTTTACAGAAGAAGAAACTGAGGCATAGAAAGATAGTGCCTCACACAGTGTGGCAAATTGTGTTTTCTTTTCTTTTTTTTAAATACAGTGTCTTGCTCTGTTGCCCAGGCTGGAGTCCAGTGGCCAGATCATAGCTCACTGCAGCCTCCTCGGCTCAAGCCATCTTCCCGCCTTGGCCTCCCAAAATGCTGGAATTACAGGGAGTGCACCCAGCTGGGCATCGTGCTGTCTTAAGATGCTCACAGCAGCATCTCTCATCCTCATGATCTGTTTCTTCTTCTTTTTTTTTTTTTCGTAAAAAAAAAAACCCCAGCTTTATTGAGATATAATTCACATACCATAAAACTCACCCTTTTAAAGTACACAATCCAGTGGGTTTTGGTGTATTCACAGAGTTGTGCAATCATCACCACTATCTAATTTTAGAACACTTGCATTGCCCCCAAAAGGAAGCTCACACCCGTTAGCAGTCACTCCCCCTTCCCACCATGTTGTGAGGAAACCCAAACCAGCCCAAGTGAAGAGACCACACGGAGAAGTCATGCACAGGTGTCTTTCTGATGGCCCAGCTGCGGCAGCAGCTGCCAGACACACAAGTGAAGACTCTCCGACTGAGGCCAGCACCCCAGCCACCAAGTCACCCTCGGCCTCCAGGCTGTCCCAGCTGAGGCCCCAGCCACTGTGGAGCAGAGACCAGCTGTCCTGCTGTGCCCTGTCTGCATTCCTGACCACAGGATCTGAGCGCTATCATTCCAGGTGAGGAGAATGGCTGCTTTACACCGCTGCGTTCTGCGGTGGGTTTGTTATGCAGGAGGAGTAGCCAAGCCACAGCTGGTTAGGGGCAAGGCTCGGGTTTGAACCCCAGTCCACCTGGCTTTGGGGCTGCCCCTTAAACCACATATAGGCTGAATGATCCCCTGGATGTGGAGGAGTCAGTGTTCCCTTTCTTGTGCAGTTGACTCAGTGCATCGGGGTGATCAGTGCATCGGGGTGACGTGCCCTTTCTCTAGCTGACCTTCCAGAAGCACATAAACGGGGACAGCTGTGCTTTCTTTTTGTTTTGTCAGTTTATTGCTGTGCTGCTGCTGCTGCTGCAGGTGTTATTTAATATATATGAATTAGTGTTCTTATTTTTTGCTAGTTAGAGTAAGGCTGGGCGTCGCGGCCCTCACCTGTAATCCCAGCACCTTGGGAGGCCAAGGTGGGCAGATCGTTTGAATACTAGAGTTTGAGACCAGCCTGGGCGTGGTGGTGAAACCCCATCTCTACAAAAAAAAATACAAAAATTAGCCGGGCATGGTGGCATGTGCCTGTAGTCCTAGCTACTTGGGAGGCTGAAGTGAGAGGATGGCTTGAGTCTGGGAGGCAGAGGTTGCAGTGAGCCGAGATTGTGCCATTACATTCTAGTCTGGCCGACAGAGTGAGACCCTATCTCTCAAAAAAAGAAAAAAAGAAAGAAGAGAAAAGTTAGAATAAATACATAAGGAAACACAAAAAATCCATGTGCCATCCCCACCACGCAGGAAAATCCTCCACGTAACACTTGAATCTTGTAGAATTGTATCTTCCAGGCATTTAACTCATGCAATTTCACTGTGCATCAGTGGGCCAAAAAGGGTGACAGAGAGAGTGACAATCTTTTTTTCTTCTTCTTCTTCTTTTTTTTTTTGAGACAGTCTTACTCTGTTGGTCAGGCTGGAGTACAGTGGTGCGGTCTCGGTTTACTGCATCCTCTGCCTCCCGGGTTTGAGCTATTCTCCTGCCTCAGCCTCCAGAGTAGCTGGGATTATAGGCACACACCACCACACCTGGCTAATTTTTGTATTTTTCGTAGAGATGAGGTTTCACCATGTTGGCCAGGCAGATCTCAAACTCCTGTCTGCCCGCCTCAGCCTCCCAAAGTGCTGGGATTTACAGGCGTGAGCCACAGAGCCCAGCTGAGAATGACAATTTTCATATGGCAAGTGAGTGTAGCTGGCAGATCCTACTTTTTGTTCAACATGGCCCCAAACACAAGATGACCCCCTCCATCCAGAGGCTATTTTGATTTGCTAAGTGTTTATAACGCACCACAGTTGAGAGGAAATTTAACATATTTTTCAGGATCATTTTTTATTCTAAATAAAAAGAGACCTTTTTTATCCCTTCCAAAAATGGGACTGGGCTACACAGATGGTTTTGTACCTGACTTTTTCACGTAACAACGTACTTTGAACTGTCTTTGTGCGGGCAGCTTTCTCCTGGCCTTCATCATGGGATGGAAGCACTCTGGGAGTCCACCTGCCCTCTCGCAGCGTGGCAGTCAGGGTCTACCGGAACTCCCCAAGCCGTGCAGTCAGGATACTGAGCGAAAGAAGCCAGATGGGAAGAGCACACACTGTGTACTTCCCTTTGTGGAAAGTTCAAAACCAGCGAAAGTCATCTATGGGGTTAGAATTCAGGACAGCCGTTAACCTTGGGGGCAGTGGTGGGGATGATTTACCAGGAGAGACATCAAGGGGGCTTCTGGAATATCCTGTCTGTCTCTGGGTGCTCATTCCACGAATGTGTCCACTTGGCGAGAATTCACTGGGCTCTTTATGTATGATGCGTGCACTTTTCCTTGCAATTAAAACTCACATACAAACATGCAGATGCATGTGTGTGTGTGTGTGCGAGGACTGGGTATGAAGTTGGGAGCCCAGGTCTGAATCCTGGCTCAGCCATTGTTAAATGTGTGACTTTGGGCAAGTTATTTAACCTCTCTGAGCCTCAGTTTCCTCATCCGGACTCTGTACCAAGCCCACAAGACCACAGGAGCAGCCCCTGCTCACCTCTCCATCTGGCTTTTCTGTTCTTCTCTGGCTGTTTCTCTAAGCCTGCACCACACTGGCCACCATTCTCATTCCTATCACAGCAAAGCTCAGTGTGGCTGGCCTCAGGGCTTTTACCCTAGGTATTCCTGCTGCCTGGAGTTACCCTTTCCCTGATTTTCTTGTGGTTGGTTCCTTTTCCTCCTTCATGTCTCAGTTCAAAGGTTACCTTCTTAGAGAGGAGAGCCCCTCACTGACCACTCTCCACACCAGCCATCATCAATTTCATTCCCTGGCCTCAGTTTCTTCCCAGTGCCTCTCAGGTTCTGAAATGGTCGTATTTGTTTTTTGCATGTTGTTGCTCTTTACTTGTTATCTGCTTGGCACTCCCCCTAGACCCATGGACTCTAGGAGATGAGGAATAATGATTGTCTTGTTCATTGCTACATCTCCATCACCTAAAACAATACGTTCAATTTGTTGAATTAATCGATCAATCTCTACAGTGATCTGATGCTACTTTATGGAATTCTCGGGGAAGTTTTGAAAGTACATTTTAAACAGCCAGGTTTGTAAGAATGAGGGAACTTTGAAAGCTCTGTTTGACTGTGGTTAACTCTACTGAGAAGAATCTAGATAGGCCCAAGATGCTTCGTGAGCTGTGTCTTCCATAATCTCATCTACACTGAAAGTCACTATACCTTTTGCGACCACCCGTCCCCCACCTCCACCTTTTGCTATTTGCACCTTTTGTTATTGGCCATTTGGCTGGAACAAAATCACTAATATTCTTATTAGTTTATTTATTTCTATATTATATTAACATTTTTTTTTGTTTTGGGGGGGTTTTTTTTGAGACGGAGTTTCACTCTGTTACCCAGGCTGGGGTGCAGTGGCATGATCTTGGCTCACTGCAACCTCTGTCTCCCAGGTTCAGGAGATTCTCCTGCCTCAGCTTCCTGAGTAGCTGGGATTACAGGCACACGCCAGCAAGCCCTGCTAATTTTTGTATTTTTAGTAGAGATGGGGTTTCACCAAGTTGGTTAGGCTGGTCTCAAACTCCTGACCTCAGGTCATCTGCCCACCTTGGCCTCCCAAAGTGTTGGGATTACAGGTGTGAGCCACCGCGCCCGGCCAACATGGTTTTAAGATGGTCAAAAGGTACAAAGAGTGTACAAAGAGGAGTCTGTCTCCCTCTGACTCCTGCCCTAGAGCCAGTCAGTGTTTCCAGGTACCTAGTAAGTGCTTCCAGAAATGTTCTGTGCAGAAACAGGCATATGGGCTATATCCTCATCTTTCCTGTTTACACAGAAAGGATCTAGTTCAATACACTGCTTTATGTCTTTGCTTTTTCTTTTTTCTTCTTCATAATTGATCTTGGAGCTGTTTCCATATCACACATCGTATGTGTGTGTTTTAGTTGCACAGAAAGCTGTATGCATCAAGAGCTCAGAGTAACTGGTCTCTCTCTCTCTCTCTCTCTCTCCCCCCCCCCCACCATCTCTTTCTCTCTCTCTTTTTCTCTCCCTGTCTCTCTCTCTCTCTTCTTTTGAGACGAAGTTTTGCTCTTGTCACCCAGGCTGGAGTGCAGTGGCCTGATCTCGGCTCACTGCAACCTCCACCTCCCAGGTTCAAGTGATTCTCCTACCTCAGCCTCCTGCATAGCTGGCATTACAGGCGTGCACCACCATGCCCAGCTAATTTTTGTACTTTTAGTAGAGACAGGGTTTCACCATATTGGCCAGGCTGGTCTCGAACTCCTGACCTCAGGTGATCTGCCCGCCTCAGCCTCCCAAAGTGTTGGGATTACAGGCGTGAGCCACTGCATCTGGCTTTTTTTTTTTTTTTTTTTTTTTTTTTTGAGACAGGGTTTTGCTCTGTCACCCAGGCTGGAGTGCAGTGGCAGAGTGGCATGATGTTAGATCACTGTAGTCTCTAGGTCCCAGGTTCAAGCAATCCTCCCAGCTCAACCTTCCAGCTCAACTTCCTGAGTAGCTGTGACTGCAGTCACTATTTTTAAAAACCGTAGAATACTGATGGACACCTCAGGCAGCTCCAGTCTTTTGCTTCTGCAGGCGGTGCTGCAGTGATGGTCCTTGCATGCACCTTTGGGCCCAGGAAAATCACTGAGTCCTTTTGAATCTGGTAGAGCAGCCTGAGAGTTTACCACTCCCCAACCTCATCTTCACCCGTCAGCCCACCCCACCCTTGCTGGTGTTTGTGATTTGGCCTTTTAAAGACTTTTTCAAAATTGACTTTGGCTTCTTGGCCTGAACTCTGAAGTGTTTGAGCTGATAAGATAGCAGGCTTGGCTGAGGGGGCCGGGAGTAAACAGTGACCCTGGGGGCCTCCGCCCCAGTGCAGGAGGGGCCATGGCCCCAAGTCTGTCCCGTCTCCAGCTGTGGGAGCAGGCGGTGTGTCTGGAGGAGGAAGCTGAATTGCGTTGGGCTCCAGACGGGTTTGGGAACCGGAAGGAAGTGGGAAGCTGGCCCCACATGGAACCACTTCTCTGGGCCTTGGAGAACAGTGCCAAGAGGCGCAACATGGGCTCAGTATTTGCTGGGGCCTCTCCTAAACCAAACAGGACGCCATGGGCAAGCTGGAGCAGAGTCCTGCAAACCTGAAGACACATCCCGTGGAGCCCCAAGGAGCCGGGGGTCACAGGAGGGGCCCTGCCTCCAAGGCTGTGGCAGACAGAACTGGCACCGTCTCCACACAGCGATTGTAACTGCCCCGCTCTGATCTAGGCCACAGAAGTGAACAAATCAGTTGGGATTCCCACCCTCTAGAACTTTCTTCAGTTGAGGAGGGAAGAGAGAGGATAAACAGGCAAAAACTGGCCAGGGTGCAGGGGGCTAAAATGGAGAATGGCCAGGCTTCGGGGGCAGAGCAGGAGCACTGCCCAGCCTGGAGGGGGAAGGCCTCCCCAGTCATGCCTCGAACCAGCTTAAAATGCTTTGGGGCCTCCCAGGGTTTCTCAGGGCTCCTGGGACCATGGCCTCTGCGTGATCTTCCCTGCCCACCGCCACCAGCAGGGTCAGTGGTGCCAGCTTGGCAACACTTGCTGCCCATATCTACCTGGGGTCCCTGCATGCCTGCTCCCTCTGCTGGCAGCGCCCTCACCTCCCACCTCCCACTCGTGTTTCAGCTCTCAGCTGAGATGTCACCTTCTCCAGGAAGCCTTCCTTGATGTCCCTGGATGGTCTTGGGGCTATCACATGCTCCTGTACATTCCTCATCCCTGCTTCAGTCACTCTGGATTGGGGTTACTTGTTTGTGGGTGACCCAAGGTGGCCCAGCATGGCCAGAACCCAGCCCTGGGGCTGACCCTGCTGGATTCAAATGCTAGCTCCACCTCTTAGCTGTGCAACCTTGGGCCTCAGTTTTCCCATCTGGAAAAAGGGCATAGTGATGGCCTCTACCTCACAGGGTGGTTGTGAGGAAGAAGCGATTTAATACAAGTACTTAGAAAGACATCTGGCACCGAGTTTGCACTCAGTAAATGTTGGCTGTGCCATTCCGCCTGTTCTCTCTCCCACAGAACACAGCGGGGAAAGGCTTAGGTAATTCAGATGCTCCTCGACTCGGGTTGGGGCTGCAGCCTGATAAACCCACTGTAAGTGGTTTTATCATTAAGTCAAAAGTGCATTTAGCACACCTAACCTACTGAACATTATCATAGCTTAGCCTAGCCTCCCTTAAAGGTGCTCGAAACCTTTACATTCGCCTACATCGGGCAAAATCATCTAGCACAAAGCCTATTTTATAATAAAGTGCTGAATATCTCATGTAAAATTATTGTACTCCGTATTGCTAGCCTGATAAGAGATTAAAATTCAAAATTCAAAGCATGATTTCTACCAAATGCCTATCTCTTTCGTACCATCATAAACTCGAAAAATCCTAAAAGGAACCATTGTTAGTTGAGGATCATCCATAATGGAAAAATTTTTAAAAACACAAAAGTAAAGAGTGGGACAGTAATGATTTACAACCGCAACACACACACACACACACACACACACACACACACACACACACACACAGAGTCCAATACCCTGACTTGGGGAAAAGAAAGAAACAGACTGTTTAGTGTGGTTTTGTTAGAAGGATGGGACAAAAAATAATTTTTCTTCTTTCTTGTTTGATGTGTTTTTTTTTCTAATCTTCTTTAATAAGCATGGTTTCAATTTAAATGGGAAAAAAATAACAACAAATCTAGAGAAGGAACCCGCAAGCCCTTTCTGCTCCACACAAACTGGGGCAGGGGGTGGGGGAGGGGGGGTGTGGCAGGGTGGTCAGAGAAAGAGCTGCTCTTTAGAAATTAAGCAAGAGCAGGAAAAGCATCGTGTGCCGGGCGGGGTAGGGTGTCAGCTTGACCAGGGGAAGCTGTGGCGACAACAAAGCAACTCCTCTCCCAACTCTGGACGTGGCAAGACATGCTGGATGCCCCCACTCCCCAGACCCCAAGATGGAGCTAGCAACCCTGCCTAACGCCACAGCCCTGTGTTTCCCTGCAGCATAACACATGTCACATGGCAGCGTCTGTAAAGAAAGGGCCTTGCCACCTGCCCCTACTCGCATATGTTACCTCACCTCACCTGCCTAACCCTGAAGACCTGCCTGCAAGGACTAAGGTACTACTGTTAGCCCCATTTCCCAGAGGGAGAAACTGAGGCTCAGAAGGTGTAATAATTTGCCCAAGGTTGCCCAGTTGATCAATGACAGAGTCTGAACTTAATACCATTTGGGCTGGATGCGGTGGCTCAGACCTATAATCCCAACACTTTGGGAGGCCAAGTCGGGAGGATTGCTTGAGTCCAGGAGTTCAAGACCAGCCTGGGCAACACAGTGAGATCTCATCTCTACAAAAATTAAAAAATTAGCTGGGCATGGTGGCATGCACTTGTATTCCCAGCTACTAAAGAGGCTAAAGCAGGAGGATCTCTTAAGCCCTGGAGGTTGAGGCTGCCGTGAGTCATGATGGTGCTACTGCACTCCAGTCTGGGTGACAGTGAGACTCACAAACACACACACACACACACAAATTTTAACACCATTTGGTTCTATCATTGTCTGATTTGTCATCTTTTTTTCATTTCCACTAAAGTAGATGTTAACAAATGGAAGGCTGGAAGAATGGATGGATGAATGGGTGGTTGGATGATAAATGGATGAATAGATGGATGGAAGAAAGGAAGGATGGATGGATGGATGGATGGATAGATGGATGAATGAATGGGTGAGAGATGAATAATGAGTGGAGTGATGGATGAATGGATGGATGGGTGGGTGGATGGAAGGATGGATGGATGGGTGAGAGATGGATGATGGATGGAGGGATGGATGAATGGGTGGATGGATGGATGAATGGATGGGCCGGTGGATGGATGGAAGGATGAACAGATGGATGAAAGGAAGGATGGATGGATGGATGGATGAATGGATGAGAGATAGATAATGGCTGGAGAGATGGGTGAACGGATAGATGGATGGATGGATGAATGGATGGTTGGCTAGGTCAGGGATGGATGATGGATGGAGGGATGAATGAATGGATGGGTAAATGAATGAATTAATGGATGACTAGGTGGGTGGAATGCATGCATAGAATGCATGGATGGCTGAATACATAAAAGAACTAACTAAATAAATAATGATGAAAGGCAGGGGGCACTAAGAGGGTGAAAGGGTTTATTCCTGGACATTGAATGTGCCCTTTGGAAAGATTGCAAACTGGCAGTTATCAGGGTAAATTGAGCTGCAGACATTTTGTTTGATCTTCACAGGGTTTTTAATTTTTTTGAATTGTCATTATTTTAAAATTAGGAAATTTCACATTAAAAATCTAGATTTCTGGTTTCTCCTGCAAAATTGGGCCAGCACCCATACCAGGAAATAATATACCAGGACTGACGGGGCTGAGCCCTCTGAGTGCTCACAGTCCCCACTGCTCCACAATGCAGCCCTGCTATTGAGGTTGTGTCCGCTGCCATTTATCATGGCTGTTTGGGCTGGTGTTTTTCTCAGTACCATTACAAAGAAAAAGAAAAATCTCTTACAGCTGGCTCTTCATCAAAAGTGGAAAATGAACTTAGGTAAAGAGGAAATTGTGGGAGATGTATTTATTTGTGGCCATGGAGAATACTCCTGTGGATTCAATGGACCAGCAGTGCATCTTGCCTGAGCGGTTAGGGGCACAGACGCTAGAGCCTGATGGCTTGGGTTCAAGCCCCGGCTCTGCTACATACTGGCTGTGTGGCCTCGTGCAAGTCACTGAATGTTTCTGGCCTCCGTTTTGTCATCTGTAAAGCAGAGGTGGTGTCAGTCCCCGCCTCACAGAGTGTCAATGATTTTCTCCCTGTGGGGCTCTCGAGGTGTGAGCTGCTATTATCTGACACAGGGCTGGCTCCTGTCATGTATGTGGCCTGCCCACCCTGGGCATCCACAGCAGCGGTTCTCAACCGAGGGCAACTGTGCCCCCTCAGGAGACATGTGGCAATGTCTAGAGACATCTTAGGTTGTCACAGCTTGGGTGGTGAGGGGCTACCAACATCTTACGGGTAGAGGCCAGGGAGACTGTGAACAGCCTACAAAGCTCAGGACAGATCCCTGCAGCAAAAGATTCTGCTGCCCCGTGTACTCCACCCCGTGTACTACTGCTCAGGCTGAAGAACCCGGATCTACAGGAATCCAAGTGCCCACAGGGGCTGAGCCTTGGCCAGATATCTAGGAGTCCCTGAAGGCTACCAGAGGTGATTTCCTCCAGACGTGGCAGGAGCCATTTCCTCCGGCCTGAGCCACCTCAGCCCTCAGGATCATTAGGCCCCAAGTACTGCCCCGTCCCGGGGTGCCTGGCCCCAGCCGGCTCCCAGCCCCACACAACAGGCAAGAAATGTGTCCCTAGTGCCTCCTGGTGGCCCGGCCCTAAACTACATGACTCTTCCCAGCCCAGGGTGGTGGGAGGGGAGGATGGGGACGTACCTTCCGGATGTTTAATCCAGACTAGTTGGGAATGTGGGGATTTAAGGTCATGGAAGGTGGTAGCCAATGTTTCAAACACAAATTGACATGGATTTGAATCTCAGATCTTCCACTGACCATCTGGAAGGCCTTGGACAAATCCCATGACTTTCCTGGGCCTCAGTTTCCTCATCTGGAATGGGGATGATGTTATTTACGTCACAGTTTTGTTGGGAGGATTAAATTAAGTGCATAAACAGATGAAACATACGAGATGCTTAGGATTAAATTAAGTGCATAAACAGATGAAACACACGAGATGCTTCACAAGCCTCCTCTTGGATACTTGTTATTGCTGTGCTCATAGCAATTCAGAGCCACTTGTGTTTGATGAACTTCCAGTGTACTCAGAGGGATTTTTTTCACTAACTATCAACAAATAATTTTGCTCAAAGAAATACAGATATGGGAAAGGATGCACAATATATTATCAAATGACCACAGGCCTCAGAAACATTGTATACAATGAGATCTCATTTTTTGTTTGATGTATCTATATCTGTGTGTGTGTGTGTGTGTGTGTGCGCGGGCATGCGCGCACAGAGAGCGAGAGAGAGAGAGCGAGAGAGAGAGAGAGAGAATCTTGCTTGTTACCTAGGCTGGAGTGAACACGACTCACTGCAGCCTCCACCTCCCAGGCTCAAGCAATCCTCCCACCTCAACCTTCCGAGTAGTTGGGACTACAGGCACCTGCCATCATTTTTTAGTAAAGACGGGGTTTCAGCATATTGCCCAGACTGGTTTCAAATTCCTGGACTCAAGTGATCCTCCAACCTTAGCCTCCTAAAGTACTGGGATTACAGGTGTGAGCCACTGCACCTGGCCTGATATATTTTATTTTTTTATTTTATTTTTTTTTTTTTTGAGACGGAGTCTCGCGCTGTCGCCCAGGCTGGAGTGCAGTGGCGCGATCTTGGCTCACTGCAAGCTCCGCCTCCCGGGTTCACGCCATTCTCCTGCCTCAGCCTCCTGAGTAGCTGGGACTACAGGCGCCCACCACCGCGCCCGGCTAATTTTTTGTATTTTTAGTAGAGACGGGGTTTCACTGTGGTCTCGATCTCCTGACCTTGTGATCCGCCCGCCTCGGCCTCCCAAAGTGCTGGGATTACAGGCGTGAGCCACCGCGCCCGGCCGATATATTTTAAAAATATGAACACTTATAACATGTATGAGAAACAAATACCTCATTTTCTTAGTATATAAAAATCCCTAGCAGATCAACAAAAAGACAATTATCCAAGAGAAAAATAGACAAACAACTTGAATGCTTTGCCACCAGAAAAGAAATATAAACGGTCTTTGAACATATTTTTTAAATGTCCAATCTAAAATATAAACAATGAATATGTAGATTAGAACTATGGTGAACACCTTTTCCCCCTATCAGCAAGGCCACGATCAAGAAGTCCAATAATACTTGGCCTTGGCTAGAATGTGGGGAAACCAGAGCTTGCGTAGGTCGCCGGTGCAAATGACGATTGGTAGGTACAACCTTAGAAAGCATTTAGACAACTAGCGTCAAAATGTTTAAACGCACCTGCCCTATGACTGGGCGATTCAGTTGCTAAGAATGCATCCATCAGAAGTAGCTCTGAATACATGGAAAGACTTCTGTGAAAGGGATGCTAATTACAGCATTATTTGTTGCAGCAAAACCCTGGAAATACCTCCGTGACTATCACCAGAAAACTTGTTAGATAAATTATTATATTCAGACAATGGAATGTGCGAAGAATGCTCTTCTAGTGCTGATCTGGAAAGATCTGCCAAGGTACACTGCTAAGTTGAAAAAAACAAAATCCCAGTGCAGAACAGGGTGTGTGGTGTACTTCTATTTAGAGAAATGAGTACAGGAATCCATGCACATATTTGCTTATCTATGTTCTGGATGTCTCTGTAATGATCCCCAAGAAATGATAACCAGAATGGATTATGGGGAGGGAAGGATTAGAGGGAAAAGACCCACTGTAAATCTTTTGGTATCTTTTGAATTTTTGCATATGAATACATTCCCTCGTTAGTTTTTAAAAACTGAACTTTTTAATGCATTGATAGATGACAGAGAGAAAAATGCCTTGAAGGATATGCTCTAAGATGTCAACAGCACTTATCTCTGGGTGGCTGATGTGAATTAAAAGCGACTTTTATTTTGTTCTTTTTTATTATTTCTCTAATCAATTATTTATTTTGAGACAAGGTCTTGCTCTATCACCCAGGCTGGAGTGCAGTGATGCGATCACCACTCACTGAAACCTCTGCCTCCTGGGCTCAAGCAATCCTCCCACCTCAGTCTCCTGAGTAGCTGGGACTATAGGCACTTGCCACCATGCCCAGCTGATTTTTAATTTTAATTTTTTTTTTTTTGTAAAGACGAGGTCTCACTAAGTTGCCCAGGCTGGTCTTGAACTCCTGGGCTCAAACGATCCGTCTGTCTCAGCTTCCCAAAGTGCTAGGATCACAAGTGTGAGCCATTGTGCCTGGTCTGTTCTTTTTTAAAAATACAGAGCCAGGGTCTCACTCTGTCACCTCAGCTAGAGTACAGTGACACAATCATAGCACCCTGCAGCCTTGACCTTCTAGGCTCAAGTGATCCTCCAGCTTCAGCCTCCTGAGTAGCTGGGCCCACAGGCATGCACCACCACTTCCGGTTACAGCTTGTTCTTTTCACTTAGATTTTCTAATTTTAAAAAATAATTACCAGCCGAGTGTGATGGCTCACGCCTGTAAATCCTAGCACTCTAGGAGACCAAGGTGGGAGGATCATTCGAGCCCAGGAATTCGAGACCAGCCTAGGCAACATAGTGAAACCCCGTCTCTACTAAAAATACAAATACAAAAAAAAAAAAAAGAAGAAATTAGCTGGGCGTGGTGGCGCTCACCTGTAGTCCCAGCTACTGAGGAGGCTGAGGCAGGAGAATTGCTTGAACCTGGGAGGCAGAGGTTACTGATGAAGCCAGATCCTACTGCACTCCAGCCTGAAATGTTAAATGAACTCCGTCATCTAATACAATACAATACAATACAATACAATACAATACAATACAATACAATACAATACAATACAATACAATACAATACAATACAATATTATCAAGGTATATTCAGATAATTGAAAAAAAAATTAAGTAAGTAAACACCTCAGTGTTCTCTTGGTAGTTAGGGGAAAACTAACTTCTACATGAAAAAAAGAAAAGACCAAAAAACACATACACTTTTCTAAACAGGCAGATTATTTTCATTGCCAAGGACATTTACAGAGACTGAGGTCAGGTGGTTGGAAATACATTCTATGAAAAATCGAGAATTAATACAACTGTCCTACCGTACACTTTCTGGGCATCAAAACGCCAAGCTTCTAACTCAGATCTGAGTTCAAATTCTGACTGCCACTTACTAACTGGGCAAGTTGCTCCTACGCTGTTGGCCTGTTTCCTCATCTGCAGTCTGAGACCACATTGCTGCTGGCAGGCTCGAGCGAGATCATGCCTGTGAAGTGCTTGGCTCAGGCGTACTCAGAGACTCAGTTCAAACAGGGAACAGGCAGAAATTCTGCATCCCCCAAGGGTAACAGGGCGGAGGGAGGACAGGAGGGGCCCCTTTGCCAGACTGAGAATCAATGTGCAGCTAGCTGGGCCCCGAGTCCCTCACAAACCGGCCAGCTCAGAGGGTCTTCCGACAGTTTGGAGAGAGTGACACCAAGTGGCCAAGTCTGAAACTACACCTTCGAGCCGCAGGGTTAGTATCTCTCTTCCCGAACCCCCTCCAGCTGCGGTCCTGAGCCAGGCACTGAACTTCCCTGAATCTCAGTTTTTTTCAGCTGTGAAATGGAGGCAATGCTGCCTACCTGGCAGAGCGGAGGTGGAAATTAAATGAAGTAACCCGCAGAGAGTCTCTCCAGGACCGCCATGTTGCACAACTTCAGGGGCCCCATTCATGAAATTGTGCAAGGCAGCGGCACCCCTAACAGGTGACTGTCATGTTATCATCACTCTCGCAAACACCGAGCTTCCTTCTGTACTCCCCTAGAGCGATTCTGAAGCCGGGTCTTCCAGAGTGCAGACCAAGTACCAGTGGGGATTCATGGGGAGATCTTGGTGGGCACAGCACCCCAGTATGGAATAACATTTCATTCTCTGTCAATCATTCTGATCGCATCTAGGCGGCAGTCTCAGTTTGATAGGAACACGACGTTAATGCCTAACACTCATCTGCCTCGCTTCCGAACTTTCTGTTTGAGAGTGGGCCTCAGACTTAGTGCCTTCAGAAGGCAAAATTATTTGGCTAGAATTTAATAAAGTTACATGTTTTCATAATATTTACTTTTTGTGGTCACCTTCTATTGAGAGCAAGTGGTGCTGGTTTTCCCCTTACAGTAGATGTGGTAGATTGTATTATTGTCGAAGTATTTATCCCATTGGCAATTCCCTGGTGACCCTCCCGACTGAAGTCAGGCTTGGCTGTGTGACTTCCTCTAGGCAACAGAGTGTGAGCTAAACTTTTGAGAAGTGGCTTTGTCGTGTGGTTTCTCTCTGCTATGGGAATAGCCTGCCCCAGGAATGGGCTGTACCTTTAACCTATGACCCAGAGCAGAGCTGCAGCGACCCGCAACCAATAAATAATGAGACAGTAGCTGAGGATTCACATCCTCAATCTGAATAAGAAATCGACCTTTGTCATTAACGAGCTCCTGAGATGCTGGGACTGTTTGTTACTGCAGTAAAACATAGCTCGAGTTGACTGATGCAGTAGAGATATCAAGTTTCCTTTAAAAGTAAATATACTGGGCCGGGCGCGGTGGCTCATGCCTGTAATCCCAGCACTTTGGGAGGCCAAGGAGGGGATCATGAGGTCAGGAGTTCGAGACCATCTAGGCCAACATGGTGAAACCCTGTCTCTACTAAAAATACAAAAATTAGCTGGGTGTGGTGGCACGTGCCTGTACTCTCAGCTACTCAGGAGGCTGAGGCAGGAGAATCACTTGAACCCAGGAGACGGAGGCTGTAGTGAGCCGAGATTGCACCACTGCACTCCAGCCTGGGCGACAGAGCAAGACTCTGTCTCAAAAAATAATAGGTAGATAGATAGATAAATAAATAAATAAATAAATAAACTGGCCTGGTGCAGTGGCTCACACCTGTAATCCCAGCACTTTGGGAGGCCGAGGCAGGCAGATTACCTGAGGTCAGGAGTTTGAGACCAGCCTGGGCAACATGGTGAAACCCATCTCTA